>NW_012115010.1:383969-403033 GCF_000951035.1 Colobus angolensis palliatus
GTCTCGGCCTCCCAAAGTGCTGGGATTACAGGCTTGAGCCACCGCGCCCGGCCTTCAGAATTCTTAAGACCCAGTCTACTGCCATTGTCCATGATTTTTCCTACAGGGAAAATCACAATCCCAGAAGATAAGACAAAGAACAATAAAAGGTGGCTTTTGAGGCAATGAGTTCTACCTGAAAAAGTGGGAAAAGCCCAGAGTGTCTGGGGACAGAGTGGTGAATTCTACTCAAGCCTTCCTCTGGCTTTGTGGGTGAGGATGAGTTTCCACCCTGAAGCTCAGCCTGTTCAGCCATAAAATCAAGATAATGGTGGCTATGCTTCCTTGGAGTGGAATGAGAATCAGAACAGAACAGGAGAAAGCTGCAGGGACTTGTCAGGTGTCAACCTTCAGCATGATGGGAGAGCCATGGGACCCTTCTCCTTTCCCTAAGAGAGCCGGCCCTCACAGCAGGCCTGGGATCCAATGCCCGGCACCCAACTGGGAGCCCAGGGACCTTGGCCAAAATCTGGTTCTGCTTCAACTTGGTGCTCGGCCTTTGTCAACTCACTTCCTCATTTGCAAACTGGGAGAGTTTGGATGAAACTATTGAATGAAATTATTTTGGGGGTTTCTTTCTGGCTGTCACAGTCCTCGCATGCTCACCATGTCCTCTTCAATTTCATTAGCACAGCCCAATAAAGGGTTAAGCAGTGGCAGTTCCTCTCGTTCTTTGGTTAGGACAGGAAGGTCAGGGGTGAGGACAATACAAGAGGCAGCCGTGCAGCTGATGCTGGAAATGACAATATTTCCTTCCTAGACTCACGTTTGTCCCCCTCCCTGAAGCTTTGCCTGCAGTGCCCTCGTAAAGAAGTTGGCAAGAGGCAGGAGAGAGGCTCAGCCTTTCTCTGAAATGGATACGCCGGTTGCTCCCCCTCATGGCTGGTCTCATTTGCCTTCTTCATTTTTAGACACATTCCAAACTTTTCAGCAAATTATAGTGTTTGCCAACTGGCTGTCTGGGGCCCAGGAGAGATGCTATTTATAGTGGTGCTGGGACGCTGCCATCCCAGAGCAGCCTGGTAAGAAATGGGGCCAGAGTGCCTGGGAGTGGCGTCCTGTACCCTGGGGAGAGGCCAGGGCCCTGGAGCGGGGTGGCAAAGCTGGTGGCCCATGGCAAGGACCACCGGCACATCCCCTGCCTGCCTGGGCCCTGGGGTCTGTGCCCATACTCCACACAGGGGGCTGCCTCCGTGCTCCTTGAAGAGATGGTGGTACTGCGGGGCCACTGAGCACAGTCAAGGCTAAGACCCACCATAGATGAGCCCTTGCTCATGCTGACTGTCGCCCCATTTCACTTCATTCTCTCACTCACTCATTCCTCAGAATCTGCGTCCTGGTTTTGTCACTACTTGGAGTTGTCAAGATACCACTAAGCCTTGTGGCGTGAGCCTTGATTTTCCCCATCTGTGTAAAGGGTGGATCTGAGCTCCAAAGTTCCTTCTAGTCATATGCAGGGTGCATAATAAATGTGTTCATATTCCCACTGTGCTCAGTGGTGGGCACTGGGGCATGCAGAATAGAAATTGGAATAAATGTGACCCTTGTCCTCCAGAGGCTCAGTACCAGACTAGAACCAGGACCCAGATGAGGGGCTTACCCAGGGAGGGCAACAGGCTCTCCCATTTGTGTCAGGCGTTCCCGTTTACAAAGGGCTTTAGGCTTTGAAGGTCCCCACAACACCGTGAGGAGGTGAAGTGTGGCAGTGCCCGTTCACTTGGGAAAATACTGCATCTCAGAGAGACCAGGGACTCGCTCAAGGTCACACAGATACAGCCAGTAAGTAGGGAAAGAGCTGGGGCCTCTGCACTCCTTTTCCAGGGCTCTGGCCTCGGTTTTAAGCTGTTCTCCTAGATCTCTCGGTCTCTGGTCCTCCCCTCCGTGTCCCCCACCCCCACTTTCCATCAAGAGCTCAATTCTCTTAAGTTCTATGTTCTCTCTTCCCCACCCCTAGAAATCTCTGCCTGCTTCCAGAAAAGGCTTTGATTCCGTCATTTTTGGCATTTCCCACCCAGGAATCAAGGCTGCCTCCTCTGCGAGGAAGGCGTGTGGAAGGCGGGCAGCTGAGGACACCTCTTTTTAAGAGAAGCTTCTCTATGTTCTTAGCCAGGTTATATAACTTCTTTTGCTTCTTTCTTTTCCACATTCTCCATATTTTTCACAATGAGGATGTGTCACTTCTATAGTTAAAAATGGAAATCTTCATTTAAAAGAACAATCAGACACAAGGCAAGGTATGCTTACCTGCCCAGTGACCAAGGAGCAAGGAGACATTGGTCATGGAGGCCATAGGTGACCAGCCTTGAGGGAAGGGAAGGAAGGGGAGGTGCAGGGAGGCGCAGCGGAGGCACCCGAGTGTGCTCTATGAATGTGAGTCTGACAGCTGCCCCTCTGTGCCCAGCATCCTGGAAAGCACCGGCACACAGTAGGCCCTCAGCAAACTCCCACTGAGCAAAAGGTCCTGTGAGTGAGGACCTAGAAGCAGAGTGTGCTTGAGGCATGGGGTGGGAGGGCATCCAGCTTGGCTGGTGGTGGGAGCTGGTGCAAAGGTGAGCTGAGGCCAGACGGTAGAAGACCTTCAGTGCTAGGCTGAGGAGGGTTCCTTCATCCCATAGAGAAGAGCTACCATCCAAGACAGGAGGCTGGGGAGTGACATGTTGAAATCAGCATCTTAGGAAAATAAAGCCACTGGCTGGGCCACTGGCTCCCCTTTGTAGAGGGGTCTATGAAGCTCCCGAGGTTTCAGATAGTTCCTGGGAGCCCTTCCCCTGGTGATGGGCTCCATTTATGGCATGTCCAATGTGAAAGGAACACAGACCACCTGGGGGACAGGACCAAGCAGAGAGCTAGTGACAGAATGCCCAGGGCTCCCGAACAGGGCTGGAGAGGTGCGAGTGCTCCCCACCTTGAGAGCCAAAGGGGCTGAGGGCTGAGGGTTGAGGGCTGAGAACCAGGAAGGTCCAGGGGAGCAAGAGAGGGGGAGCTAGAGGTGTTGGGGCAGTGGGTAGAGAGCCAAGATAGGGAGGGGACAAGAGAGGGGAGAATCTCAAGGAAAAGCAGGAGCATGAGACTGAGAGAAGGCCCCTGGAACACTGGCTTGAATGTGGCCAACATTGGCACTGCCAGTACTAATCCCAAACCAGGGAGCTCAGCCAGTGTCCTTTCTGCATGTCCGCTCTTTCATCAGACAGCTAGGAACAAGTTATACGAGATGATGTAGATACATGTCCAAGTCCTTCCCACTGGATCTGGCCCCAACCTCCTCTCTGAACCATCTCCTATCACTCCACCCTACCCCCGCTGGCTCCTTCTGCTCCAGCCATACAGGCTTGCTCCTGGGCTCAGCTTGTGCCTGCCTGGGGAGCTTCGCGCTTGCTGTTTTCTCCTTGAGAAATTCCTGCCCTGGATAACTCCTTCCCCCACTTCCTTCAGATCTCTGCTCCCTTATCAGGGGGCTTCCCCTGGCTGCCCTATCTATAACAGCACTCGTCACACTTTTCCTCTTCTCCTGCTTTCTTTGTCTTCCTGTTCTTATCACTACCCGACATCACACATGTCTTAGTTGGCTTGTTTATATTCTGTCTCCACCCATCTTAGTCAGCCACTGCTGAAATGATGCTGTGTAACAAACCACCCCGATACTCAGAGGCTCCAAACAAGTGCTCATCTTTCTTATTTGTGAGTCTGTGTGTCAGCCCGAGCAGGGCAGCTCCAGGCTGTGGCTTGGGTTTGGGTGGGCTCCATGTCTCTCTCCATTCTCCTTGGACAGGCAGCTCCCTGGGGCATATGCTTCTCTTGGAGAATGGCAGGAACTTAAAAGCCAAGCCAAACCTCACAGCACAGAAGGGTGATCATGACACACCGCTAACATTCTAGTGGCCAAAGAAGTCTCATGGCCAAGTGTAACAGCAGAGTGGGCAAGTTTACTCTCTTACACCTGTTGTGAAGGGGAGCAGGAGGGGGTGGGGAATGACTGTTTTCACAACAATGCAAACTATCTCATCTCCCAATAGAACATAAACATCTTAAGGCTGGGACTGGGTCTGTATCCCCAGCATTTAAAATAGTTCTTGGCATACAGTAAGGGAGCGATAGACATTTGTTAAATAAATATACAGACTAATCAATTAGCATAATACAGATGACAAAGCTGTCTCTCTTCTGCCAGTTTCTGTGCCTGAAATGTTGATGATCTCCTCCCTATCTTCGTAACATCTCTCCTGTCCCCACCTGTCCATGCCCAGGGTTTGGCTGCTGTGACAGAAGTGTGAGAGCCTCCTGTCTCCCTTGGGCTCCCAGTAAGAGCTTCCGTGCCTCTCTCCCTGCTCACCTGGACTCCTGTCCCTGGGAAAAGCTTCCAGGCCTCCCAGAGCTTACTTAGCAGATTCTACATCTGGCTGCAGCTGTTATCCTAAGCTTGGCCTTGTTTTCTGACCTGACCACAGTTTCATCACTCCTACCTGACTGTGGGATTCTAGCCCCCAGTGGGATGGGGGACCAAGGGTGACAATTACCTGGGACCTTGACTATTGAAAGGCTAATCAGGCCTGATTGGGAAAAAAGAGTTGCTAAAAAGGATAGTATTGGATAATTGGTGAGATTTGAACATGGACTTTATATTAGTATTGTGTTATTACATTTTCTGATGTTAGTCATTTGTTTGTTTGTTTGTTTATTTGTTTGTTTTTAGACAGAGACTTGCTCTGTCACCAGGCTGGAGTGCAATGGCGTGATCTCAGCTCACTGCAACCTCTGCTACCCAGGTTCAAGCGATTCCCCTGCTTCAGCCTGCTGAGTAGCTGGGACTACAGGCGTGCACCACTACACCCAGCTAATTTTTGTACTTTTAGTAGAGACAGGGATTCAACATGTTGGCCAGGATGGTCTTGATCTCTTGACCTTGTGATCTGCCTGCCTCAGCGTCCCAAAGTGCTGGGATTACAGGCATGAGCCACCGCGCCTGGCCGTGAGTCATTCTTATAGGTATGTAAGAAAATGTCCTTGAAGTATTTAGCGGGGAAGGTCATGATCTCTGCAGCTTACTCACAAATGGTTCAACAGAATGAGACTAAGAAGAATAAGAAGACTAAGAATAGACTAATAAGAAAAGACTGAAGAATACAATTGTTAGGCCAGGTGCAGTGACTCACACCTGTAAATCCCAACATTTTGGGAAGCTGAGACAGGAGGATCACTTGAGGCCAGGAGTTCGAGACCAGCCTGGGCAACATAGTGAGACCCCCCATCTCTAAAAAAAAAAAAAGTAAACATTAGGTGGGCGTGGTGGTACGCACCTGTAGTTCCAGCTTCTTGGGAGGCTGAAGTGGGATGATCAGAGGACCTCAGGAGTTCGAGGCTGCGGTGAGCTACGATTGAGGCACTGCACTCCAGCCAGGGAGACAGACTGAGGCCCGGTCTCTAAAAAAAAAAAAAAAGAATCTATGTGAGTCTATATATTCTTGCAACTTTTCTATAGGATGGAAACTCTTTAAAATAAGTTTAATAATAAAAACAAAAGCTGGTGGGTGAGACCTTTCATGTACTCTCCAGGGGAGTTGGGCGCCCCCACATTCCTGTCCTCTTGTTTACTCTCAAGCACCCCCTCCCCCACCCAAGGACCAGGGCTTTGTTTACTGAGCATCTCAGCGATGAGCTCTCACCCCCTGATTTCATCAATTATAAATGTGCTCACTACTCACCACAGGGCAATTTGTGACGGACGGTGGTTTGCGGTGAGAGTAGCACCATCCAAGTTCACCGCAGCCTCGAGTAGAGATGAGAGTTGGGGCCAGACACAGGGCTGTGGGGGCGGCAGGGGCACGCAGGCAGCTCTGCCACCTTCCTGTTTGTCAGCCAAGTGAGGCTTCCGAGGGCAGCGGGCAAGCAGGTCACTACTCAGGGCCAGCTACTGCGGCCAGGCCAGGCTAGTCAGGTCTGTGCAGCCAGAGCCAGAGACTCCGCCAGGATGTGAGGTGTCCCAGCTCCTGGAAACTGAAGCAAACACTCTGACTACCCCTTCTTGAAGTGCCTTACGGTGTATAAATTCATTTAATCTGCACAACAAACCTAGGACCAGTTATTGTTACTGTCCCCATTTTGCAGATGAGGAAACGGAGGCAAAGAGAAGTTAAGTAACTCCTTCAAAGTCTGGTGACAGAACCAGATTTTACCCTCTTACTCAATGCCCATATTGCCAAGTAACTTAGATTAACAGATACTATGCATCTTTATTTTATTTTATTTTATTTTTTAGAGATGGGGGTCTCATTCTTTTTTTCTTTTTTCTTTCTTTCTTTTTTTTTTTTTTTGAGACAGAGTCTGGCTCTGTCTCCCAGGCTGGAGTGCAGTGGCGCAATCTCGGCTCACTGCAAGCTCCCCCTCCCTGGTTCAGGCCATTCTCCTGCCTCAGCCTCCCGAGCGAGTAGCTGGGACTACAGGCGCCCGCCAAAATGCCCGGCTAATTTTTTGTATATTTAGTAGAGTCAGGGTTTCACCGTGTTAGCCAGTATGGTCTCGATCTCCTGACCTCATGATCCACCCGCCTCCGCTTCCCAAAGTGCTGGGATTACAGGCGTGAGCCACCGCGCCCGGCCGTCATTCTTTCACTCAGACTGGAGTGCCGTGGTGCAATCTCGGCTCACTGCTGCCTCAACCTTGGAGCTCAAGCAATCCTCCCACCTCGGCCTCCCGAGGAGTTGGGACCACAGGCGGAGCCACCACACCCAGCTAATTTTTGCATTTTTTGTAGAGACCGGCTTTTGCCATGTTGCCTAGGCTGGTCTCCAACTCCTGAGCTCAGACAATCCACTTGCCTCGGCCTCCAAAAGTGCTGGGATTACAGCACCATGACCAGCCGATACTATGCATGTTTAATTGACACCGAATGATTAGGCAGCAGCAATTTCTTGGCTGCCTGATTCACCTTCCTGAACCCCAACATTGAAAATGTATTTCCCCATGTGAAAGCATTTGTGGGCTCCTACTGCTAATCTATAAAGTAGAAATACTTCTGTGGTACAAAGCCCTCTTTCTTATCTAATTTCCCATTTGCCCTTTCTCCTTCCCCCTTCTGCTAAGAGCTCTTCCCTACCCACATTATAAGTAGAGCAAGGGAGCTAACCCCACCTTGCATACTCCAAATCAACCACGTGACCCAGGCCTGGCCAATCAGGGTTCCAAATCCTCTAGCTGTAGTGATTGGTTTAGGGTGGGACATGTGACCCACCTGAGCCAATGAGGATCTATTCTGGGACTTCTGTCTGAACACTTGGGAAGATAAACTCTGAATGTTGGGTGGCTGAGAGGATGAATGTGAGCTGGGAGCTGCCAACAGGCATCATGCTATTCCCTTCAGCTTTCAAGTAGTGTTTTCACTGCTGCTAACAATTCCAAATCTTAAGTGTTCCTTGCATCTTCCTTTCACCAAAAATATCACAGCACTGGAGGGCTTACTTACATGGTGTCTTAAATGTCTGGAGTTTAAATCTGCCTTGCAGCTTCCCTGGCCACAGTGAGTGTCTGAGCCCTGGCCACTTTCTGCTGATTCCGGGGAGAATTTAGCCTGCCTGCCCTTCCTCCCTGGTTCGTTCTCATGTACTCAGATCCCTGCCTCACTCTTCTCTCACACAGACAACAAAAGAGAGTCAGATTGTGGTCTTAAAGGCACAGGACTCTGAAGTTAGGACCAGAAGACCTTGGTTAGAGTCTAAACCTTGTCAGTTACCAAATATCATTAGGCACATTAGTTAATCTCTCTGAGGCTCATCTCCCCATCAGTAAAGTGGATACTGCTGAAGATGTGGTCTTTAGAAGCGTTCTCTAGACTGTAAGCCCTGTGCATCCTGGTTATTGCCTAAACAGAGATAAAATGGAGTTTCTCATCACCTGGGTGTCATTGAGCTTCTGGTCATTGTGAGATGGGTGACCAAGCCAAGGGCATCAAACATCCCAATGCGGCTCAGTTTTCTGCATCTCCTAGGGCTATCCCAGCATTAACCACATATGGACCTTTAATCAGAGTTTGCAGAATAAAAGAGAATTGTGTCAGAGTACGAATGTAGATATTATCTTGTTTTAGTCATTGTTACTCTCAGGGACTATTCTTGCTACAGGAAAATTGCACAAAACCCAGAAATTCATTGACTCTTTCTCCTAACCAAGGCCTGAAGAGCTCGTGTTAGACATATGTCAAGGCCAGCCAAAGGCCCAAAGCCTGTTTCCCAGGGTAGGACTGCCCTGGCCTCCCCCTCCTTCTCCCCAGGCTCCACCCCAGGGAGCTGAAGACCCGACTGGGTATAGCACTGCCGAGAAACTGAGGAAAAACCCACTGGCCTCCTCTCCCACTGCAGGCTGCCCACCCGGGAGGGGGAAAGCTTGTCACTAAATCAGGTTCAGTTTTGGTCACTATCTTGAACTGGACATTCCAGCATCAGAATTGAGATGTTTCTTGTGACTTAAAGTGACTTCAGGACTCTCTTCTACCTAGGATTGGGCAGAAAAGTTACGGGCCTGTGGGAGTTCCAATTCAGAAACAGGGGAGATTACTCTCTCTCTCACTGAAGAAAGTCTGAAGGAAGGTAGGAGAGGAGAATAAAGTTGTGTTTCGATGATCCTAGGAGCTCTGCTTGTTTGACATGCCAGTTATACCTGCTGTCACCGTAGTTATGCGTTAGGGGACCCAGATGTCTGAAGTTATATCCAGAAGGCTTCTGAGGGGGGTCCCTTGGCTAAAAGTGTGAATTAAACCCTAAGAGCCTGCCCAGGCTATCAGTCCCAGTTTCTAGGTTCACTGTCCCTGAATTTCCCTGCTTCTTCCTTAGGCTGCTGGGAGTCTGAACACTTCCCCCCGCTGACACCCCTCCCCCATGCCTCAACTGTGGGAAGGGGGGGCCCTTAAGCAGTAGGGCCAAGCCCTGTTCAGCCTGGAACCAAGTTCCCATCAACAAGGTGGTCTGGGCAGTGGCCAGCCAGAAAGCAGTAATTACTGTCGAGGTGCAGGGACCCCAGGTGGGGCCCCCACCTCCCACCTCTGTGTGGACAGTGAATGGGCCTGCCCCTGGGTAAGACAGTGTCAGCAGGCGCCTGCCCACCCCTTGCTGGGTTCCCAGGCCCCTAGAGCCCTCTCGTAATAGGAGCCATTTGCCCTGTAACCAGTGGGTGACCAGATTTTTAATCTTGGAGACCCCTTGGATCCCAGGCGGGAAGTGGGATTTGTCAAATGGGGAGGGGAGGGGCTGCCTGGGAATGCCAAAGGGGGTTGTGCTGGGGAAATATGTCTTCTTTCCATACAGTCCCCCTCCCATACCTCCAGCCTCCCCTACCCTGCAAGTCAGCTCTGTAGCTCCTAGGAGGTGTCTCCAACATGCTTAACTGTTGAAAGTAAATGAATGCCCGAAGTTGAAATCTGAATGGCTTGTTTTGCACTAACTCAGGTGCATGCCAAATAGGGGTGTCTCTTTGCTTGATCCTAATCCTTCCTCCTCTGAAATCCTTTCTGGCCTGCTGCCTGTCAGCAATTGCCCTGCAAAGACCCTCTAGCTGGCTGTGGGAGATGCTGTGTTCTTGGCTGTCAGGGGTGAGAACACTGCACGTTGCCTACTCTCTGTCACAACTCACTGTGTGATCTTGGAGAAGTCACTTCCCTTCTTTCAGCCTCAGTTTCAGGAGACTCGGCACTTGCTGGGTGCCCAATGTGTGCCATGTTCTTGACATGTATGGTCCCACACAACCTTGCCAATGACCCTGTGACCTATGTCTTCTCGTTCCCAGGCCTTTCCACTAAGGTCGCTCCTTCCCTCTCCTGAAGATTATCCTCCTGCCCCTCTCTCCCAAACATCTGTGGTGTGCGCCTGCTGCCCAGAGTTGAACTTTTTTTTTGTTAGAGACAAGGTCTCACTGTGTCATCCAGGCTGGAGTGCACTGGTGTGTTCATAGCTCACTGCAGCCTCCAACTCCTGGGCCCAAGTGACCCTCTCACCTCAGCTTTCTGAGTAGCCGGGACTACAGGCACACACCACCATGCCTGGCTAATTTTTAAATTTTTTGCAGAGACAGGGTCTAGCTATGTTGCCCAGGCTGGTCTTGAAATCCTGGGCTCAAGCAATCTGTCTACCTTGGTCTCCTAGTGCACTGGGATTACAGGCATGAACCACCATGCCTGGTCCTCCAAAGTTGAACTTTTGAGACTCAGTTTCCTTCTTGGTAAATTCAGGCTCCTAGGGTTGATAAGCTCGGGTGCCACCTCCTCAAAGACATCCTCCTTGGCCACATCACGTGACCTTTCCTAGGGGCCAGATTCTTTAATGTATTCATTTGTCTTTTACCATGTTTCCCCGCTAGAAGTTCCATAAAGGGCAGGCGCTTCATCTGTTTTGTTTGCCGTTATATCCTTAGCACCCAAAATTGTGCCTGGCACATATAGTACTCAGTATGTATTTGCTGAGTCAATGAGTGAGTGAATTTATACTAATAACAGTAGCTGCCATTTCTAGAGTGTTTACCACATATTGAGCACTGTGTCAGTCTTAACCCACAGGGGAAGATCAATTATTACACCCATTGTACAGATCAGGAAACCGAATCAGGGTAAGTAACTTGCCCTAAATCCTATAGTCTTACTTGGAACTTCTGACTCCAGTGCTCATCGGAATGCATTGGCAACCCAAAGGTCATTTCCAGCTCAGGTGGCTTCTATCGACAGAGCTCATCCTGGCCTTTCCAAGAGCCAGACCTCCAACACTGGTGGAGACCTGTGTGTAGCTGGCCTCTCCTGGGTGTCTTGTCCCAAGTACAGAGACCTGGATCCTTTCCCGCTCATGGGCAACAGCCCAAAATTAAAAACAAAAGCCATATTAAAAAACAAAACCAACTTTCTGCCTTAAAATATTGTGAGCCAGGGGGCAATTAGCAATTATGCTGTAGTTTATTATGAGAAGATAGAATTCTAATTGGACTGATTTGAATTCCACACACCTCCACAGATTGTTTTGGGAATTAAGGTATCAGTTGTATCGGTAATTATGGTTTACCATTCAATTACCCCCCTACAGAAAACTGTTAAATTGTCTGTGACGGGGTTTAAATTTAGCTCAGACCTATGTCCTGTGAAGACTGCGCGAGTCAATACAAGCCATCCGGAAACCACCGGGTGCCCTGTGCCAGGCGGTAATTAGGGGTTGAGGTTTCCAAAGTTTTACCTGAGACAGCAGGGACAAGTGCCGGGGCTGGGAGTGCTCACGTGGGGGGCTTGGACACTCCCCCAGCACAGTGCTCTTGGCTCCTGCCCTGCGTTGCTGGCGCAATAGCTGATCATCTGGAAGACAATGTGGTTTCAGCTGCAAGTGACATTTGGCAAGGCGCACCAGCATAGAAGCCCTGGGGCAGCGAGGAACCATGTCAAACTCAGGGACATTGTAATCGGACACGTCTGGGATTGAATTCCCGCTCTCCCACTTAGGGAGTGAACTTGAGAGGGCCACTTCATAGCTTTGAGCCTCTGTTTCCCCACCTGTCAAATGGGTACACCTCCTGCCTCACACACGGGTTGTTGTGAAGATGGATGGAGAATAATAATGGTGACAACAACCATCTCTGGTGCCCTTGTAATGTGCTGGTCTTTCATTTGTATTGAATTGCTACAACAAGCCTATGAATTGGGGAGGAGATCTGTATTGGGAGGATTGTTTGATTGGAACCCGTAGACCCTGACTCCAACCTGGGAGTTTACTGGAAGGGTGAGGAGGTGCTCACAGAATGGAAGGGGAGGCTGGAGAAGGGGCTCAATACAAACAGGCTCCAGCGAGTACATGCAGGCCCCAGGAGCTTCACCATCATGTTCTCCCAGACACCCCCAGTGAGACAAACATGCTCTGAGAGTCTCTCCCACCCCCCGACCTCTCCACTCACAACCCTGGTTACATTACAGGCCTGCCCCTTGGCTCTACGATGGGGGTGGCAAAAGGAAGTTCTGTCCAAAGAAGAGGGACCTGGATTTTCTATTCTTCAAGACACTATGAACAGTCGCAAGAGGAAATTGGGGTGCTAGAGAATGGATACTGAGCATAATTTTTATTATACCCATCTATAAGGCCAGGAAATCAAGGGTCAGAGCTGGTAAGCTATTTGCCAGCAAGTGGCAGAGATGGGATTGAAATCCACACTTCAGGCTGGGCGTGGTGGCTCACGCCTGTAATCCCAGTACGTTGGAAGACCGAGGTGGGTGGATCACGAGGTCAGGAGTTCAAGACCAGCCTGGTCAACATGGTGAAACCCCGTTTCTACTAAAAGTACAAAAAGTTAGCTGGGCATGGTGGCGGGCACCTATAATCCCAGCTACTCGGGAGGCTGAGGCAGGAGAATCACTTGGACCTGGGAGGCGGAGGTTGCAGTGAGCCAAGATCGCGCCATTGCACTCCAGCCTGGGCGACAAAAGTAAAACTCCGCCTCCAAAAAGAAATTCACGCTTATAGGAATTACCTTCCTTCTTTCAGCCCCAATCTGGGCTTTTCCGGGTCAGAACAGAGGTTGTATTCTGGGGTCTCACAGAGATGCCTGGCTCCAGGGCACTCAGACAGGGTGGAAAAGCCTCAGGATAGAGAAGCAGCTACCCTCACCCAGCTCCCAGAATGAGCCAAACAATGTAGGAACATCTCTGACCTTACTGTGTGCGAAATGCAGCTGTCAGAACGAGATGGCAGGGAAGGCTTGTTGTCATGACATTGAAGAGTTGTCGAAGTTGTCAGATGGTTGGGGCTGGTTCTGAGGCTGTGAAAGGGTTTCCCCCTTTCTTACATCCACACCTTGGCTTCTGCTGTTTCTTCCACCTGCAATGATGTTTCTCTTATCAAGGTTTTTCAACTCTACACATTCTTGAAAGCTGGAATCAAAGTCCACTTTATCTAAGAAGCTTTCCTGAGTCCTGACCAGTGCAGGCATCTTCCTTCCTCTGGCCTTACAGGGTTTACTCTCCTAACCCTGGCTGCCTTCTGCATGGCTGGGAGCTTATTTTCCCACCTGCCACCACAGCACAATGCTGGGTCCAGACATCTGTGTTAATACAGGTCCTGTGTTAAACAGAACAAAACTTTTCCCTACCCCCACCCCAAGAAATTGCATTTTTCTTTTTTTCTTTTTCTTTCTTTTTTTTTTTTTGAGATGGAGTCTTGCTTTGTCACCCAGACTGGAGTGCAATGGCATGATCTCAGCTCACTGCAACCTCTGCCTCCCAAGTTCAAGTGATTCTCCCGCCTCAGCCTCCCTAGTAGCTGGGATTACAGGCACCCACCATCATGCCTGGCTAATTTTTGTATTTTTGTAGAGAGAGGGTTTCACCATGTTGGCCAGGCTGGTCTTGAACTCCTGACCTCAAGCAATCTGCCCACCTCAGCCTCCTAAAGTGCTGGGGTTACAGGCGTGAGCCACTGTGCCTGGCCCAAATTGCAGTTTTCTTTGTTTTGTTTTGTTTTTTTAGTATTCACTACATGCCAGATACCCTACAAGCATCTTCTCTAAACCTCCTAAGCCCTATGGGGCGGGCACTGTGGTTATTCTCTGTTTTATAGATGGGAAAACTGAGTCCCAGAGAGGTTAAATAACATGCCAAAAGTCCCATGACTATGAAATGGGGCAGCTGGGATCCAAACCCAGGTGACCTAGGGCCAAACCCTAAGCATGAAGCTGCCCTGCTGGGTGCCCTCTGCGCCTGTCCCTTTAAATGGAAGTGCCTAGAAATGACCCAGCCAAAAGCAGGAGACTGTATTTTATCATTTCAACAGTTCTCTCTGTCCATAAAAAGTTCTATGCAGCTTGGCCAGTTCCTTTTTCCTGAATACAAAACTACAAAACTAAAAATACAAAAATTAGCCAGGTGTGGTGGCTGTAATACCAGCTACTCGGGTGGCTGAGGCAGGAGAATCGCTTGAACTCAGGGGGTGGAGGTTGCACTGAGCCGAGATCACACCTGCACTCCAGCCTGGGTGACAGAGTGAGATCTTGTCTCCAAAAAAAAAAAAAAAAAAAAATTTTTTTTTAAAGGATCAGGGTAGGGACAGGGACTCCTCCTGTTCCTTTTGGCACCATCAGTGGTTGAACACACAAGCTTTGGTTCAAATCCAGACTCTTCCAATTTGCTAGCTATGTGATCTTGAACAAGTTACTTAACTCCTCTTATCCTTAGTTTCCTCATCTTCAAAATAAAAATAGTGCTTGCCTGATGGGGGGAGATGATGGATATAAAGGGCCTCATAGAGGGCTTGGCATTTACCAAGTGTTTGAGAAATATTGGCTGTTTTTATTCAAGGCCTGCTTATTGCTAGCATGAGCTACCTGCAACAGCCACCTCTAGGCCTCTTTTGCTCCCTATATTCCAGCCACACCAAGAAACCATGATGGCCTGAACCCTCTCTGACTTTGTCAGGCCTCCATGCCTTTATCATGCTGTTCCTTCTGCCTGCAAGGCCTTTCTCTTTTTTCAACCTCCTTGAGTCCATGTTAGTCCCTGCTAGATGGTTACTTCTCTGTGATGCTGCTCTCTTGACCATTCACTAGAGCCTTTAATTCAGCCCCAGCCACAGTAAGGATTAAATGGGATGATGTCTGAGAAAGCCCATGGGCAAGAACCTGGCATGGAGTGGTACCCCATAAGTGATGAATGGAGCTAGGGTTGCTTTCTCAGCCTGGCTTCCTCATCTTCACACGTCAGTGCCTAGGGTAACACCTGGCATACAGTGAACACACTCTCAGTAGCTGTTAGACATTTGTCTTTTGAGGGGCTGCTCAGCCTCCCACACTGAGTGTGGGATTTTTTTTTTTTTCTTTTTGAGACAGAGTTTCACTCTTGTTGCCCAGGCTGGAGTGCAGTGGCGCGATCTTGGGTCACTGCAACCTCCGCCTCCCGGGTTCAAGTGATTCTCCTGCCTCAGCTTCCCAAGTAGCTGGGATTACAGGCGCCTGCCACCATGCCTGGCTAATGTTTTGTATTTTTAGTAGAGACAGGGTTTCACCATGTTGGCCAGGCTGATCTTGAACTCCTGACCTCAGGTGATGCACCTGCCTCAGCTTCCCAAAGTGCTGGGATTATAGGCGTGAGCCACCATGCCCGGCCTAGGGGTGTGGGGTCTTTTACTGAGTAGGCCTGGTGGGGGAAGTCAGGGACCCCACCACAAAAACTGGAGAGGCCACATCCTCCCACCTCCATCTGGGGTTGGACATTTGACCCAGGCTTGGCCAATCGGATGTTCCTCCAACTTGCCCAGAATTCACACTCAGCAATGGTCTTCATGAGGGGTGGTAGTGATGGCCAGCAGGAGCCAGGCTGGGCAGTCTCCCTAACTCATCTTCATGAGACTTGAAACCGGTTGGTGTCCTGTCCCCTGACCTCCCTTGCCCATTCCCATCCTGGTGCTCCAGCCTCCCTATGGACATCTTTTGCTCATAAATATCCTTCCAATTAATTGCTTTGCTGCTTCTTAGCTAGTGTTGGTTTCTGTCACTTGCAACCAAGAGCCTATTCAGGTGCAGGAAGGGTGGAATTAACAATGGAAATGGATCAGCACATGTTTCTGAGCATGTGCTGAGAGGCAGGCCCTGGGCTGGGTACCATCGCGTTCAAATGATGTGTAAGATGTGGGCAGTGCCCTGGGGGGGATCCATGGGGAGACAGACCATGCATGACATCATGAACAAGACCACATCGTGAAGTAAGGCTTAGCTGGACCTTGCAGACACCCAGAGAAGATGACTTTGAGCCCTCATTGGGTGGTGCCATCGCAAAGTACAAAATGAATTGGGTTGTAGGAACTGGAGGCACTGGGACAATATTCCAGATTAGGGATTGAGCTGAAGGGGTTGGAAATGGCTGAGTGGGGTGGTGGAAAGGAATGCCTGCTAGTAGTCAGTTGTCTTAGTCTGCTCTGTGCTGCTGTAACAGATTACCACAGACTGGGTAATTTATAACAAACAGAAATTTATTTGGTTCATTGTTCTGAAGGATGGGAAATCCAAAATCAGGGAGCCGGCATCTGTTGAGGGCCTTCTTGTTGCATCCTAACATGCCAGAGGGTGTCACATGGTGGAAGGGCAAAGAGAGGGAGAAAGGGAAAGAGAGGGAGCAGGAAAGGGCAAACCCACTCCCGTGATAATGAGCTCACTCATATCATGTGGCATTCGTTCATCACGAGGGCAGGGTCCACCTCCCAATACCATCACAATGGCAGCTAAACCTCAACATGACTTTTGGAGAGGATAAACATTCAAACCATGGCAGCAGCGTTTGTGGGAAAACATAAGCCAAAGCAAGAAAAGACCAACCTAAGAGTGACTGGCTTGGCCCCTCATTCTACATTCATTTTCATCCAATGGGGCTCAAGGGTACATACCCATTACCCATCTGGGCAGTTCTCTTGAATGTGAATGTGGGCTTCTGTTTGCACGTGGAGCTAAGGAACTTCAGGGAAGAAACCATGAAGGACCCCTTGAAGCTGAGGGCTGGCACCAGCACCGAGATCTCCCGGCAGCTGGAACAGTGATGACTCCTCTGTCCTTGCAGGCAGGGCACCCAACAGGGTATGACTGTCACCTGAGGGGAGAAAGTCAGAGGCACAGGCCCAATCCTGGGCCTGAGGTTGGTGGTTTGGGAGGAGAAGTGAAACTGAGTGTAACACCCTCCAGTGATAAAGCAGGGGGCTTCCCAGCAGCCCCTGGGGAAGCAGGCTGCATCTCTGGAGACAGGAGATGTGTGGAGGCCTGAGGGGCAGTGGAAAGCCCTGTGTGTCTGGGTCAGGGCTCTCCTTGGCAGGTAATGGTTTGTCCCAGTGGTTTTCAGACTCCCCATCCTGCTCTGTCCTTCTCTTGTCTGATGCTCAAAACTGTCACTCCCAGGTCAGCCCCCACCTTACTGTCTACCCCTCAGAGTTCCTCCTGCCAAGGGCACCTTCTGTCCCACATCTCCATGGTGCAGCCGTGGGAGGAGGACTTGGGAGCATAAAAAACTCCACCACGTTGGGGCCAGGCGTGGTGGCTCACGCCTGTAATTCCAGCACTTTGGGAGGCTGAGGCGGGTGGGTCACAAGGTCAGCAGTTTGAGACCAGCCTGGCCAACATAGTGAAATCCCGTCTCTACTAAAAATACAAAAAATTAGCCGGGCACAGTGGCAGGTGCCTGTAATCCCAGCTACTCAGGAGGCTGAGGCAGGAGAATCGCTTGAACCCAGGAGGCAGAGGATGCAGTGAGCCGAGATCACGCCATTGCACTCCAGCCTGGGTGACAGTGAAAGACTCGGTCTCAAAAAAAAAGAAAAAACAACAACAAAAAACTCCACCAAGGGCTTTTGGGTCCTAGGGACAGCAATGATGTGGCTGCTCCAGCCAGAACCTCAACTTGTCAGTAAAGTTGGGATCCATCTTCCCTAAGAGATTTGTCCCAAGAACACACGAGTTGCTACAGCAGAGGAGAAATCAAGTGTGTTTTCCTTCTGGTCAATTGTCCCCTGAACGTGCTTTCTTCCTCCAGTGTTGTCAGAAAAGTAAAAAAAAAAAAAAGTCCACAATGTCAGCTGGGGTGATACCAAAACAATTGTGGGAGGAACAACATCCGCAAATTGAATAGTGTGAAGAGTGTGGACAGAAGATGTTTTGTCTTTGGCTTCATCTCCCAGACTTGATCTTCACCAGAGCCGAACCTGGCAATGACTTGAGGAGCAGCTGCAAGGAAGACAGCCTCTCCCAGGGTATCACCTGGGGGCACACACCAGCTTCCCCTCCTGAGCTTCATCGAGGGGTTAGTGCTGCCTCTCGGGAAAACACAAAGATGACAAGAAGCCAAAGGTGCCAATAGTTCCCATTTAGTATGAAAGCTGGCTCAGCAAATCACGCTATTTCAGGGCCTAGGGTGGGCCAGTTCCCAGGCAGCCCTGGCAGGAAGGACTCTGAGAGGCGGACAGTAAGGTGGGGGCTTGGGAGTGATAGGTCTAAACATCTGATGGAAGCAAAAGAGAGGACAAGGGAGGGAGTCAAAAAATCCAGGAAGCCTATCCTTCCAGAAAGTACCGACACCAGGGTGAGGTGGATCCCAGCACCCGCACCCCTGAATGCCCTTTCCCTTGCACCCCTATCCTGCCACCACTCAGAGCTGCCCCAAGCACCTGTTCCTCTGGGCCCCAAGGTGACACCCTTTGTGCGTGTATAGGAAAGTACAGTGTACACATTTGGTTAGTTCCTTCTTTTACACCCATAAATTATCAGAGACAACCCTTTTGGAAAGCAATTTGGCAATAATATCAAGTGACATAAAGATGTTCGTAGCCTTTGGCCCAATAATCTTCCTCCTGGGAATTAATCCTAAGAAAATAATTCACAAGGAAGAAAGGACCATTTTGTATCTACAAAGACATTTATTGGGGTGTTATTTATGATAGGGAAAAACTGGAGACACCCTCCCCAGCCAACATACAGGGGTGGTCCTATAAATTATGATACACTCATCCAATGAAATGTTACCCTGCCAGTAAAAATGGTAAATTGAAAATTGTGTAGCAACAGGAAAGAGTGTTTAGAAAATAAAAGCGTGTGAAAAAAAGGAGCACAGGATTGTCCATATGCTGTGATCATGGCAGTGCTGACAAATCCATGTATGTGTAGATAGTTGTAATGTTACCTGTAAGGCACGGTAAGGCGGATGTAACTGTGCTTCAAATGTTCTTTTCCGTGGCTGTGGAGTCCTTCTACCATGAAATCATTTTTGTAAAATCGCAATTTGTCACCAGGGATTTTGACTTTCCTTATTGCCTTGAGGGAGGTGGCAGAGGCAGCACATCTCAGATCGAGCCTCGTTTCCTCCCCCTACCACCCACCGCTGCCCCTGAAGGAAGATGCTGCAGCCTCCCCAGTCTCCATGCCAGCGTCTCCCACTTTTCTCTGAGCTTTCGGTGGCAGACAGCGCCTTGGGCACTTTTTCATGCTCATAATTCAAATTACCTGTTTAAGTCGGTCAAATGAAAAAATAGCAGCTCTGCCCCCACGCGGGCTGGCCG
>NW_012115010.1:403998-419021 GCF_000951035.1 Colobus angolensis palliatus
TCGGCCTCTCAGTGCCCTGATCCGCGTTTGCCAGCGAGCTGTGCCTGCTCCCTGCAACAGGAAGGGGCCCAGGAAGGGTCCCCCGGGCGACCGTTCCTATCTGGGTTCTCGTGCAGAAAAACCTCATCTCTTCCTGGGGATTTTCCCTTGATTTGGGGTCCCCTTTTATTGGTTGCTTTTCTGCACTTGGGATGAAAACATTCCTTCATCCAACCCCTTCAGGGCACAAAGTCATATCTCCTCGTTCAGAAACCTCATTGCCTGTCCATCACTCTTTGGGAAAAGTCAGAATCGTTAGTCTGATGGTCAAAGACCCGTCTTGGTCCAGTCCACCTGTCCAGAGCCAGCCCCTGTACCCAGATGCTCTAACCGCGGAGAGCACATCAGACTTTCACAATTTTATCCTTGACAGTTGCCTTTTCATCCTGCCTGAATGTTCCCTTGTTTTTTTCTGCCTGGTGAGCTCTTATTCCTTCTTCAAGACCCAGATACCTATCACCTCTCCCCTGAAGCTTTCCCTGACTTCCCCTTTCCCTGCCTGACATCTGCCTTCCAAGCAACGTCAGCCCCTTTCCCTTCCTAGCACCCTGCAGAGGTAGATGGTACTTCTCACATCCTATAATTATTTGCTTGCATGCCTATGGTACACTGTACCATTGCTCACAAATATTTCCTCTTCCTCTCTGGAGAAGGATTCCACTTCCCTGACCCATTGACCTCACTCAGGCTTGGCCACTTGACTGGTGCTGGCCATTGAAGTGGGACATGTGAGTTACTGGGGAGCAGAAACTTTCAAAGCCAAGCATGGCTCACCTTGTTCTCTTCCCTCTGCTACAAGGATGGCACCGCCCCAGCCAGAAACCATGCTGCCAGCCTGGTATAGGAGTGGAGCAGGACACACATAAGTGTGAGAGAGAAATGAACTTGACCTCAGTGCTCCAGGCCCCTGAGACCATGGACTCATTTGTTACTGCAGCATAAACTAGCTGATCTTGACTTCAGCTTCTGCCTCTCTTTCCTGGCTTTACCTTCACAAAATCAAGAATCTGATCTTACTGATAGTATACAGCTGGTCTTCAGTCATTTTTTTTTTTTTTTTTTTTTTTGAGACAGAGTTTCACTCTTGTAGCTTAGGCTGGAGTGCAATGGTGCGATCCGGGCTTACTGCAACCTCTGTCTCCCTGGTTCAAGCGATTCTCCTGCCTCAGCCTCCCGAATGGCTGGGATTACAGGTGTCTGCCACCACGCCTAGCTAATTTTTGTATTTTTAGTAGAGACGGGATTTCACCATGTTGGCCAGGCTGTCTCGAACTCCTGACCTCAGGAGATCTGCCTGCTTCAGCCTCCCAAACTGCTGGGATTATAGGCGGGAGCCACCGTGCCCGGGTCGGAAGACAGATCTTAATCATCTGATTTCCCATCCATTAATTCAGTCTTTCACCAAGGATGTATTGAGTGCCAATCATGTGCCAGGCACCATCTGATGTGCTGGGGACAGAGAAATAAAACAGATAAAAATCCCTGCTGTTAATTCTAGCCTATGGTGACAAGAGGCAGATCCGTGGCTGCCTGGGGTGGGTGTGGGGTGGGAAATGGGAGAAATGGGGATGACTACTACTTTGGGAGTAGTGGAAAATGTTCAGTATCATGGTAGTGTTGGTGGCTGTACAGGTATATATATATATCCGTATACATCCCACAGTTCAGAATTGTACACTTTAAATGGTAAATGGATATAGTTTATTATATGTAAATGATCCCTCAATTAAGTTGATTTAAAAGAACCTGGCCGGGCCTAGTGGCTCGTGCCTGTACTCCCAGCACTTTGGGAGGCCGAGGTGGGAGGATTACTAGGTCAGGAGATAGAGACCAGCCTGGCTAACATGGTGAAACCCCGTCTCTACTAAAAATATGAAAACAAAAAATTAGCAGGGCGTGGTGGTGGGCGCCTGTAGTCCCAGGTACTCGAGAGGCTGAGGCAGGAGAATGGCCTGAACCTGGGAGGTGGAGCTGGCAGTGAGCCAAGATTGCACCAATGCACTCCAGCCTGGACAGCAGAGCGAGACTCCGTCTCAAAAAGAAAAAAACAAAAACAAAAAGAAAAACACCTTGCCCTTGTGGAGAAGCATTCTACTGGGGAAAACAGACAATAAACACATTGATAAATAAAACATATGTCAGAAAGGGGTCAGTGGTGCTCAGAAAAATAGGACAAAGGATCAGAAGTGCTGGTTGTTGCAATTTAAAATAATGGGGTCTAGAAAACCACCCTGAGAAGGGCCAGTGGAGCTATGCCCAGCCTGTGGTATCCTTCCTCAGGCAGGGGACTATACCCCCAGCTTACAAGCCTTTTCAAGGCACCTTCAGGGTTTGAGCCCAAAATGCACGTCACATTAAGTGTTATTGATGGGTTTGTGGAAATCTGCTCTCCCTCAGGCTCTGATGAAACTTTTCTAACAGGAGGCTGAACTCAGGACTGGCATGGCTCCCTGCACATAGTAAGTCCACAGCAAATGTGTGTAGGGTGAATACTGTCTTCTTTATCCTCCCTTTTTCTACTCCAGTCCAGGTAGACTGTGTATCTACCCACCCAATTTTGCTGTTTCTGGCACCCTTAGTGGGTCTTGCCTGCTGCTCCTGCTTGAAATCATTACCCAGAGGTCTGTGTGTCAGCTCCAGAGAGATGTGCCTGGTGCTCCTTTATCTCAATACAATTCCCCCACCCCCAGGCTCCAGGGGAAATCCTGAGCTAACTTTGGTCTTTCCTAAACTCTACACTTCCCTTTGGGCACCTCTTTCCCCATCCTCTTTCCCCATTGCAGGGCTCTCTTTCAGAATTTGCTTTTTGTTGTTTTTTTTTGGCAGATGTGCACTAATCATGCTTTATTTAAAAACAAAAAAATTGGCCGGGGGCGGTGGCTCATGCCTGTAATCCCAGCACTTTGGGAGGCCGAGGTGGGCAGATCACGAGGTCAGGAGTTCGAGACCAGCCTGACCAACATGGTGAAACCCAGTCTCTACTAAAAATACAAAAAATAAAATAAAATAAAATAAAATTAGCCGGGCGTGGCACGTGCCTGTAATTCCAGCTACTCAGGAGCCTGAGGCAGGAGAATTGCTTGAACCCGGGAGGCAGAGGTTGCAGTGAGCTGAGATTGCGCCACTGCACTCCAGCCTGGGTGACAGAGCAAGATTCCGTCTCAAAAAAAAATTAATTAATTAATTAAAATAAATAAAAACAGAAAACAAAATACAATCCACGTTGAAATTGATGAGTGTAAGTTAAATGGCGGTTTTTAGGCTGGACCCATGATTTAAGCTGTACCCATCCAGCTCAAACTGAAAAAAAAAAAAAATCATTTGAATGTTAAAGCAATTATTCAGAGTCTTGAAGAAGAAACCAGGCAGGAAAATGCCAATAATGATGATTGGCAAAATCAAAATCAAAAACAAAGAAACTGTTTATCAAGCTGCCAACAGACAAAGAAATCTTGCATGGAGACGACAAGTCTGGCGTTTCTGGGATGAAATTGTACAGGAATCTCAGTCTACAATTTCCTCAACCTCTGTGGAGACAGAGCTGTCACTGAATCTGACAGAGCCCTGCACTCCCCAGTCTGCTGACCCTTCCTGTAATCGGGTCTTCACTGCAGCCTGAGGAACTGTTTCAACCTGCTCCTTTTTTATCTTCTTCTTTGGCACAACCTCAGTGGACTTCTCTGATTCAGAACGAGTTCTAATTGATCTTGTCTGTTACTTCTTTTCTGCTGAGCCTGTAGAACCAGATGTTGCTTCAAGAGATGATATATTCTGCGTTGGCTTTTCATTTCTCTGGTTTGGTCTAGAAATTATAAGCCTGTCTTGCCCCCTGACGCTTATTTCTGTTTTGTTACCAATTCCCTTTGTTGAATAAACAAATTGATTAATTTCCCATCCTCTGTAGCATTCTGAAGAGCAAACACTTGTTCAATTTTCACAGCTGGAGACATGTTACACTTCTGCAAATCCAGGCTCCCTTTGTGCATTGTAATGGAAGCCGGTAGGATTTCCTTGCTGCCACAGTTTTCCAGGCTATTTTAACAGGAGGTGGCTCTTCCTCGTCCACACTTGTGTGCTGCCTCTGGCTGTGTCTCCGAATGTCAGTACTTGAGAGTGAGGAGGCCATCTCCCCTGCATTGGTCTGTTCTTGCTGAGTACAAAGCACAGATCTTGGTCATCAGGTTTTTTTTAACTTCGGCTTTGGAGACAACATTCTTTTTTTTTTTTTGAGAGGGAGTCTCACTCTCTTGCCCAGGCTGGAGTGCAGTGGTGCGAACTCCGCTCACTGCAAGCTCCGCCTCCTGGGTTCATGCCATTCTCCTGCCTCAGCCTCCTGAGTAGCTGGGACTACAGGCGCACGCCACTAGGTCCGGCTAATTTTTTGCATTTTTTTTTTTAGTGGAGACGGGGTTTCACTGTGTTAACTAGGATCTCCTGACCTCGTGATCCACCCTCCTCGGCCTCCCAAAGCATTGGGATTACCGGCGTGAGCCACCGTGCCCGGCCTCAACATTCTTTTTTGCTTGGGATAAACCCTCTTCAGGTTGTTTATCAATATAGATAAAAGTATGCTATTCTATTCTTTCTTCTCAAGTCATTTTCAACGCTTTCTCTGCATAGGCAATGCCAAAATCCCATTGAGCATGTTCTCTCTGAGGTCAGGGTTTCCGAAGCTTTTGTTTCTCAGAGTGATTGCTGGCTTGTTTGGTTGCCTCAGCCAGTAATTCTTCATACTGCTTATGATCTTTATACTCCCGTACCCATTTTTTATGAACCCACGCCCTCTCTGGCTGTTTGCTAAAACACTGGACATGATATTCTCTGGCACCTCTTGTGTTAATTTTGGTATGAACCTCAAGCTGGGGATCACTTGAATCCATACAAGGTCACCACAGATAGGTTCCCACCTTGGACCACACAAGATCACCAACCTGAAATTTACACCAGTAGACACTTCTGTTGTTGGAACAGAAGATAGTATTGGCTGAACTGGGGCTTCCTCTTTTAGTACTGGATCTTCCCTTGGTTTTTCTGATATGGTGTCAACCCTCTCATTTGGTCTATTTTGTTCCTCTGGTTCTAATTTGGGGATTTTGTGTGACTTGCGCTCTTCAGATCTTGATGAGTCATGCTTTTTGGGTTTTTTCCTCTTTTCTTTTCTGCTTTCATGCTTTGACTTCGTGTGCTCACTTGCCTGTACTTCATTTAAAAGGTCTCCACAAAGGGAAGATTTGAACAATTCCCTGCCATTCTGGATAGTTTTTGTTATTTTTAGTTTAACTTCATGTGAGCCAGTCTTCTTTGGAATCACAGTTTGTGGTACTGAAGGAGGGAAGTGGTGGCTGTGGAGGGGAAGGTTTTTCTAGAATTTCATGTGGTCTTGTGTTTAGAACTTCTGAATGGTAATAGTCAGTGGGGCTAAAAGTTCCTAACTGCACCAAAACCATTGGCTGACCCATTAGGATATCGATTATACGACTGGTATTTGGTTTGAGTTTCATACATGCTGATTGATGGTAGGTAGCCATTTGTGAGTGAAGGAAGATGTGTTGTAGGTGAGTACTGAAAGCTTTGCTGCAAGGTAGCTTCGTATGGTGTCTGGCCACCATTTTCAGCAATGTCACTGTTGTTATCAAAGGCATCCTCCTGATGGATGCTAGTGGAGTCAATGAGTTGAGGTGGTTGTTGAACTGTGTTTCCCATGATCCCTTGCATGAAAGAGAAAGAGAAATCCATTGTTCTGCTCCAGCATTCTTAACTTTCCCTTTCTCTCATCGGGCCTTCAGCTTGTCCCGTTCTAACGCCCCGGCCGTGTCAATGCAATCACAGGAGGGACACGGAGATCGAGGACGGCCACAGCCGGGCCAGGCCAGGCGTGCTGCGGCAGGAGGAAGGCTCAGGAGGTGGGGTGGGAAGGGGAGGCCGAGAGACGGGGGTCGCCGCGCCCCCGCTGCCGCCGGAGAGGAGCCTACGTCTGGCAGCCCGGCCTGGGCAGCAGGGTCCTCGACGCTCTGCTGGGAAATCGCACGCTTCTTCGCGGCGACCTGTGCACAGCCCCTGGGCCTCCGCCTCCGTGCTGGCAGCCACCGCAGCGCACAAAGCCCCCTCACCCGGACTCTCAGGGTGCCGCCGCCAAATCCTCGGCCCTTCATTAGCCGCGGCGCCTGCCGGGAAGCGCAGTCCCTGGTTCGGGGCGATGGGGCCCAGGAGGAAGCGGCGAGGAAGCAGCGAGTCAGCGGGGCAGAGGGAGCGGGGGCGCGAACCACGAACGCCGGCGGCCGCGAGGGTCTGGAGGACAAAGGAGAGACTAGGCGAGAGGGCTTATTGGTTTTTGTTTTTTTTTTTTTAAGACGGAGTCTCGCACTGTCGCCCGGGCTGGAGTGCAATGGCGCGATCTCGGTTCACTGCAACCTCCGCCTCCCGGGTTCAAGCGATTCTCCTGCCTCAGCCTCCGAGTTGCTGGGATTACAGGCGAGCGCCACCACGCCCAGCTAATTTTTTGTATTTTTAGTAGAGATGGGGTTTTACCATGTTGGCCAGGCTGATATCGAACTCCTGACCTCGTGATCCACCCGCCTTGGTGTTGCTCTGTTATAATTCTTTTTACCCTCGCACCAAACTAGCATTTAGGGGAAAAAAAGAAAAATCAACAAAAACAAAACAGCAACAAAAAAAAACCTCTATCAATCATTTACACGTTAGTTGGAAATAATTTAGACCAGTGTGTCTCTTCTTTGCAGAACACATTCAGTCCTCTCTGATTATTAGAAGGAAGGTTCACCTTTTGATCTTGGTTAAAGAAATTTCAGGCTAAATTTCTGGGGAGGGGATGTATTTCAGGTTCCAGGATCCCAGAATTGCTCTGCACCAGTCACAGCCATCCTTCTTCCCTGCAGCCTCTGTTGGCTGCACTGTGTCTGCTGTTCCTTTAAGAGTGGTTTTGGCAGAGGCCAGGCTGAGCTCTTACTAGCTCCTTACAACAGAACAAGCGAATGTGAAAAGTCTTAAACATTCAGCCTTCTGGTCAGAGGAAATCCCAAAATTAGCATAGCTCAGGATTTTAAGTGCCCCATAGAGTGTCCAAGAGAAGAAACCTAGGAGTCTAGGGTCTTTCAAAACCCCAAAGTTAAAATCTTTCATTAACCCTTCCTGGCTTGGGATTTTAGGCAGCCTTTTGGAGGCCTCCCTTGCCTGGGGCACATTTGGCCATAAACCCATTCATTCAGCCCTACTAATTTAGTGCCTATTATGTGCCAGGCAGAGGAAAAGTAGAAATGGTACGATCTATCTTCAAGGGGCTCAAAGTCTGCAGGAAACAGGATCTGTTAACAAATTAGAGCACAAGGGTGTGCTGAGTGTTACAATAGCAGTTTGGGTTGCTGTTGAGAAAAAGGAGGGTACCACCAGGGAGCTTCTATGAGTTGAGCTGAGCCTTGAAGGTTGAAGAGGTATTTCTCACATAGAGAAGACGAAATAGTGCCCTGAATATATACTATGAATGAAAACACCAAGTACTTACCAAGCTCAGATTGGTAACATACATGAATAGAGTAGGTGAGTAAAGTAGCAGGGATTGTTGGCAGTGGTGGGAAAGTGGAAGGCCTTCGTCCTGCCTACAGGGCTCCTGCTGGAAAGACAGCCTGGCCTAGATTCAGCCTCCATTTGCCCCTTCTGCTAGGTGCTTTCGTGCAGTGCACAACTCACACAACCTCACATGGCTGCCCTGCCCGGCCATCAGCTGCTTGTTGCCATACTGAAAAAGAGGGTTTGGTTTTGCCTCACTTTGCTTTTTCAATAGAAGCTGGAAACCTGAATTTTTATGTAAAAATTTCCAATTTGTCAAATGCCACTGAAGCCAAACAAAAATCCAGCCTCAGGCCGGATCCACCATAGAGTTTCAGTTTGCAGCGCCGATGGGAACCAGTTCCCTGGGCACATGCTGCTCTCTCCTCCATACCACACAACACAGTCCTTTGCTGAGATTTGACAAGGGAGACACAATCATAGATGAAACCCCCTACAGCTGCTGCAAAGCCCTTCAGAAAGATGAGACTGGCCTCTGAACTAGAGGAAAGCAACGTGGGGCTGTACAACAGCAGTCAGCCTGTGAGACTGATGGGTACAGCTTTAATTTATCGGTGCACCTTGTTTGGAGAAAGCTTCCCTGCCCTCTTGGCTGCCCCCACCTCCAACCCCTCCTGTTTTGCTAATGATAAATGACAAGCAGTAGACATTTATTAATTAAACCACCCGCTGTAGCCAGTGGTAAAACCCAAGGCCACATGCAGGGGAAGCATTCAAAGCATTCCTGCTGCCCCTGCCCAGGGCGCAGGCCTCAGGGTTATCCTTTGCTGGCGAGAGCAGGCCACAGCGGCCACAGCCTCACACAACGGGCCTTCCTAGGATCTGTCTGGGTTCTGGCTGATAAATGGAAATCACCTCCATGGGCCACACAGTAATTAAACTCCTGGCATTCTTTTGACAAAAAAAAATGTTCCTCATGGGACATTCCCACAAGCTGCTGAAGGTCTGGGACCTGCAAGCTCCCAGCTGATTACCAAGGAGTTTTTGAAGTTGGCCTTGACTGAGGATCAAAGGAGGATGGGAGTTCAGGGAATGAGGGTGGGGGTGGGAAATGCCTTAGAATTAAGTTGATCACGGCCTGCTGCGGTGGCTTATGCCTCTAATCTCAGTGCTTTGGGAGGATGAGGTGGGAAAATCACTTGAGCCCAGGAGTTTGAGACCAGCATGGGCAACATGGTGAGACTTTTTCTTAACAAAAAATTTAAAAATCAGCCTGGTGTGGTGGTACATGCCTGTGACCCCATCTACACAGGAGACTGAGGTGCAAGGATTGCTTGAGTCCAGGAGGTTGAGTATGCAGTGAGCTGTGTTTGCACCACTGCACTTCAGCCTGGACAACAGGAGACCCTGTCTCAAAAAAAAGGTGATCATTTGGTTGTTTAGCCTGAAGCACCCACATTTATTTCCCCAGGACTGAGATGGGCAGAGAGATAAAAGCAGGCCTTGAAGCCTCACTTATTTATATTTCTATTGTTTATTTGTTCACTGATGTACCCCAAATACCTAAAACAGAGCCTGGCACATAGTAGGTGCTCAGTAAATATTTGTTGACTGATTAGCTGGAGATGTGTTCATGTCAATTCTTAACAAAAGCAGTAATCAGGAGAAATTCCTAATTAAGGTCCTAGAACCAGTGGCTTCTAATTGTTTGTTGCCACGGGATTGTAAACATGTTGAAGATGAGGCCAGTGTCTTACTCAATTGACTGTCCCCAGAAGCAGGCACGATGCCCAGCCTAGGGCCTACACGCCGTGGTTTCTCAACAATATCAATTGTCTGAATGACTCAGGGGTAAACCATTTTTCAGTGCTGGGTCAGGCAGAGCCCCACTGGGATGTGACCTGCACACACTCTGGCAGTCCCCTGGGTTGCAGTGGTAGCAGCAGCAGAGTCATAAAGCCTGGGGATCAGAGCCACAGTGGATGTCACAGCTGGAAAGGCCTGAGATCTCAGCCAGTCCCTTGCTAAGCAGAAAGAAGAAATGAATTAGCTACAAATCTTGGGGTCTCTAAAAATGCAGCTTCATTTTTCTCTGTTTCTCCTAGAGACTCCCCATTCTGTCCAACTGCCAAAACCGTTTATTTATAATCAATGTCAGCCGAAGTCAGTCATGTCAGTCTTAAATTCAATCTATTCCAAATTGCCTCAACTTCCCTTGTCAGGGCATGTACTTAGTTCTAGTGGCTTCTGTGCCATAGGAGGGGAGCTGGAGGAGGGGGAGAGCTGAGCCATGGTCATCAGTATCTGTCTTCACTAGCCTCTTGGTCATGGTCACCCCATCTTGTTGGTGTCTGCTATATCCACATCTTTTGTTTTCTGTAGTAATTAGCCCACACCATCTGTGTGCTCCTGACCCTCCACCTGAGGCCCTCTCAGCCCAGCAGGCCCTGCCCAGCACCTTCTATTGGAAGCATTGGAAAACTAGCTGGACCCTCATACTGTAGGGACCCAGGAAGGCTCTGATTGACACTGAGTGCCATGATAGAACAGGGTTCCACCCACTCAGGGTTCCCGATGGACAGTGGACACAGTCTCCTTTGCACTCGTATTTTCCCAGCCAGTTGGGAGGGTTCTGTTGGTGCCCACCGCCAACCCCATTGTGATCTTTGTCTCCCTGGTGAGCTATGTATGTGCATGATGGGGAGGGTCTCCAGCAACAAGGAAAGGAGTTACATTTGTCCATTTTCACACTGCTATAAAGAAATACCCCAGACTGGGTAATTTATAAAGAAAAGAGGTTTAACTGACTCATAGTTCCGCATGGCTGGGGAGGCCTCAGGAAACTTACAGTCATGGCGGAAGGGGAAAAGGCATGTCTTACATGGTGGCAGGTGAGAGAGAGTGTGTAGGAAGTGAAGGGGGAAGAGCCCCTTATAAAACCATCAGATCTCATGGGAACTCACTCACTATCACCAGAACAGCATGGGGGAACCACCCTCATGATCCAGTCACCATCCCGCAGCTCTCTCCCTCAACACTCGGAAATTAGAATTCAAGATGAGACTTGGGTGGGGACACAAAGCCTGACCATATCAGAGGTTGGTCTTGCAGCATTTTATTCCCTGAATGTCACATGGGGAAATGGAGGTCAAGAAGGTGGAAAAGACTTGCCTAAGGCCACACAGCATGAGTGAGTGGCAACATTGGGCCAAGAGCCTGGGACTCGGTAAACCTCCCCTGAGCCCTCCTCCTGAACCAGGCCTTGTCTCGGGTTCCAGCACACGCGACTGCAACCAGCAGGGTACGTGTGATAGTCTTAAAACATGGCCACAAATTCTTTGATGGTCTTCCCATTGAGCGGTAGGGTCTGTCTCTCTCTTTTCTTTGAATATTGGCAGGTTTATTCTGCCAAGAGGCTGTTTCAATTAATTGAGTACCGAGAAGTGATGCTATATGACTTCCAAGCCTAAGTCATCTCAGGCCATCAGCTTCTGCCTTTGTTAATGGAACACTTGCCTTTGGAGTCCTGAGCCTCTGGGTGAAAAGTTCAACTATCCCAAGGCCACCATACTGTGAGGAAGCCCAAACTACATAGAGGGGCCATGTGAAGGCACTCTGGTTGACAGTCCCCACTGAGACGTCTCAGTCCAGGCACCAGGCATGTGAGGGAAGAAGCCCCCAGGTGATTTCAGCCCTCAGCCTTTCCAGCCACCTCCAGCCATTTGAGTCTTCACAACCCAGGCCCTAGACATTGGAGAGCAGAGAGAGACCACCCTGTTGGGCCCTAGTCAAATTCTTAAACCTCTGAATCTGTGAGCCTAATAAAATGGTTGTTGTTTTATGCCACCAACTTTGGGGTGGCTTGCTACCCAGCCATCTTAACCTGCTGGATTGGTACCCCTTAAGTCTCTGATATCCATGCTTCTGCCGGCCACATCTGTTCCCACCAGAAGACCACTGAGAAGGCCAGTGAGTGTGTGGTAGGTACCCTTGTTTGAAGGAAGTTGGGTGAAGGAAGTTGCTGACATGCATGACTGGTAACAAAAGAATGTACATCTGTGAAGATTGTTCTGGAAGTATTTTAGGGAAGTAAAGGAAGGGAATTAAGACTCATTGACAACAGACTCCATTCCTCGCCCGGCCCGTCCTTACTCATTTATTCAACAAGGGGTCTATGAGCAACTACGAGGTGCCAGGCCCTGTGTTAAGATTCTGGGACATGGACGCAGGCCTGGCCCTGGTAGTTCTCTTAGTCCAGCTAGAGACAAACATTAAACAGTGATTAATGTACATACTTTGAATGAAAAACTTAGGGCATTCTGAGAGTGGGTAGAGACCTATTTAATCCTCATAATATCCTTCTGAGGTGGGCACCATCCTTTCTATTTTGCAGGGTAATACTAAGGCTCAGAGGGGTTAAGTGACCTTCCCAAGGTCACCCAGCAGGGGAGACACCAGATTGCAAAGAAGCAGCCCCTACCCACCCAGTGCAGCCAGGAAAGCAGAAGCATAAATGGCCAGCTGAGCAGGAGACTCCTCAGGCCAACAGGGGCACGTTGGGGTCAGCACCCTCAGACTGGCAACCTCTGAGGGAACGGCATTAACCCCTGAGAAGCCAGGGGTTAATCCCTGGCTTGTTAATCCAGCAAGGCTTGTTAACAAGCTTGTTAATCCAGCAAACCTGCACTTCTCAAGAAAAAGTGGTCCTCTACTGGGAGGGGATGATTGAGCTCCAATCACCTAGCAGTCCCTGGGCAGCCACGCTCACCATCTATAAAATGAGGGCAGAAATAGAGGATGGGAGGTATGGTAACCATCCAGAGGCAGTGGCTGGGACTCCTAACCCATTCCTTGATTCTGAGTCCCCCAAGGGCCAGTGGAGGGGCATCAGGAGGTGAGACAGGACATGCAGACAACCCCCCTCCAAGAGATGTCATAGAGAAGTGGGTTTCAGACCTTGGGGTGTGGAAGCACCTGGAGAATAGGTGAAAATGCTGATGCTTGGCCCCACCCTGAGGGATTTGGGTTCATGTGGTCTGGAGTGAAGCCCAGGCATCTGTGGGATTTTTTTTTTTTTTTTTTTTTTTTTGAGACAGAGTCTCGCTCCTTCGCCCAGGCTGGAGTGCAGTGGCTGGATCTCAGCTCACTGCAAGCTCCGCCTCCCAGGTTCACGCCATTCTCCTGCCTCAGCCTCCCGAGTAGCTGGGATTACAGGCGCCCGCCACCTCGCCCGGCTAGTTTTTTGTATTTTTTGGTAGAGACGGGGTTTCACCATGTTAGCCAGGATGGTCTCGATCTCCTGACCTCGTGATCCGCCCGTCTCGGCCTCCCAAAGTGCTGGGATTACAGGCTTGAGCCACCGCACCCGGCCTTTTTTTTTTTTTGAGACAGAGTCTTGCTCTATTGCCCAGGCTGGAGTGCAGTGGCGTGATCTCAGCTCACTGCAAACTCTGCCTCCTGGGTTCAAGTGATTCTCCTGCCTCAGCCTCCTAAGTAGCTAGGATTACAGGCACCTGCTACCACACCTGACTAATTTTTGTATTTTGAGTAGAGACGGGGTTTCACCATGTTGGCCAGGCTAGTCTGGAACTCCAAGACTTAAGTGATCCGCCCGCCTTGGCCTCCCAAAGTGCTGGTACAGGCCTGAGCCACCGTACTCAGCCAAAAATGCATATCTTTAGATGAGCTTTTAATAGGGTTCTTCAAATACCCAAAAGAGTAGGGAAAACTAGGATGCTGAAGATGAAATAAGTGACTAGGCAAATAAATCATTAGGGAAATTGGCTTCAGGCTCATGGTATTGTTCCCCACAGTGCTCGGCAAGTTACTTGTCCATTCCCAGTTTCAGTTTCCCCCACTTGAAAAATGGAGCTAATAAAATTGATTTCGCCGGGCATGGTGGCTCATGCCTGTAATCCTAGCATTTGGGAGGCTGAGGTGGGTGGATCACATGAGGTCAGGAGTTTGAGACCAGCCTGGCCAATGTGGTGAAACCGCATTTCTACTAAAAAAAAAAAAAAATACAAAAAATTAGCTGGGCGTGGTGGCGCATGCCTATAGTCCCAGCTACTGTGGAGGCTGAGGCAGGAGAATTGCTTGAACTTGGGAGGCGGAGGTTGCAGTAAGCCGAGATCGCACCACTGCACTGAGCCTAGGTGAGTGCAGAGTGAATGAGACTGCCTCAAAAAAAAAAAAAAAAAAAAAAAAGATTTCACAGTGTAGTCGTGAGGACTTTGTAAGAGGGTGTGAGCTATGTGCCAGGTGGGTGGTAAACGTTCAATAGATGCTACTTTCCTTCCTTCCTGAGCATTTGGACCACACAGAGACCTCCCTGCTCTTGGCTTTGGCTTTAAGGAGCTTGTGGTCACTGAAAGGATTTCGCACTGGAAGTACATGCATTCGAAATGGATACCTAAGTGTATATTTTCTGGTGTAAACTATATGTCGACTCTAACTTTAGCCCGGGGGAGCTTTATTATTTGTCTCCCTTTCATGAAAGCTATAATAGAGGAAGAGAAAACCCTGCCTCTCACATTCCGATTCCTAAATGCATAATTTATAATTTTCTGGGATATTATTTAAGTTTATTTTAGTGCTGGATACACACCATCCCCGTGGGGTGCTTATTTAAGTTTCGGGTGGGCTCTGGAAAGGCCTGGAATGCCTCAAAAGAAGGGAAGAAGATTCTTTCCATTCATTAAACAGCAGGGCCTGGGGTCTTTGCAGGTTCTAGGGCTTAGAAGTTTCCTCAACACCAACTGAGGAGTCCCAGGATGGGAGCTGAACTCACACCAAGCTCTACTTCACATGTCCTGAAGGTTTGACAGTTGGGCCTCTTTCTGGCTTTTGCATCCTCTGCTCATACTAAGGCCAACAGAGGGACAGGTTGGACCACAGTCTCTCTGGGGGCTCCAGCTTCCTCTTTCTCTCTCAGTAGGCATCAGGCCAGCTGCCCATACCTGGTGCCCAGGTATGAGAAGAGACCTTTGGCTTTCACCAGGTTCTTGAGCGGGTCAGGGACCTCCAAAAGGATAAATGCCATTGGTCAGATAGTCACTGTCTACCTCCCTCTCATCCATTTCCTGCCTTCAAACCCTGTTCTTGGGACAAGTCCTTTGCTAGCATTCAATGGCAGATCCCCGAGGAAGGCCCCAGGCTTGATGAACATCCTTCAAGGAAGACTTCAGCTCCTGGCCCTGCAGTGAGTGTGTTGTTAGCAGCAGAGGGGCTGAGCGAGGCAGTGGGATGGGGCTCTTCTTTTTTGTTCTGGTTGCAAATTATAAACTCCCAAATGCTGGAGCTCCAGACTGAGGTTCACAAACTTTAGTGTGAAGAACAGTCAAGTGTGCTTTGAAAAGCACCCCAGGAGATGCTGATGCAGGTGGACACTTAAAGAAACACTGGTTGATAAAATTTCTTTCTTTCTTTCTTTTTTTTTTTTTTTGAGACGGGGTCTCGCT
>NW_012115010.1:419797-452759 GCF_000951035.1 Colobus angolensis palliatus
TTTTTGAGACGGGGTCTCGCTCTGTGGCCCAGACTGGAGTGCAGTGGGGCCATCTCACTTAACCGCAACCTCCACCTCTGGGGTTCAAGCAATTCTCCTGCCTCAGCCTCCTGAGTTGCTGGCTGTGTGTTGTTAGCAGCAGAGGGGCTGAGCGAGGTTTGAATAACATAGGGAGTTGGGTGATTTTTGAGCTGGGATTATAGGCGTGCGCCACCATGACCAGCTAATTTTTGTATTTTTAGTAGAGATGGGGTTTCGCCATGTTGGTCAGGCTGGTCTCAAACTCCTGACCTCAGGTGATCCACCCGTCTTGGCCTCCCAAAGTGCTGGGATTACAGGCATGAACCACCACACCCGGCAGTGGTTGATAGTTTCTAGAAAGCTGTTCCAAGTTACTGGCTGTTTTTGAACTGTTCGAGCTTAAAAAAAAGTAGGCACCCTTTAGGAAGGCCAATTGTGAAGCAGAAGTCCCATTCCCAAGGAGGGCAGGCCTGTGAGCACGTTAATGGCAGCAGTGGCAGCTAGCAACCACTTTTGTAGCCCTACTGTGCACCAGACACTGTTCTAAGCACTCATAAACATTAATCTAAACCTCCCAACAGCCCCACATGCCAGGATACCTGTGCCTCTATTTCAGGAAAGGCCATCTGGACCCTGCAGGAGGGCAACAGGGAGAGAACAAACAGAACCCCGTAGGTGAAAAGGAGGAACGAGAGGCTGGAGAGGAATGGCGAGGATTAGAGGTCATAAAATGTGGTAGACAGAATAATGGTCCGCAGATGTTCACATCCACATCCCTGAAACCTGTGAATGTTACCTTATCTTACCTTATGTGGCAAAAGGGACTTTGCAAATGTGATTAAGGTTTTCAAGAGGCGTGATTATTCTGGATTATCCAGAATAATCCAGGTGGATTAGGGGAACCCAATGTCATCACATTTAAGGGTCCTTAGATGTGGAAGAGAGGGGTAGAAGGGTGAGTCAAGGGGGTGCCATGAGAGAAGATGGAAGGGGTCACAAGCCAAGGAATGCAGGCCACTTCTAGGATCCGCAAAAGGCGAGGATACATGGTCTCTCCAGATAGGAGCACAGTCCTGCTGGAACCTGGATTTTAGCCCCATGAGACCCATTTTACACTTGTGACCTTTAGAGTTGTAAGGTCATTAATCTGTGTTGCTTTAAGCCACTAAGTTTGTGGTAATTTGTTGCAGCAGCCATAGAAAATTAGTGGAAGGAAGAAAAAGAGCATTAAGAGAGATTTCCCACTTTGCTTTGAAAAGTGGCTGGAAATAGATGGGGCAACAGGGAGAAGATGGCCTAGAGCAGAACAGGGGAGAAAGTCTTCTTCTGTGACTAAGGAAGAGTGAGGCTTCTGAACAGCCCTCAGGAAAAAGTTTGTGCCATGATGCTTTTCAGGAGAGGGTAGAGATCAATCAATCTCTGTGCTGTGTTCTTACATGAAATATTTGGGAGGGAAGTGTTGTGGTGAGTCACTTGTAATTTTTTTTTTTAAATACCTGCCACTCCCAGTTTTCCAGATAGCTGAGGAAAGGCCGGGGTTCGAATCCCATAAAAGCCAACATCATTCGATTGGTACATTCTCTAAAATGTACATAAAACATCTAGGAGGACTTCATAACGACTAAGAGCAATCAACTGCTAATGCACTGAGTGCTTATTTTTTCCAGGCACTATATCAGGCATGCTGCTTCATTTAAATTTTGCAGGGACTTTTGAAGTAGGTCCTACCTTGATTTCCATTTTGCAGGTGAAAATCATCACATTGAGATGTGGCCCTTCAGCCTTCGCCCTTTGATATGGTTTGGCTCTGTGTCTCCACCCAAATCTCTTCTTGAATTGTACTCCCATAATCCCCATGTGTTGTGAGAGGGACCTGGTGGGAGATAATTGAATCATGGGGGTAGTTTCCCCCATACTGTTCTCGCGATAGTGAATAAGTCTCACGAGATCTTATGGTTTTATCAGGGGTTTCCACTTTTGCGTCTTCCTCATTCTCACTTTGCCTGCTGCCATCCATGTGAGACAGGACTTGCTCCTCCTTGCCTTCTGCCATGATTATGAGGCTTCCCCAGCCACGTGGAACTGTAAGTCCAATTAAACCTCTTTCTTTTGTAAATTGCCCAATGTCGGATATGTCTTTATCAGCAGCGTGAAAATGGACTAATACACCCTTCTTCCTCTTTGCTAAAATACCCTTTTGATGGTGATCACGAATTGGCCATTGTGTGCAGGGAGTTTTGACGGGTCTGCCAATGCCTTTCCTTTCCTTTCCAGCTATGAATGGTTTTAAAAATATCAATGCCAAAGCCCCACCTCATAACCATTAAATACAAAGCTCTGGTAGGGGCCCAGGTGTTTCTTTTCTTTTTCTTTACTTTTTTTTTTTTTTTTTTTTTTGAGATGGAGTCTCTCTCTCTTGCCAGGCTGGAGTGCGGTGGTGTAATCTCAGCTCACTGCAATCTCCGCCTCCCAGATTCAAGAGATTCTCCTGCCTCAGCCTCCGGAGTAGCTGGGACTACAGGCACATGCCACCATGCCTGGTTAATTTTTTGTATTTTTAGTCGAGACAGGGTTTTGCCGTGTTGGCCAGGATGGTCTCAATCTCCTGACCTCATAATCTGCCCGCCTCGGCCTCCCAAAGTGCTTACAGGTGTGAGCCACTGCGCCCGGCTGGGCCCAGGTGGTTCTTAAAAGCTCTCAGGTGATTCTAATGTTGCAGTCAGGGATGAGACCATTTGTCTAAGGCAATCTGGATGACTCCTTTCCCCTTAGCTAGGGGTTTGCCTGTAAACTATTCTGACCAAGGAGGCATGAAGTTTTCTGTTTCTGGATGTTGTCATCTGCAAATGACGGGAAGGTACCTAGGATCTGAACATGCTGCTGAGCTGCCTGAGTAGCTCACCTGGATCCACCCTATTTCTAGGCTTCTGGTTATATGATGAATAAATGTCCTCCTGGTTTAAGACAGGGGTTGGCAAACTATGACCCAAGAGCCAAATCTGGCCCACTGCTTGATTTTGTAAATAAAGTTTTATTGGAATACAGCCATGCCCATTTATTTATGTATTGTCTACATATTGTTTAGTGCTACAGTGGCAGGGATGAGTAGTCATGACAGAGACCTTATGGCCTACAAAACCTCAAATATTTACTCTCTGACCCTTGGCCCTTTACAGAAAAAGTTTGCCAACTTCTGGTCTAAGGGTCTTTTTGTGGGCCTTTCTATTACTTGCAGTCAAGGGTATCTGTTAGTTTGGGAGTTTAGCTTACCCAAGGAAGGAATTATTAGTGATGGCAAGTTTTGCCCTCTTTAGGCCATGTTTTATGAGAGAATAATTACAGAATGATCTTTCAGGGATTCCAATAATATCAGCCAATCCTACTGCCCACAGGGATATGGGATCACACAGGCTGGGGCTTCAGATAGGACTGGATTTATGTCCTGGTTTTATCATATAGAACCAATTGTCTTTGAAAAGTGACTTAATCTTCTAGTCCTCAACTTTCTCATCTAAAATGAGGACAGTTATATCTACACAAAGGATAGGTACCCTCATGGAAGCAATCCAGACAAAGGAATCAGTGCAAGCAAAGGAAGCAAGGTGAGACGTCTCCAGGTACACATGGAGAGCAGGAAGCTGCTCTGCCTGACCTAAGCCAAGAGCATAGAAAAGGGGTCATGGGGCACACTGTGGTGAAGATAGGCTGGCATTTGTTGCATAATAATTTCTCCAGTTGTCTTGGGTTTCTAAGAGGGAGCTTCTAAACCCTTGGAATTTCCCAAGTGGTAGGAATGTCTTTGTTATTCATAGTGAGCCACTGGCACCATGCCTGAGTTTATACTAACAAGGTGACTCATGGTGGGCCCCTAGATAGTTTCAAGATGGGGACTAGTCATTAGGAACCAACCAAATGATTAGAGGGTTGGAGTTTTGAGCCAGATGATATCAGCCTGACCTCCAGGGAGGGAAGGAGGTTAGAGATTGAGTTCAATCACATGGCCAATTGTTTGATCAATCATGCCTCGTGATGAAACACCAATAAAAACTCTGGACATCAAAGCTCAGTTGAGCCTCCTGGTGGGTGAACACCAATGTGCTGGGAGGGTAATGCATCCTGACTCCATGGGGAAAAGATGTGGAAGCTCTGTGTTTGGGATCCTCCCAGACCTCACCCTATGGATCTCTTCATTTGGCTGGTCCTGATTTGTACCCTTTATAATAAAACTGTAATGGTAAGTATAGCACTTTGCTGAGTTATGTGAGTCATTGTAGCAAATTATCAAATATGAGGGGGTTGTGGGAACCCCCAAATTTGTAGCCAGTTGATCAAAAGTGCAGATGGCCTGGGAAACCCCGTATTATGTAGAGTCTCTGAAGTGAGGGCAGTCTTGTTGAAGACTATGTCCTTAACCTGTGGAGTCTGTACTAACTCCAGGTAGTTGACACTGCAAAAGTATGTACTGCTGTATTGCAGAGCTGGATTCATGAATGCCTGTTTCCAGACTTGGATTTAATTTGGTTGGTGGTGGAGAGACATAGAAGGTTTATGAGCAGATGAATGACAGGATTGGTAACTGAGATTCTGGAAGAATAATTGGGCAGCAACAAAGGCTATGTAGAGCTCTCTCTGAGTCACAGGATCCCTTGGTCATGCACTCTCAACTTTGACACGTGATACTGGTCACAAAAGATGCCTCCTTTCAAAAATAAATAGCAGCTATAAAGGAACTCACATATATTGGTAGGGTTGGAGCCATCCCGGGGCAGGCCAGGCCCAGGAGCTACAGGAAATCCTCACTTCTGGAAGCAGAAGGTCAGTTGCTTCTTCCTGGACCACACCCTCTGCAGACATGGGCTCATGGAGGAGTCCTGGAGGCATACACAGCCCAAGCCTTTGCTTTCCACCATAAGGGGATGGCAGCAGAATCTGGGTACAGCTTCCTCTTGGAGGTTTGGGGAACCTGGTGACATTCAGGAGCCCCCTTTTTTAAACCTTGTGTTCCCTCCAGCTTGCTTCTTTCCAGCAACAGCTAGCCACTGGGGCATTGTATTTCAGTCTTTCTGGGGCATCCCCTACAAGATACGCACTGGCACTGCTTGCTCTCTCTCCCTGGATCTGATTTAGCCTTCACTGAAACCCTGCCCAAGGTGATGACTTAATCTCTGGGCTGAGTGAATGCAGCCAGTATGTTCAGATGGATTCTGCAAGACAAAAGCTCAAATCTGTTTTGTGGCTGCAGATACACATTTGGACTTAACCACATCCGTGGTCATTCCAGTCACAAACACAAAGAGTGCTATGAATTCTTTCCATGAAAAATAATTTCCATTGTATTGTTTCTGTCATCATTCATTTCATGATAAGTCAGTTAAAACAGCCAGTCCGAGTCTGTCATTGATCACAAGAGCCCCATAGTCATGTCCTTAACTTACTGATGGTTTTAGGTCTTAACTGTTAGCAGCAAAGTTTCTTTTCAGGAATTCTGTTTTCTCATTGACTTTGATGAAAAAGAAAATTTAGAGAGATGCTAGCGAAAAAATTTCATTGCCCTCAAAGAAGTAGCAGTCTTTTTTCTTTAATATACATTGTGCATCAAGCAAAATCATTTTCTGAGAACTAGTTCCAGATTGCATCCAATGTCATGGGTTTTGTGTTTTATTTATTTATTTTCATATTGAGATATAATTCACATACCGTAAAATTTACCATTTTAAAGTATACAATTCAGTGGTTTTAGTATATTCAAAAGACTGTACAACCATCACCACTAATTCCAGAATATTTTCATAACACAAAAAAGAAAATTCGTCCTCATTAGCAGTCACTCTCCACTTCTGCTGTCTTACATTCCCTGACAACAACTAATCTCTCTTCCATCTCTATGTACTTGCCTATTCTGGACATTTCATGTAAGTGGAGTCATATAATATGTGGCCTTTTGGTCTGGCTTCTTTTACTTAGCATGTTTTCAAGGTTCATCCATGTCATGAGATATATCAGTGCTTCATTTCACTTCATAGTTGCATAATATTCTATTGTATGTGATGCAGGGCAGGTGAGCCCCAAACTGGGACTTAGCCCATGAGGGTTTTTGGCTTTGCCCAGGAAAGAATTCAAGGGCAAGCCAGGGGTAGAAAACAGCTTTACTGAAGCAGCAGTGTTAGAGCTCTGTGACTACTCCTGCAGAACAGGAGTAGCAGCTCAGGGCATTTTGCAGTCAAATTTATACCTACTTTTAATTATATATAGATTAAGGGGTAGTTTATGCAGAAATTTCTAGGGAAGGGGTGGTCACTTTTGGGTCAGCTGGTCATTGCCATGGAAAGAAGTGGTAACTCCTGGGTGTTGTCATGGCAATGGTAAACTGACATGGCACACTGGTGGGCATATCTTATGGAAAGCTGGTTCTGCCCCTTCCTTGTTTTAGCTAGTCCTCAGTTTGGTGTCTGACCTTCATCTCTGGAGTCGAGTCTCACTTCCTACCTCATATGGATATACCATAATGTGTATATCCATTCATCAATTGATATTGTATTGTTTCCAATTTTTGGCTATTATGAATAGTGCTGCTATGAACATTCATGTGCAAGTTTCTGTACTGACATATATTTTCACATCTCTTGGCTATATATGTAGGAGTGGAATTGACATGTCATATAGTAAACTCTATGTTTAACCTACTGAATTAGAGTATCTGGGACTAGGGCCCAGCAATCTGTTTTAACAGCTCTCCAGGTGATTCTATGATCACCACAATTTGAGAGGCACTGCCCTAGAGTAAGGGGCAGTAAACAGCTAGGTAGTAAATACTGGGGTTTGCAGGCCAAGAATCAAAACTGAGGATGTTAGGTAGGCACTTATTTGATAAGAGTTTTTCTGTTTTGGAATTTGGAAATTTGATAACAAATTTCCAAAAATTTTTATTGACAAATTGAAAAATATAATCATAATAATTGGTAACAGGGTTGTTTCTGTTTGTTGGTTTTTGGTTTTTTGAGACAGGGTCTCACTCTTTCTCCCAGGCTTGATTGCATAGCTCACTGCCACCTTGACCTCCTGGGCTCAAGTGATCCTCCCAAGTAACTTCGAGCTACAGGCATGCACCAGCACACTGGCTACTTTTAAAATTTTTGTAGAGACGAGGTCTCCCTATGTCGCCCAGGCTGGTCTCAAACTCCTGGGCTCATGTGATCCTCCCACTTCAGCTTCCCAAAGTGCTGGGATTATAGGCGTGAGTCACTGCGTCCTGCCAGGAACAGTTTTTTGTAATGCAGGTTTACTAATGAGAAGAATGTGTTTGGTTTTTTGTTTTGCTTTGTTTTGTTTTTTTGCAGGGTTGGGAGGGCAACATTTTACTTAATTGGGATTCAAAGTTGATGTTCCCTGTCATCAAATCAATTGCAGATATTCATCTGTAAAAACCATTCTTCTGGCCGGCACGGTGGCTTATGCCTGTAATCCCAGCACTTTGGGAGGCCAAGGCGGGCGGATCATCTAAGGCAGGGAGTTCGAGACCAGCCTGACCAACAAGGAGAAACCCTGTTTCTAGTAAAATACAAAATTAGCTGGGCATTGTGGTGCATGCCTGTAATCCCAGCTACTCGGGAGCTGAGGCAGGAGAATCGTTTGAACCCGGGAGGTAGAGGTTGCAGTGAGCTGAGATTGCGCCACTGCACTCCAGCCTGGGCAACAAGAACAAAACTCCGTCCCAAAACAACAACAACAACAACAACAACAAAAACCATTCTTCCCTCATGGGCTGTAAAGTAATAAGCCATGGGCCAGATTTGGCCTGTGACTCTATGGTGTCAGCTAGTTCTGGTGCATAGCAGCCCCCAAAGTTTTAGCAGCATAGTTAGTGGAGAGCTGTGGCTTTTGCCTCCATCTCAATTTTCCTTTGAGCAAATTACCTCTCCTGAGAGTCTGGTTGGGGTTGTCAGTTGTGGGGTTCTGGCACCTCCCATCCTGGCCCCAGCTAGAGCAGGTAGGCCCACAGGAATTTGAATCTGGAGGGAGTTATCAGTGGTGGAGAGTAGAGGCTGCAGGAATCTTCATATAAGTGGAGTCATATAATATGTGGTCTTTTGGTCTGGCTTCTTTCACTTAGCATGTTTTCAAGGTTCATCCATGTCGTGGGATATATTAGTGCTTCATTTCACTTTTGATGGCAGGGCCCTGAATTAAGTCCTGCCCTGAGGATTACACTGTTACTTCTAAGCCTTGTGGGATTCCTGAGAATTGCATCTCATCTGCCCCTGCTCTAAAATCTACACAGCCTTTGCCATATCCATTTATCGATCTGGCTCAGCAACATCGACTAATGATGCTTAAATCCTGGGCAGGTATACTTGAAGTGGCCCCAGAGGTTAAAGATCTGGATGTTCTCCCTGCAGCAACAGCTCCACTGCCCCACAGCCTGGGGATTTTCTGTTCTGTTTGTTATTAATCACTTATTTATTGCATTACTATATGTGACCAAAATGGGATCCTCTCTTGCCCTATTTGGGTCATGAAATTGTAAAGTGGTACCCATCTTCTAGAAAGCAATCCAGCAATATATGAGAATAGCCACAGAAATGTCCCCCCTTGGGGAAAAGAAATAATCCTAAGTAGAGAAAAATGTATTTGAGCAAAGTTGTTCATGGCTGCATTCTGCCTTTCCATGTCCAGAAATGGATAAAAGCTGAATCTACTGCCAGCAAGTACCACCTCCACTCATTCAGGATGCAGAGGGTCCCCACCATTGGGTTGCCCCACCATTGGGTTGCCTTTCAGAAAACAGCTTCCATGATGCCCAGTAATCTCTGTTTCCCTTGATCTCTCTCTTCTCCTTCCTTGTCTAAGTTTCTTCTCTTAGAAAAGGAGCTTCATTCCTTTTGGTCAGTAGCCAGCAAATCTGGATTGCTCCCCATGGCCCTTGTAGATAGAACCCTCCCAGATAGAACCACCTGCTCCACATCCTCCCATCCTCTGAGTGGAGGGGCCTTGAGATAATCCATTTCCCTTACAGTGGATTCTTGATGTATCACTCTAATGATTTATGAGGTTAAAAGGCCCCCTTCTCAGTAGGGGTGAGGTTAAAAGATTCCTCCTCAGTAGGGATGAGCATAGAGAGGGAAAATGGGTTGATAGGGCCAGAGAATCCCATCCACCACATTTACGATAGAGAAAATATTAGAAGCCATCAGATGTTCCAAACACCTCTTGTACCAGCCAAGGGGGCTGACCCAAGGCAGGATCCCAGGAGCTAGGGTTGAGTGGGTCGGGGAGGCACTCCAGGCAACAAAGCATCAGATCTGAGTATGGGTGCCAGACTCAGCCTAAGAAGGTAGGCCAAAGCCCAGTTCTAGAGAAGCAGCCTGGATAAGCTGTTTTATTTTGTTTTTAATTGGTTGTAGACACAAGGGGAATATGGAGAGCCATTGGCTCAGGTCTCAATGGGTGTCAAATTTAGACTTCTGCTATTTTTTTCTTCACGTGCAATTGCATATTTAGTCCCAGAGAGTGACTCTAACAAGACCCAAAGAGAACATTTGTCATTTGGCCTTGACCTTGTCTCCACCTCTGGAGAGTTGGTATCACCTGTGGTACCTTATTTGTACATTTCTTGTGAGTTTCATAACAATGTTATACCACATTACTGGTGAAAGGAATATTAATTTGTTCAGTGTAAACATTGAAATAGCTGACAACCTTTTATTTTTAATTTTAATCTATTTATTTGTTTTGAGACTGGGTTATGAGAATGGCTAATATTTGTATTTTGGGTAGAGATGGGATTTTACCATGTTGCCAAGGTTGGTCCTGATCTCTTGGGCTCAAGAAATTGGCCAGGCACGGTGGCTCATGCCTGTAATCCCAGCACTTTGGGAGGCCGAGGCGGGCAAATCACGAGGTCAGGAGATCGAGACCATCCTGGCTAACATGGTGAAACCCCATCTCTACTAAAAATACAAAAAATTAACCAGGCAAAGTGGCGGGTGCCTGTAATCCCAGTTACTTGGGAGGTTGAGGCAGGAGAATGGCGTGAACCTGGGAGGCAGAGCTTGCAGTGAGACAAGATCACGCCACTGCACTCTAGCCTGGACGACAGAGCGAGACTCCGTCTCAAAAAAAATAAAATTAAAAAAAAAAAAAAGAAATCTACCCCCCTTGACCTCCCAAAGTTCTGGGATTACAGGTGTGAGTCACCACACCCAGCCTAAAATAGCTGACAATCTTTATAACCCTCTTTAGGCATATTTACATTTTATAGTATAGTAGGAACCTCAAAAATTGATGGCAATTCAGGTTTTTCCAGTATTCAAGAAGGCATTATCTAAGTTGTCAGATCTAAGGTGGTGGTGAGTGTAATATATAGATTGGGAGGTAAATCAAAAAGTCTGGAGCAGGCAGAAGAATGTAGGAAGAGGTCAGGGAGTGAGGGACTGGATTGAGAGGGCCAAGATTTGGGGTCTGAAGAGGGCTGACTTTAGGGACCAGGAGTCTGGCCCCAAGTAAAACTTAATGTTATTGTGTGGGTCAGAGGACAATAGAGGATCCTTAAGGAAACTATGGCCCATCATCTCAGTAGACCAGGCAGCCTTTAGGAATGATGGTCACAAAGACTCTGTGGCAACATAGAAAATGCTAATGGTGTCATACAGAATACAGAACTTTATGGACCTATGGTACAAACACATATATGCATGTACCTGCACACACACACACAGAGGAAATAAGACTGGAAGGGGTTACACCTAAATATAAGCAGTGCTTGTGTTCAGGGGTGGAGTGATGTTGTGGGTTTATTTCCTCTGTATTTTTAAATAAAACAGTGGCTCAACTCAGAAGATAACTGAGTCAGCGTCTCATCCAGCTGCCCCTGGGGCCCCTGGGAGAAGCCACCTCCCACCACCTGGCCAAGAAGATCTAGAGAGGCTGAGAGACTCCCTCTCCCTCTTCTGGGGTCCCAAGCCCCAAATCTAAAACCACATTCCCTGGGTGACCAGGCAGGGACTGGGGGCAGATGTCAAAATTGGCAAGGACCCGCTTTGTGGTACCGAGCCTGCTGTGGCTCCTGTCCTAGTGCCAGCTCCTCTGCTGTCATCCTGTCCCCATCCCACTCATCCCCACCTCTCCAGCCAACTAGGCCCAAGGTGCCCTCACTGATATGTTGGGGGAATAATCTGCTTCTCTCCATCTCCTCAGGAGACCTGCGTGGGAGGTCCCGCGTCACGGTCTACTGTGGCACATGCTCTGAGTCCCCTCCCGTGGGCCTGAGCCCACCCACCGTGGCTTAGCTCTTCCCACCTAGGACCTCCTCAGGGCTTCTCAGCATTCCAGAAAGACAAGGAGATTTTCTTGGGGCCAAGGCGTTGCTGGGTCTCTCTGTCCTGGCCAGGCCCTCGGCAGGCTCCATGCCTCAACTCTACCGCCTTCTCTCTGGTCCTCTCTGTCACCCTTCAGAGACTTTTAAATCCCATAGTCTGGGCTTCAGGGCCTCCAATAAAAGCAGAATATGACCTATAGGGACTTAATAGAGCTTTTATCTATAAAAGAGACAGACCGTCTAATCTAACTAGAAACTAAGGTAAAAAAAATGAAAAGAGTTAGACTTATACTCTTAAAAAAAAATAAAAAAGATTCGGTACTGTCAGAGTCAGCCTGATGTGGTAGACAAATTGCTCATGAATTACTCATGGCGTTTGCTAAAAAATGCAGGTTCCTGGGAGTCTCTGAGCCTACTCTGGCTCGAGAGGCTGCCCAATTTAAAAAAAAAAAAAAAAAGCAAGTTCCTGAGCCTAGCTCCAGAACTACCAAATCAAAATCTCGGGGAGGTGAGGACTGGGAATCTGAATGTGTAACGTGTTCTGTAGGTGATTCTGAAATACACTGCACCGGTGGTTTAGTGGTTTCCATGCCAGGAGAGCATTGTGCCCTCCCTGGGAACCCTGCCTCCCTAGCACTAGCTGCTGGGAGGCCAGCCAGCACAGACACAGTCCTCCTTCCCAAGAGATTACTAGATCTGGCGAGGAGGAAGACTCGATGGGTAACAGGAGTTGCAGTATGGATTTGTACCCAGTTCTCGGGGAGCACGGAGGAGAGGGGAGTTCTCGGAGAGGGAAGATGTCTCAGGGAATGAGTTTCTGGGGCTAGATCCTGAGGGCTCACTGTAGCATTGACTAGCTAAAGAAGAGAGCAAAGGTATCCCAAATTGAAGGCATAGCATGGGCAGAGGCACAAGGGGGAGCTGTAAAGAGTTTAGGGCCCAGGCACAGGTAGGGAGTAGAGGGGAGGAGGCCAGAGAGATGAGTGGGGCTGGTCCTCCTGCTGTTTTGTGTTTTGTCCATTTGGCTAATCTGGGAAAAATACCTCCCAGAATCCCCTTCTCCAGAGAGGTCTAGGGTAGAGTTGGTCAAAAGAGGAGCTTGCATGAGATTTGGAAAATAAAAGTGAAGCAGCATCCTGACTCTCAGAGGGTTGTCATGGTCATGTGCTGTGATGACACCGAGGCAGAGATGCCTGGCCTATCCACCTCTCGGGCTGCTGGCTCCCTGTCTGGCCTGTGTTCTGGCCAGCTGGCCTTGCTGAGCCACAGCTGCCCGCAGACCTGTCCACTGGCTCCCTTCACGGCCTCACTCGGGCAGCCAATGTGCTTGGTTTCTTGGGCTTCCCTGCAGACTCTGACTTGTCACCCGTATTAGGCCATTCTTGCATTGCTATAAAGAAATATCTGACACCAGGTGTGGTGGCTCATGCCTGTGATCCCAGCAGTTTGGGAACCCAAATCAGGAGGATCACTTAAGCCTAGGAGGAGGAAGTTGCAGTGAGCCAAGATTGCACTACTACACTCCAGCCTGGGAAACAGAGCAAAACTCTGTCTCGAAATAAAAAAATTTTTAAAAAGGAAGGAAGGAAGGAAGGAAGGAAGGAAGGAAGGAAGGAAGGAAGGAAGGAAGGCAGGCTGACCTGAGTCTGGGTAATTTATAAAGAAAAGAGGTTAAATTGGCTTGTGATCCTGCAGGCAGTAGAGGAAGCATGGTGCTGGGCATCTGCTGGGTTTCTGGGGAGGCCTCAGGAAGCTTCCAATCATGTCAAAAGGCGAAGGGGGAAGCCAGCACCTCACATGGAGAGGGGAGCAAGGGAGAGAATGGGGGAGAGCAGGGAGGTGCGACACACTTTTTTTTCTTAGACAGGGTCTTACTCTGTCACCCAGGCTGGGGTGCAGTGGTGCAACCACAGCTCACTGCAGCCTTGACCACCCAGGCTCAGGTGATCCTCCCACCTCAGCCTGCCTAGTAGCTGGGGCCACAGGTACACACCACCATTCCTGGCTAATTTTTTTGTGTGAGCTGGTCTTGAATTCCTGGGCTAAAGTGATTTACCTGACTCAGCCTCCTAAAGTATTGGGATTACAGGCATGAGCCACCATGCCCAGACAGGAGTCCCCTTTGTTTTTTCTTTTAGACAGAGTTTCACTCTTGTTGCCCCAGCTGGAGGGCAGTGGCACAATCTCGGCTCACCACAACCTCTGCCTCCTGGGTTCAAGCAATTCTCCTGCCTCAGCCTCCCGAGTAGCTGTGATTACAGGCATGTGCCACCATGCCCGGCTAACTTTTGTATTTTTAGTAGAGACAGGGTTTCTCCATGTTGGTCAGGCTGGTCTCCAATTCCTGACCTCAGGTGATCTGCCTGTTTCGGCCTCCTAAAGTGCTGAGATTACAAGCATGAGCCACCGCACCCAGCAGGAGTCCCTTTTTAAGAGCAGGAAAAATATTTTCCATAAGCAACTCCTGCAACACACACACACACACACACACACGCTCACAGTCCCTCCATGGCTCGTCAGGGGTAGACCTTTTAATGTCCAGGGCTGGAGAAGGACAATCCCTTCACACTTGAATGCTGTGAGGGCCATGTCCTTGTCCAGGGCACCTGCCAGGAGGAGTAGGCAGTGGGTCCAGTCTTTCAGTGGAGGGCTTCTGCAGCTTCACATCCTCTCTAGGAGTCTGGAGGTCTATTTTATGGCTTGTATTTCTGGAACCCAGTCATGCCTGCTTGAAGATAAGAGGATCAAACAACAGGATGCTGTGGCTTCTCCTGTCCCAGGGGCCTCAAGGGCAAATCAGTTTCCTTCCTGGGGGACCAGATCCTCCTGGCTGGGATCTTCAGGCCAAGTTGATTCAATTTATATCCTTCATGTCTGGCTTCTCCTGCATGTTCAAGTCACAGGAATTTTAAGTCATGATCTTCTCTGCATCCCTGAGTATGACAGCCAGCCCCTGCCCTCATGAAACTCTCAGTCTAAGGGCAGAAATAATAAATTGGTGGCTGGGCATGGCAGCTCATGCCTATAATCCCAGCACTTTGGGAGGCCGAGTTGGGCGGAACACTTGAAGTCAGGAGTTTGAGACCAGCCTGGACAACATGGTGAAACCCTATCACTACTAACAACACAAAAATTAGCCAGGTGTGGTGGCATGTGCCTATAGTCCCAGCTACTCAGGAGGTTGAGGCAGGAGAATCGCTGGAACCTGGGAGGCAGAGGTTGCAGTGAGCCGAGATTGCGCCACTGCCCTCCAGCCTGGGCAACAGAGCAAGACTGAGATTATTATCATCTCAAAATAATAATAATAATAAATTGGCAATTAGAGGGCACTTTTGCCAAGGCAATACGAGGGAAATTACAGTCTGTCAGGAAAACACAGGGGAAGGCCCTAACTGGCCTGGAGGCTCAGCGGGACATCCAGAAGGATGTATGAGAGCCGAGGCAGGAGTAGCAGGTGGCACAGGAAAAGGACTTAGCTGAAAGACCCGCTGCCCAAAGGCCGGAGGTGGGAGAGAGTGCGGGACTTGCAGGAACTAAGAGGAGCCCAGAGAGGCATCTGAGAAGAGAAGGGCCTGGAGAGCTGGGAGCATCAGTTCGGTTTTAGCCTGGGGGCCTGGCTGAGGTAAGTGCTCTCCATCCTGAGGCCACAGGAAGCAGAGGAGGGACAGGATCAGATTCTGTGCCCAGAGGAAGACTGGCTTAGAGGAGGTGAGTTCAGAGGCCAGGAGAACATCAGAGGCTGGGACAAGGGAGACGGCGGCCAAACCAGGGAAGTGGCACTGGAGAGAAACGGATGGATTCAAGAGACATTAGGCAGATGGACAGAAAACAGAAACTGCGCACGTGGTGGTTGGTGAGTTGAATGCATGCAGGAGATAGGGGAGCAAGGGAGAACCATGGGGGTTGATTCCAAGGGCCTGGTGGAGCCCCTGAGGGGTTGGAGACACCCAGCTGGTCAGCCACGCAGAAGCTAGGCAGTGTGAATGGGTCCTGTACCGACTTCAAAGTGTGCACCTCTGTCTCCCCAGACAACAACAGAAGGACCAGGGAAAATTCAAAAGGGAGTCTATGAATGATAATGTAATACAAAATCTCTAATGAAGATGTGACTATTAGAAAAAAGGGAAATAAAGTGATTGAGGAAAGGAAAACATCTTGCGCATAAAGAAGCAAAGAACAAGCAACCGAAAAGCTCAAAACATTTTTCCAGGCCTGGGGGATGAAGTGGAGAGAGTCTGTTACTCCCACTCCAGGAGGACTGCCTGGGACTAAAGCTGGTGTTTGTGATCCGATATTTCAATGACATTCTTAGTGGTGGTGGTAGTGGTAGCAGAGCAAGTGTGCCAGGGCCCACCGGCCCCTTGCTGGTTCACTCACTTGCCAACATATACGAAGCACCTGCTGCAGGCCAGGCTCTGTGGTCTTCGATCTCAAGAACAAGCCAGCTCAGTCCCTGTGTAATAGAGCTTACAACTGGGCAGTGGAGGCAGACCTGCCATGAGACAAATATAAAATGACAACTTATGACAAGGGTTAGGAAAAAAAATAGTGGGATCCTGTTTTAGATGGGATGGTCAGGGAAGGCCTCTGAGGAGGTGACATTTGAGCCGACATCGGATGGATGGCAGAGAATGCAAGAAGAGTGTCCCTGGCAGAGGGAACAGTGTCGTCACAATCAGGAGTCGGTGCTTTCGAGGAACTAACAGATAGGCAGGGTGGGTGGAGGGTGGGAGCCAGGGCCGGGCTGGGGGTGTGAGGACACTGACAAGAGACCAGCTGGAGACGGGGGCAGGGGCTGACCACGCAGGAATTGGAATCTTTCAGTAAAGGCCAGACCAAATGATTCTTCAGGGTCCTTGTTCCCCCAGGTTTCAATGGCACCTGAAAGCTGTCATAAAAGGCTGGGGAGTCTGTTTCTACCCCCCCATCTCATTTAAGAAGGGGGGCATCCAGGCCATCATGGAACAGATGACCTGGAAGATGTTCCTTGGTCCAGTTTCTGCAAACTGCCCCGCAGCATTTTTAGAAAATGTTCCCTTTTAGATTCGATTTGTCTTAGCCAAATTGACCAGGGAAAATAAGTGCCTACAAATAGCGATCACTGGCAAACAAGGAGAGTTATTATCTTAAATTGAGGCTGGTTTCTAAGAAAAAAAACAACAACAACACTAAATGCTACTGGGCCACCCCCCACAAGCCCCAATCCCCAGTGCATACGTGAGGACGATGGCTCCACCACCCTCCTTGTAAGTACCAGGCTCAATGCTGGGCTCTGTGCAAAGGGAAGGAAACAGAGGAAGGAAGGCAAGAGATTAGAGAAGCTGACAGATGTAAATAGCCTCAGAGGGGCCACACTGTCCCGGCATTTCTCCCCCGGGAGCCTTTTGTACCAAGGAATCTGGTTGCCTGAATGAAAAATGATATCATTTATTTCTTTAGTCAGAGCTGAGCTGTTTTCTTCAGACATAGAAATAACTTAACATCACAACACCAAATTGTTGGTCAAATGACAGAGATATCTGTAATGTGGGTGCTTAATAATGTCCAGGGTAAACAACCATGGACTTGGTTTCTTGGGAAGGGCCCTGTTCCCCACTACGGTTGCAAAGCTACAGAGGGACTTGAATGAAATAAATGCTTTGGAAAAGTTGTCCAAAGCTTTTGCCTGCTGCTGAACTGGGAGGAAGCTGGGCTTTTCATTCCTGCTGCTCAAATCATGCTCCAGCAGCCAAACATCCATTAATTCAACAAATATTTATGGAGCCCAGATTCTGGCCAAGCCCTGTGCAAAAGCACTGAGGCTACAAATGTGCAAAGGTCGGGGTCCTGTCCTCAATAGCCTCATAGTCCAGAGAGGAGACAGCCAAGTTCAGCCTGTGTGGCAATCTTGTAACACAGCGTGAATGTGGTGTGGTCAGCTCTGTGGAGGAGGCAGTCTCCTCAAAAGGAGACTTGAAGGGGAATTTCCAGGCCAGAGGAGTTGGAGGATGGGATCCTAGGCAGACTAAGGAGAATGTGCAAAAGCAGAGGCTTGAAACCCCCTGGGTGATTTAGAAATTAAGAGAAATACGATATTGCAGAGAACAAAGTGCTAAGGAAGTCAGCAGTCAAATGCGTGGCTGGACAGGTAGGCAGATATCAGATCATGTACTCGTAAGCTAAGGAGTTTAGAGTTGACCTTTTAGGTAATAAATTCCATGGAGGAATTTGAGCAGGGAAATGGTATGATTAGATTTTTGTATTAGAACACTCACTCCTCTCTGTCTTGAGGAAACTCTAGCATATGTCACATCAGGAGACAAATTCAGGCATCTTCCTTAGTGCATTGGTTTTGATAGTGAAAACACTGGAAACAAACTAAATCAGTAGAAAAATAGATAAACAGTCCGGGCGCGGTGGCTCATGCCTGTAATCTCAGCACTTTGGGAGGCCGAGGCAGGCAGATCACCTGAGGCCAGGAGTTCGAGACCAGCCTGGTCAACATGGTGAAACCCCGTTTCTACTAAAAATACAAAAAATTAACTGGGCATGGTGGCGCATGCCTGTAGTTCCAGCTACTCGGGAGGCTGAGGCAGAAGAATTGCTTGAACTTGGGAGACAGAAGTTGCAGTGAGCCGACATCACGCCATTGCATTCCAGCCTGGGTGACAGAGCGAGACTGTCTCAAAAAAAAAAAAGAAAGAAAAAAAATAGATAAGCAAATAGTGGTATAGTCATAAAATATAATACCATTCAAGATTTTAAAATAATCCAACATGGCTAGATCTTAAGAGCATAATTTTGAGTAAAAAAAAAAAAAAAGGTGAGTTTCAGAATATGTATGATATGATAAAATGCATGTGAAATTTAAAAACATGTTTGTATATTGATTATAAATAATATATGTAGGACTGTATAGAAACATGGATTGTTGCCTTTGGAGCTCAGGAGTTCAAGACCAGCCTGGGAAACATAGTGAGCCCTCGCCTCTAATAAAAATAAAAAAACATTAGCTAGGTGTAGTGGTGCACACCTGTAGTCTCAGCTTCTTGGGAGGCTGAGGTGGGAGGATCACTTGAGCCCAGGAGATAGAGGCTGCAGTGAGCTATGATTGTGCCACTGCGCTGCAGTCTGGGCAACAGAGTGAAACCCTGTGTAAAATGTAAAGAAGTACTGTAGATGGAACTAAAATGCTAACATATTCAATTTCCTGTGTTTAAAATATTTTTTGAACTTTGCTTTTTTAAAAAACAGAGAAAGCAAAGTCCATCTGGCAGTGGCACAGCAGATGGAAGGGAGGGGATTGGGGAATGGGACCCCAAGCCAGTCTCTGTCTCCACACAGCTCCTCCTGGGGTCCCCCAGTCTTGGGGGACCTGGGGGTAATGCATACAGAGAACACCTCATCTTCTTGGGCTGCTTTTGGCCTCTGGGCAGAGTGGAGGTGTGGTCCTGGCATCTTGTCTGGTGTCCCTAGAAGATATGGGGCTCTGTCTTGATCGGAACTGGCCACCATTCTGACCTGGGATGTCAGCACCATTTTTGGACACCTGCCAACCAAGGGGCAGAAACAGGAGGATTTTAGAATACCTGGGAAAGCTTGACATTGTATATTCAGAGTAAAGATGGTGTGAATGTGTGTGTGTGCGCACATGCAAGCGAATGTGCACATCCAGAAGCACAGTGAAAGCAAGTCTTCCCCAAGGGGGTTTGCAGTGGATGCTGTGATGAATACATTCACCGATGAGGATGCTCTTACAGTTCAGACAAGTAAGAATGAATCATGAATCTTTCCAGAAAGAATTCATTTCTAGACTCCTTCTTACCCTTCAGATCTCCATCACTTGACCTAGAGTCTCAGCTGAGTAGCATAAACCTGTATCCATCCACATATATTTATATCTCTGGCTTAGAGCCACAGCAGGTCAGAATTCACAGCAGGAAAGTGCTTGCACTTTCCCAGGCCAAGATAATCCTTTGCCTCCAGCCCAGCCTGGATCTTATAGGTATCCATTAATGAAAACTTCAGGCATTTCTGCAACTAAATATGAATTGTATCACATCTGCATGTTCTAGAAGGAGTTCAAGGGCATCAGTATTCCTATTGTAATACATCTGCCCAGTGCTAGCAGCATTACTTAAGCAAACCTATCAAGAGCCTAAAGAATAAAGATGTGGCCGGGCGTGGTGGCTCACACCTGTAATCCCAGCACTTTGGGAGGCCAAGGTGGGGGAATCACGAGGTTAGGAGACTGAGACCATCCTGGCTAACACAGTGAAACCCTGTCTCTACTAAAAATACAAAAACAAATTAGCCGGGCGTGGTGGCACATGCCTATAATCCCAGCTACTCAGGAGGTTGAGGCAGGAGAGTCACTTGAAGCCAGGAGACAGAGGTTGCAGTGAGCCGAGATTGCGCCGCTGCACTCCAGCTTAGGCGACAGAGTGAGACTCTGTCTCAAAAAAAAAAAAAAAAAAAAAGAATAAAGATGTGCACCAGCTTGGGCAACAAGGTGAAGCCCTGTCTCTACAAAAAATACAAAACTTAGCCGGATGTGGTGGCAACTGCCTATAGCCCAGTTACTCAGGAGGGTGAGAGAGGAGGATGGCTTGAGCCTGGGAGGCAGAGGCTGCAATGAGCCATGATCGCTGCCACTGTACTCCAGTCTGGGTGACAAAGCAAGACTTTGTCTCAAAAGAAAAATGTGTATAGCTACATAATTAATAATATGCAAATATTCTTCTTTAGGGTCACTGGTCTTCAACATATGGAGCCAAGAGAATGTACAGAGACTCATTCTGTCTCTCTTTCAATCACACACAGACACACACACACACACACACACACACACACCCCTCTCCACTATAATTATAATTACTATGTTGGTTTCCAGATCAGGGCTTAGAGCCTTGGCATGGAGACGCCTGAAAGGCACCCAAGGCAATTAGTGGTGTCCCTTCTCCACCCCCTACATACCTTCAGGCCCTTTGCACTTGCTTCTCCCCCTCCCAGTGCATATGCCGCCAGATCCTTGTGTGGCTCCCTTTCCCATCACGTTTTGGTCTCAGTTCAAATGCCACCTCCTCAGAAATGCCTGGCCTGGCCGCCTTCAGGGCTGTCTATATGCTCACCAACTTTATTTTTCTTTGGAAAACTTTCCATTCCCGGGCATTGTGCTAAACATTTATTTGTTATCCGTCCATTATTCATCTCCTTACAGCACTCACTGTGAGCTCCATGATGCTCCAAGATCACAACCACACGCCCAGAGCTAGGGTGGTGCCTGGCTCACAGCTGGCACCCAGTCAAGTAGCAATGGAATGAATGAATGATCACCCTCTCTTCTCCATCCCTACCCTCTCCTTTTTCACTTCCTCTCCCGCCGCATCTCCCCTGCCTCCGCCTTAAATCTGCTGGCAGGACCAGCCCTCAGGAAGTTGTCAGGCAGGGGAGGTGTGTGCTCTGCACCCCACTCCTTCCATCTCTCTTTCCCGCCTCCCTCATGGGTACCCATCTCTCCTACCTGCAGCTGCTCACTGCCAGCTCTGGCTCTCTTGGTGGGCAGAAGCTTAGGCACCTCAGACAATTGTAGGGAAATTGGGCATTGGAGGGTGGTGATAAGAAAGGATTCAGTACATGCTGAGGAATGATGAATTGAGTGTCTCACCCATGAACAGGCATGCACTTGCAGGGCTCGGGTTTGGTCTCTAAAGCAGAAGGTCATTCAGGGCACCCTTCAGTACCCATGACCCAGTGTCTCGCCTTTCCTGCAGGGGTTGGTGCTGCCACTATGGGGACTCAGCCCCTCTCTTCTCCTGATTCGTTCCTGGGTTCTTCCTGCAGTGATTGACAGTATCTTTTTTTTTTTTTTTTTTTGAGATGAAGTCTTGCTCTGTTGCCAGGGCTGGAGGGCAGTGGCATGATCTTGTCTCACTCCAACCTCTGCCTCCTGGGTTCAAGCCATTCTCCTGTCTCAGCCTCCCAAGTACCTGGGATTACAGGTGCATGCCACCATGCCCTGCTAATTTTTGTATTTTTAGTAAAGATAGGATTTTGCCATGCTGGCCAGTCTGGTCTCTAACTCCTGACCTCAGGTGATCCACCTGCCTTGGCCTCCCAAAGTACTAGGATTACAGGTGTGAGCCACCGCGCCCAGCAAGTTGCAGCTCTTAATAGCATGGGCACCATATAATTGACTGCCCGAATCACGTCATTTTTTAGAGTAAAAGTGGGAGATGTTAATAATTATGCTCGGCCTACAGGTGTAAACGAGACCACCCCGGGCAAACCAGGCATGTGGTTGAATGGACTAAGAGGAATATTCCCCTGCCTCCTGCATCTCCAGCCACAAAAGGAACCTCCGCTGTTGGTCAAAGCTGCCCAATAACTGAGCCCTTGCCTGCCCTTGGACAAGGGAGAAGACAGAGGGCACGTTCCAAGAACGGGGTGGGGGTGTGGCAGGAAGGACGATGCAGGCCCCAGAACTATAATCAATGATCTTGGAACCAGGTTGTGGAGCACAGAGCTGTGTCGAGGAGCAGGTGGGAGGTGGGCGGGTGTGGGACATGGCACCAGCATCTGGTGTCTGTGACTCTGAACTTGGCTTACTCACAGGTGGCTTCTACAGTCTCTCCACCCTCCCAGCTGCGTAAGTCCTGCCTGATTCAAGGAAAACAGGGAATTTTGGGGTTCTGTGGCTTCTCCAAGTTTCTTTTCTTTTACCTCCTTGTGTAGATGTGGCCTGATTTGTACTTGGAGCCTAAGTAGACCCCTATAGAACCTGTGTGTGTGTGTGAGAGAGAGAGAGAGAGAGAGAGAGACGTATTTCTTTCTATCCCTCTGTCTGTCTTACTCTCAGGCTATTAATACAAGCCCTGAGTCTGGCTGTACCCCCAGAACATGTGCCCCGCCCCCTACAACAAAATGGTGCCCCTCCCAGCTAGGTCTGTTGTTTGTTCCTTTTCTGATTGGCGCCAGGCTCATAGACCCCATGTAGGTAGAATATAACTTTCCATAAATAACCTCTAACCCGACCTACAATTTAGGCTTCAGGGTTTTTTTTTTCCCCTCGTGGTAATGGGATTGCAGCCTGGGCTGGTCCATCCTGTATCTTCAGGTCCCAGAAAGCAGACCCTAGGTTTGGGCATTGCTTGGAATTCCTGGTATCCCCATGTTGCCTTGCACATGGCAAGGACTCGGTACATGTTGAGGAATTCTCGGTACATGTTGTGGATTCTTTTCTACCCATAAGCAGCCATGTACTTGCAGTCTTTGCTTAGGCTATGCCTTCTGCCTAGAAGCCCCCTTCTCCACCCGGAATATCTCTAAGCAGCACCCACTTTATGAAGCCTTCCCTAACCCCTATCCCTCATCCCCTCCACAGAGCAAATTACTCCTATCTTGGGTTCCCATAACACTTCGTACAGAACAGTGTGACCTGATTATTGCCCATGTGCCCACCAGGCTCTGAGCAGCTCAAGTGAGGGGTAGGGCCAGGAACTGAGCTCAGTATGGCTGCGGGCAAAACATTTAACCCCTTGGTGCTTCAGTCTCCTCAGATTCAAACACCAACCCGGGGCTGGGCGCGGTGGCTCACGCCTGTAATCCCAGCACTTTGGAAGGCCCAGGCGGGCAGATCACTTGAGGTCAGGAGTTCGAGACTAGCCTGGCCAACATGGTGAAACCCTGTCTCTACTAAAAATGCAAAAATTAGCCAGGCGTGGTGGTGTGCACCTGTAATCCCAGCTACTCTGGAGGCTGAGGCAGGAACATCACTTGAACCCAGGAAGGCAGAAGTTGCAGTGAGCCAAGATCGTGACACTGCACTCCAGCTTGGGCAACAGAGCGAGATTTTGTCTCAAAACAAACAAACAAACAAACAAACAAACAAACAAACAAACCAAAAACACAAACCTGGCCCAGAGCCCGTATCCCCACCCCCTGGACCACACTGCCTCTCAGGGATGGAAGACATCTCTGTTTCCTACCTGCTCTCATATTCCGGGCCCTGAGACACTCATGAAGCATGGGTTTTCTGCGGGGGCTCACTGAGGCCTCCTCAGGGGCTGGAGCCACAGGAAGGGACCAGCCACTGATACCCACTCACACCTATCAAAGACTTGATGATAATGATTAATTCAAGTGGGTTATTGGTAGTTAAACTGACAAGTCATCAGGAGGGACCTCAGCTTTCTTTGTGGGGGTGGGTTCACGCAAGGTAGGCTGGACTTCATTTAAAGCTTTCCAGTTGACCATCACACGTTAGGGCCACTGAAGAGTAACTTTAGGGTTACTCTTCATCTGAAGATGCTAACTCAGCTAGCATCCAGCACTATTAGACATCCTGGGGAGGTGAGACTTTGAGAAAAGTGCAGGAGGCTAGCCTGCTTTTGAAGATCCTACATTTCTACCCGGGAGACATAAAATCCCCACTTCGAAGAAGACGAAGTTTCCTGTGAACTGGTCCTGAATTGTACTTGGCTTTGTGTTGTCTATGCCAGTACTAAGCAGAGCTTGGCCAGGCTGGTCCTCCATGTATGACTGTCAAATGGAAAACAGAATTAGGAACCAAACTAGAGGTGCGGACTAAAGGGGCTGGAACCTCAGAGGAGAGAGGGATCATGGGAGATTGGAACATCTCTGGAAGGTTGGGGGAAGAGGTGACAAGTAACGTGAATCCTAAAGAAAGAGGATAAGTTATTGGGTGGGCTAAGTGTGGATGGCAAACTAAGGAAGCAGGGATCTGCGTGACCATTTGGAGTCAGTAGGAAGCTTGGCGGAGTGGGAGGTGGGAGTCAAGCAGAGAAGCCCTCCCATGTCAGACTGGGAAAACTGTACTTGATCCTGGGCAAGGGGGAGCTATGGAAGGCTCTTGAGCAGGTGAGTGATACAATGAGAACAGCATTTTTGGAAGCCAGCATGGAGAGGAGGCTGCTAAAAGGATACAGGGTTGAGGTTATTACTATGCCCTGGGTGAAGAAATGTGGTCTGGGTTTGGAAAGGAAAGGACAGACATGACTTTTCAAAGGAAGACATAATTGCTGCAAGGGCCACCAGAGAGCAGTCAAAGGTGTGTCCAAGGTTTGAACTCTAGTGACCAAGAGAAGGGTGTCAACTTTGACAGAAATGACATCGTGTGTGGTTGACAAAATGAGACCACATCCTTTCGGTCATGATTCATTGTCTTTATTAACAACGTCTCTGGACTCTGGAAGAACAGACTGTTAATTCATAAAGCAATATTAACATTGTCATTCTCTACAAGAAAAACTTTTGCATAAATAACTTAAGTGAGAAAATAAATATGTAACTTAACTCTTTAAAAACCAGTACTTTCATTCTTGTGGACAAGTCCCACGTGGAAGGATTGCAAAAAAACGACCAGTCCTGCAGGCTTTCATATGGCATGTGCTTCTGTTTAAAACATTTTTTTTTTTTTAACGGTTAAAAACTACACAGAAAGTAAGAGGTTGTCCGGAAAAGATTTTCAAAAAGATTTTTGGATGGCAGCTATTATGCTCTGCAGCTTCTCAGCATATGTACAGCACTTGTCGTTTTCCCCCCAATAATATTCTTTTCGTGTAAGATATGCCATCACATGTAAGAGCAGTAAGAAGCAATTTTCTAGGCAGAAATGTGTCTGTGAGTGGTGGGCAGAAGGTGGTGTCTCCAAAGGGATGTGTTGGTCTGTGAGTTCGTGATGGCTGCTCCCTTGAGCCTGGTGTCCTGGGACTTTGCACTTCTCTTCGGAAGGTGACTTTAACATATGGCTATGGGTCGGGGTAGGGATACTGCTCTTTGGGAAGTTGGGGTGGATGTAATTTCTATCCCTTCCACCACCCTTGGACGCTCTCCTTTTCTACCCCAATGGGTGATGTTATTTCTTTGAGATGGAGAAGAGGTGGAGGTAGCCAAACATCTGGGGAAGCCAGGCTGGGAAGCAGCATAGCTTCTTCCAGGAGTTTGTCAGCCATAAATATGTCAGCCATAAATAGACTCTTTACTTTTTTTTTTTTTTTCCTGTTTGTTTTTCATCTTTGGCTGTCAGATGAGAGCATCACAACTCTGAATTCTGGGAGTGACCCTGGCACTGAGTCAATGCAACCTCATTCATTATCTCTCTCCCTCTGTCTCTCTCTCTCTCTCTCTCTCTCTCTTTCTTTCTTTCTGTCTCTCTGATTTCTGCTCATTCAAAAGGCACTGGAGTCCTTGGAATCATATGCCAGTAATCTCCTCGAGATCCTATTCCCACATCCATCTTCATTTTACAAAGTGGAAACTGAGATCCCGAAAGAGAATTGTGCAGTTCAAGGTTACATAGCAAGTTAGTGGCAGAACCAGGCCTAAAAACCACATCTACAGATGCCCCCAGTCTTGTGCTCTGGGCACGCCGCAGGCTTTCTGATGGGCAGTGAGGTGCAAGCGGGAATCTTATCCAGCTTTCTTAACCAGTCCCTGGACTTTTCACACTCCCACACCGCTCCCTTAAAACCCCAGGGCGGTGAAAATGCTTCCATTTCTGCCTCCTCTGAAGTGGGACCAGCAAAGGTCGGCGGCCCCAGAGGCGGGGCTGCGTGGCTCAGTGTCTGTGACTCTCAACTCCCTCCCCCGCCCCGCGGGACCCCTCAGCTGGCTGACTGAGGGGGGCCTTGCCGGCGCCCAGGATTCCTCAGGGCCTGGAAGGTCTCAGCCTCCTGCCCTGGGTTGCAGGCATTTACAATGAAATATAAACAATCAAACCACGCGCAGAGGACAGAAACGTGGGGCGCGGGGCCCCGCCGGTGGGGAGGGGCGCGGGAGGGCTCTAGTAGGCGTTCTCCAGCTCGGCCTGGTTGGCTTTGGCCCCCCGGGCGCGGGGCCGCGGCTTCCGGCCCTTCTGCGGCCGAGTGGCCTCGGGACCGAAGTCCTTGAGCTCCGACTGGTTGTGGAAGCGGGTGAGGCGCTTGCACTTGCACGAGGCCACCAGGCGCACCTTGCGCGCGCGCGGCGCGGCACCACCGGGACACAGCAGCTGCACACGCTGCGCGCGGTAGCGGTCGGGGATGCAGCGGAAGTCGGGCCCACTCGGGCGCCACCACTTGCCGCGGCCGATGGCGTTGGGCAGCAGGCGTGCCGGGCCGCACTGACCGGAGCACACCAACTCAGTGACTGGCTTGGCGCTGCGGCACGGCCCGTCGGTCACGTAGCGGGTGAAGTGCAGCTCTCGGCAGCTGTACTCGGACACGTCTGAGGAGAGAGGCGCGCGTGAGGGTGGCCGCCCGCCTGGCCACCCCTGCCCTGGCCCGGCCCGACTCCCTCCACCCCAGCCCTGCTTTTGCCAAGCCTGTCTCCAGAGGCTTGCAGGAAGGTCCCAGATGCCCTAGAGCTCGTGGAAAACTATCCTGCGCACCCTGTCCCCTCGGAGCCAAATGACTGCTGGGGTTCGAACACCAGGGCTCCATCGCTCACTGCTCGTGTCATCTTGGCCAAGTTCCTTAATCTCTTCTTCCAGTCTGTAAAATGGGCCGCCCCAAACATTGTGAGTTAATCCATTCCACATGCAATGCGGAGAATACCATTTGGCAGATATAGCTGAAAGCGTCGGCTGCTTTGTATTACTATTATCATTTCTCTCCTAGGGTCCTCTTATGATTTAAGCCACACTTGTGCCGCAGGGTCCCTGGCCTGGGCAGGGTAAGTACTTGGCACACCTTCTGCCTGGCTCTGGCTTTTCCCAAATTCCTTTTCCAGCCACTTGGGAGGGGTGGACAGGAGATGGAGAAAGGAGTAGAGGTTAATTGAAGGTAATAAATCAGGGCAGCTGCTGTGGTGGCGAGGGACCGAAGAGGAGGTGATCAGGACAGGAATTCATTAGACTTGAAAGGAATCAAAGGCAGTGTGTCCAACCCCCTCATTATCAATGAGAATACTGAGGCCCAGCCAGAGAAAAGAACTTGCCCAAAAGGCTGGGCTGCATCTCCAGACTCCACTTCCCTGGGGTCCCAGCACCTTTTGGCTCCCACAAGAGTGGAGGCTCTGTGTTCGAGCACCCATGGGAAGCTGGGCTGGGGGATGGAGCCGAGGGCTGTTTTTTACTCTAGTTACTTTCCTACCATAAGGGGACTGAGCTCTGACCCAAAACCTACAGGTTCACCTGCCACAAACATTTACCTGGCTCTCTGCTGGGCACATTTCTTGTTCTGTGTTATCTGAATGGGCGCCTCATAGTGATACTCCCTGGGCAGGCAGAGATGGGGCTCCGAGGCCTGGCCTGATCCCCTGCACACACCTTGACCATGTCTCCTATGGTGGACTTAGATGGGTGGGAGCTTTTTAAATAGCTGGTCGTGTGAGTACCAGTCCACCCCCCAAAGGTTTCATGGGGATAGTTCCAATGTGACACGAAAGAATGAAAAATAATCTTAAGACCAAACCAGAGAGGGGACAGAGAAGGCTGACCCCCACCCCCACTCTGGAGAGCAATCACAGCGGGAGAGATGTGGCCACTGCCATTGTCTGGGGCTGCTTTCTGGTTTGTGGTCTGGTTTGCATCCTCACCTCTGCAGGGCTGGGGTGTGTGTGTGGTCAGGGGGACATTTGCCCAGGGAAGGGGGCATTTTGGGGCTTTCCAAGAATAGTGCCCCAGGTCAGGCACTTCCTCTGCAGATTGTGACTTTGTTTTGAGCACGTGGCTTCCTCGGGGGTTGTGGCCTCTCATGGGAGTCCAGCAGGGTGGACATTTTGTGTTTGGGTTCCTTACAGCCCTTCCGGCGGTCACTGGAGCCCAGCTGACCTTGCCTAGAAGGGGAGCTGTGGGAGGAGGCACCCTTGTCCTCCATTTGGAAGACACAGGGTCCTGGCCGGCCTCGCATACAGTTGCCCTTTTTAGCACCCCATAGCCCCAACAGGTTATGAGGCAGGGAGGGCTGGGGTCCAGGACCCTGGGCAGTGGACTTCTCCGCCACCTGGATAATGGCCAGAGGGCAGGGAAGCCCTTAGTCTGAAGTGTCATTCCAGCCCCCACCCACGGCCTCGTGATTCCTGCCAACCGTAGAGCCAGATGCACACTGTCACCTGGGCTTCTCTGTGCAGGCCTGACCAGGAACCCAGGGTCCCTCTTCCTTCTCCCTCCCCTGGAATGATGCAAGGCTGGGAATGGGGTGGCCGCTGAGGACAGATGTGCCTACTCCTGCGCAGAGGACGCTGTCTTCCCCTCCAGGGCCTGAACTCAGCTGCACCCATGTCAGAGGCTAAAACTGTGGAAAACTCTCATTCCTTCAAATGCCAGCTCCCTGGGCAGGCCATGGGCAATGCACACTGCAGGTGTGTCTCTCTGGCCTTCCTCTCCCACTACGTTGTGGAGATCTATCCCCAACACCCCCCACACACACCAGGGCTATCTTGCAGCTGGATCAAACCAGATTCAAACCTCAGCTCTTCTCCTCACTATCAAGTTACTGAGTGCATGGAGCCTGTTTCTTCCCCTTCGAGCTGGGGGTTCACCTCCTGGGGCTTCCATGACGTGGGTCTGTGTCATGGGGACAGCCACCACCAGCATAGAGTGTCTGGCGCCCTGCAGGTGCTGTTCTGTGGATGGGAGGCTCCCTTACCTTGTTCCCTCCCCAATGGTACCAGCAGCTGGACGTGCCTCCTATGTTCCCAGGAGGAGATTCTTTGAAACCTTTTCTTTTCTGAGTCCTGGAGCCTGTTCTGATAACCTGATGCCATACCCTCACCACCCCAGCCTCCTCCCTGCCCTGGGCTCTCACCAGTGTCTGTTGCCTCATGCCCCTGCACCTGAATTAGAAGGCTGCACCAGTGAGCCATCCTTCCCCCATCTCCAGGCAAGACTGTTCCTTGACCAGTGCTGGCAGAGGCCAACAATCTTCACTGGGTCTACCCCAGTCTTCCCAAAGCCTCCCAAAGAGAAGTTTCTAAAACCTCCCCAGGACCTTTTACTAAGAATTCTCTCCACCACCCCATACCTTTGGTCTCAAAGGGGTGGTGGGGAGGCCGCCCTCCGTTCTCCGCCCGGTTCATGGTCTTGTTGTTCTCCAGCTCCGGTGGAGGCTCGGGGTACTCTCCGAGCTCGGGGATGATTTCCGTGGCATCGTTCTTGAAGGCCTGCCACCCCTGGCCCTCCACTACACGGAAGGCTGCGTGTACCAGCAGGCAGACAAGACACAGGGCTAGTGGGAGCTGCATGGTGCCAGCCAGAGGAGAGCACGCAGCCTTCCAGTAGCACAGGCTCTGGTCTCCAGCGGAGACACGGTCGCCTTTTTAAAGACCCCCTCTGCCTCATGCCAGCCAATGAGGACAGGCTGGGGCAGGGCTGGTCCCATGTTTCCCTCAGCCCCAGGGGGGAGGGAAAGGGGTGTGCTCAGAGCAAACCCTCACCAAAGACTTCTCCTCTAGCTCAGCAAACTTCCAAATTGCTGCTGGCACTCCCAGGTGACCCAGAGAGAGGGGGCGTGTGAGGCAGGGCCCAAGCCTGCTCTCCGGCACCTCCCACGTGCTGGCGGCTGTGGCTTTCAGATATCAAAATGAGCTCCGGCTTTTAATTGTCTGTCTCCCTGGGCCCTCAGGCATTCTCAAAACAAACTGTGGACCCGCTCAACAAAGAAAATGTGCAGTTCCGAGTGCTTCGTGGGGCTGAGCCCAGCCTATTCCATTTCTCAGGCCAAGTTCATTTGTCACCCCGCCAACAAATGGCCCAAGGGGTGTCTGACCCCCATAGACCCAGCTAGAGGCAAAATGATGCTTTTAAAGAAATCCCATTGGTCCTAACTCCACAAGTCTCAGCATTGATTGGCCTGACTAAGAAAGCCTCTCTTGGCATTCTCCGGAAGGCAAGAGAGAGAACTAGAGGGCCAGAGCAAGGGTCACTTGGGAGATGGGGCAGGATTCTGGTTACAAATCGAGGATGCGCTGGTCACTCAGGCTCCTGTGATGGAGAGCACAGAGGAAATCCCAGCTCCTGCTCCTCGGGGATCCTGTGCACCGTGACAGGCACTTCTGAGCCAGGGCACTCACTGTGGCTCGCAGGGCGATGTACTGAAGACAGTCACTTCCCCAACCAGGCTGTGCGTGCAAGCAGACAACACCAAATTCCTTTCCTTAGCAAAAGCCACAGCCAGCGTTTTTAGTGCTGACATTTTATTTTCTTGTCTTCCAGCTGGTTACATTTTTCAAAAACATTTTTGAGTCCTGTATGGAGAGCTTCATTGGTGCATACCACAGGATGTGTTCCGTGAAGCCATCCCAGGACCGACTGGTCACAAAGAAGCTAGAAGAAATTGCCTTCTTGGCCCTGCATATAATAAGCGGCACAGGGCCAGAGGCGGCGGGCAGGGGAGGGCCGGTAAAGGCATGGGGGAGAAAGGTTCACACCTGAGGTGCCAGAAGAGAAAGGAGGGCCAGAGGAAGCTTTCATTGAAGACAGATTGTTTGAGGACAAGCAGCTCCTGCGAACAGGCTGCCCATATCTTCCTGGTATTTTAACTGGGTAATGAATCAGTATGCCCCACCTGCAGAGCCTCTGCAAGCCCTTTGCCACCTGCCTCAACTTGCAAGTCGCTGTGTCCATCTGCAGCCCACTGTCCTCCTTTCCATCATCCATCATCCGACACATGAATGCAGCTGCTCTGACAGTTTTACAAGCCAGACAGAAGCCCCCTCAGGAAGGGCCCTCTCTGATACCTGCTTCCTAAGTCAGTTTCCTTCAGGGCAGATGAAAACAGCTGTGGCCATTGTTGGGGGTGATCTATCTCTCCCAGCAGAGCCGGTAGTGTTGTGAGAAGCTGGCCCTCCATGCCCCCTCCCCTTGTCTATGACCCTCCAGCCTCCTTTTCCCTCACTCTGGAATGTGGACTATTAACCCTCTCATGGCCAGACGACTGCCTTCTCACAATGGACTTGGGAGAGAGCAGTTCTGATGCCTGGGTTCCCTGAGCAGGTAGGATGGATGCTTATAGCCCCACCTGCTGTTGGGAGCGGCTGGACTATCTGCATTAAACAGAGGCAGCAGGTTCATCCCTGGAACACGTCTGCCACCTGCGGGTGACTGCAGGATGGCAAGGCTCAGGACCGGACATGATTTCCTGTCTTTTCCTTATTTGGAAGTAAAGTAATATTAAACGGAAAAAGAAGAATCCGGTGGACTTGAACCTCTAAATGATCTCCACCCCTCCGAATGGCTCAGCGAGAACCTGCTGTGACATCTTCTGCCATTTCATTTAATGTTAAGTCATTGACAGCTCTTTATTTTTACTCAGTCCACAGACTTGTCATTGTTCACAGTATTCCCTGGAATTAAACCCCCAGGGTTTTAGCTGACTCCTATTGTGAGTAGTTTAGGTTATTTCCAGTTTTTTTTTCCTATTTTCAGCAAGGCTGCTATGAAATCCTTGTACGACTGAATTTTTTTTTTTTTTTTTTTTTTCCAGAGTCTCTCTGTGGCCCAGGCTGGAGTGCAATGGCACAATCTTGGCTCAATACAACCTCCACCTCCCAGGTTCAAGTAATTCTCCTGCCTCAGCCTCCTGAGTAGCTGGGATTACAGGCATGCACCACCACGCCTGGCTAATTTTGTATTTTTAGTAGAGAAGGGTTTCTCCATGTTAGTCAGGCTGGTCTCAAACTTCTGATCTCAGGTGATCTGCCCAACTCAGCCTCCCAAGGTACTGGGATTAGAGGCATGAGCCACCACATCTTGGAGTAATTTTTTTAATTAAAATTTTTAAATTAGGATATAATTATAAATTTAAATATACTTATAAGAAATAAATAAAAGCCTGGGCAACATGGTGAGACCTAGTCTCTACAAAAAATTTAAAAATTAGCTGGGCATATGGTGTCGCACGCCTGTGGTCTCAGCTACTCGAGAGGCTAAGGTGGGAGGATCACTTGAGGTTGAGGTTGAGGCTGCAGTGAGCCATACTTGTGCCACTGCACTCCAGCCTGGATGACGGAGTGAGACCCTGTCTCAAAAAATTTAAAAAAAAAAAAAAATACAGACTCCGTGTATCCTTTATCCAGTTTCCCCCAACGATAACACCTTGAGAAACTATAGGACAATATCACAACTAGGATATTGATATTGACACAATTTACCAATCTTACCCACATCTCCCGTGGTTTAACTGGTACTCTCTGTGGGCACACACATTCACGTGTGTGTATAGTTAGTTCTGTGCAATCTTGTCACGTGTAAATTTGGGGATCCACCACAGTCAAGATAAAGCACAGCTCTGTGACCACAGGTCTTTCTCCTGTTGCCCACCTCCTTCCCTCCTTTGCCCTCCCTCCCACAACTAACCCCTGGCAACTACTCATCTAATCTCCATTTCTGTCTTTTTTTTTTTTTCACTTCAAAATTGTCACATAAATGCAGCCAGGTGCAGTGGCTCACTCATGTAATCCCAGCACTTTGGGAGGCCGAGGCAGGCAGATCACTTGAGGTTAGGAGTTCAAGACCAGCCTGGCCAACATGGCAAACCCTGTCTCTACTAAAAATACAAAAATTAGCTGGACATGGTGGCTCACACCTGTAATCCCGGCTACTTGGGAAGCTAAGGCAAGAGAATCGCTTGAACCCAGGAGGTGGAAGTTGCAATGAGCCGAGATCGCACCACTGTGCTCCAGCCTGGGTGACAGAGTGAGACTGTCTTA
>NW_012115010.1:453269-462609 GCF_000951035.1 Colobus angolensis palliatus
GCCTGTAATCCCAGCTACTCAGGAGGCTGAGACAGGAGAATCACTTGAACCCGGAAGTTGGAGGTTGCAGTGAGCCGAGATTGTGCCATTGCACTCTAGCCTGGGTGACAGAGTGAGACTCTGTCTTGAAAAATAAAATAAAATAAAATAAAATAAAAATAAAAATCCTAATTGGTTTGAATGGTGAAAAGGCCCTTCTATTTCATCTCACAAAACATCCCAGCCCAAATGGCAGTTTATAAAATGCCACCTCCTATGTGATCTTGTTTGCTCACTGAGCATCCCTGTGAGGAACAAGGATGGCAATATCCCCACTTAACAGAGCTTGAACTCAGGGCCAACAGGATGGGCAGAGGGATGAGCACAGGCCCCATGTGCTGCTGGTGGCAGAGCTGGGAGAAGACCTCCTTTCTCCAGACATGCAGCCCTGCTCTATCTTCCACCTCACTCTGCCTCTCATGCCCACATCTGCTGCAAAACCCCCAAGGCCTGGCAAATGTGGCTCACACAGGCTCTGTTTCTGCCTTGTGAGGACATGGCTGCAGCCCTGATTTTGTTAAGGGGATGGAGCCCAGGTCCTCTTGGTGCTTGGTGCTCATTGATCCTCCCTGTTGAGGAACCTCCACACCCCTGGCCAAGTCAAAGTCAGATGTGCTTAGAGGGCAAGGGATGTATTTTCTACAGGGGCCATCAGCAATTGCCAGTCTGGCTACACCAGACGTGCACAACCTTGGTTTCCACTTGGGAAGTGATGACAGCTGAATGGCCAAGCTGCCCAAGCAAGCGGCGTTCCTGAGGCTAACAAGGCCTGCTTGCTGCTTGGGGCAAGAGGAAGGGTGTCTCTAGAACTTTGCAATTCCTGAAGCCTTTGGCTGACACTGTGGGACTCTGTTTATTCCTGCTCAGGACACTGCACAAGACTGTAAAGCAGTGGCTGAGAGAAAAAAATACTTTGAAGAGTCACTCCTATTCATCTCCCTTCTCTAATACCTTTTTTTTTTTTTAGATGGAGTTTCACTCTTGTTGCCCAGCTGGAGTGCAATGGCACCTCACTGCAACCTCCACCTCCCGGGTTCAAACGATTCTCCTGCCTCAGCCTCCCGAGTAGCTGGGATTACAGGCGTCGGCCACCACGCCCAGCTAATTTTTTGTATGTTTAGTAGAAATTGGGTTTCACTGTGTTAGCCAGGATGGTCTCGATCTCCAGACCTCATGATCCGCCTACCTCGGCCTCTCAGAGTGCTGGGATTACAGGCAAGAGCCACTGAGCCTGGCCAGCTTTTATTAAAAATATATATATTATATTTTAATATTGTGTGTGTGTGTGTGTGTGTGTGTGTATATAAAATAGACACCATCTGTCAATATCCACAGGGGAGATTGGTTCCAGGACCTCCTGCAGATACCTAAATCCACAGATGCTCAAGTCCCTGATTATAAAATGACATCATATATGCAAATAACCTCTGCACATCCTCCCCTATACTTTAAATCATCTCCAGATGACTTATGATACCCAAGACAATGTAAAGAGTTATTAAACTATATCATCTAGAGAATAACAAGAAAAAAAGTCTGTACATGTTCAGTACAGACATAACATTTTTTCATGTTGTTTTTAATATTTTCAGTCTGCGGTTGGTTGAATCCACAGATGTGGAACCCACATACTGCAAAAGTGTGTGTGTGCCCTTTTACCTGTTCTTTGTTTTGTGGTGTGTGTGTGGTGTAAGCGTGGTGTTTTGTCTCGAAGAAGCATGGGTCAGGCACAAATAAGCCACCCTACTAGGAACTATGTTGAAAATTTTCAAGAGAGGATTTAAGGGAGACTATGGAGTACTCTGACGCCAGGAAAACTTAAAACTTTGTGTAAAATAGACTGGCCAGCATTAAGGGTGGGTTGGCCATCAGAAGGCCCTTGTTTCACACGTATGGCACAAGGTAACCTGTAAAGCCACAGCACCCAGACCAGTTCCCATACATAGATGCGGAGGACCAACTGTATATTCTATTGGTCCTGTTTTTTCTAGAGAATCCTGACCAATACACTGGTTATTAACTCATGATCTACCTACCTCAAGGTGCCTCAGTTTTCTTATCTGGCCAATAGTACCCACTGCACAAGGTGGTTAGAAGATTAAAGGAGATGACACATGAATCCTCTAGGTTAGCACCTGGCATCCATGAGCACTCAATAAATGTTACCCAATACTGGGCATCCTCTGGTGGCACCTAGTACACCCTCAGCTACAGCAGCCCTGGTCCTGTGTCATTGCCAGACATGCACAGATCGACTTTTCTCTCCCAGAGGACAAATTCCTTAAGAGCAAGAAATGGCTGGACACGGTGGCTCACACCTGTAATCCCAGCACTTTGGGAGGCCGAGGTGGGTGGATCACCTGAGGTCAGGAGTTCGAGACCATCCTGGCCAACAAGGCAAAACCCCGTCTCTACTAAAAATACAAAAATTAGCTGGGCGTGGTGGCACATGCCTGTAATCCCAGTTATTCAGGAGGCTGAGGCAGGAGAATCACCTGAACCTGGGAGGTGGAGGTTGCAGTGAGCTTAGATCGCGCCACTGCACTCCAGCCTGGGTGACAAGAGCCAGACTCCATCTCAAAAAAAAAAAAAAAAAAAAAAAAAAAAAAAAAAAAAAAAAAAAAAAAAAAAAAAAAAAAAAAATGTGACATTTGGACCAGACTTTGAATAACAGGCCAAATTTGGAAAGTATATTACGTTCCTTTGACTCCTTGGGATCATAAAATCTTTGATCTGGAAGGAATCTCAAAGGTCATCTTGTTTAATTCTCCACTTGGTTCTGGAGGAGGCCCCTATCTCTAATTAATGGAAACTGAGGATTCTCCTTATTGGCTGCATTTTAAAACAGATTTTGCTCCCACTGATAGGTGGTAAAAAGGAAATATCTGGATTGGGAGGGAAAACTTCTGCTTTTAGGCAGTAGCCTGCATTGAGGGATGTCCAAATCACCTTGTCTTTATTTGCACATCCATACACAATGGAGGCCATGTACCTGTTAAGATGAATGGGGTACAACGAAAAAACAATAACTAAAATGTAAGCTAAGCAAAACAACAAAGCAGAGATATCTCTGTATATACACATGTATGCACATGTGTGTGCTTATATATGCTTGAGATTTTCCTGTAAGGATATGCTTATGGGGAGAGAAATTGAAGGAGCAAGTGACTCACTTTTCCACATAAGTCTTTTGCATTAAGTGTATTACTATATACATATTATTTTTAATGAAAAATTTTTAAAATTATACTTAAAAACACTTTTACCTGTTTTATATTTTAGTGCTCTGCCTTTAGATTTTGTGTAGAACCATAAAGATTATGTTGTCAGAGGTTTGACAAATAGTGAACGAGTCCAATTGCTTCATATGATAGAGGCAACAGGAACCTCAAGGGGCTTTCTCTGTCCAGACTTCTGTCTGGGAGAAAAGGCACCCACTTTCTCTAAGGTTTTTTATTCAAAGGAACATAACACCAATAGTGGAATTTAAGGCATCTGGGGGAAGGGGATATGTTTAGGAACTGTTCATTTGCAGGATCACTCAAATCCCAAAATGCCACCCAGTCATCACGTGCGGCTACCTTGAGATGAACACCCTAGTCCCCTACTGTCTTAGGAGTACAAATCTTACCTCCTTCATCCAGGTGGGCCATTCTACCTAGGAATATTCCTAACAGAACATTTCTGGTACTGGAGAGATGTTCATCAATATCTACTGCATAAACAGGACCGTCATGGAACCTATAACTAGCTCAGAACAGCTATGTTTTAAAGATGATTATTTTTAAAAAGTTAGAAAAAGCAAATATAAAAGCTAAGCCCTCACGAAAAAAGCTAAGCATAAAAACATAAGAGAAAATCAACTGTGATAAGAAGGACAAAAAAAAAAAAAACAATACCTTCGTAATGTAAGACATTTATTTTGGCTACAGTTTTGGTGTTTTAACACTGATTTGTGATACAATGGACATTAAACTTCCTTTAAAAAAGAAAAAAACAATTTGGTAGCTCTCCCTTTTCTGTCCAGAAAATTCACTCTTTCACAATCAAATTACCCTAAAATCTGGCGGAGTTAAGAGGCAACAAAAGTTAAGCTTCTAACCAATCTGTTCTCTCAACCTGAAATGTCTTCTATTTCCAATCAGGTTAAAACCTTGACTTGGAAGAACCATCACTGTTAGCCCTTCAGTGATTCCTGACACTAGTTCTGCGAAAAAGAAAATTTCCTACGAGAAAAGCTCATGTCTTCATATTGAAGATCAGTGCTTTATTTATTTATTTTTATTAAAACAGTAGCATCTTAACTTGTGGCACAAAAGGCCCCAACATTCCCTTTCCGAACCATCCATCACGACGGGTGGAAGGCAGCGCCACCTGCTGGCCATCATATTATGACTCTCATACCCATAATTTCTTGCGGTGCTTAATTCCAGGTGGGGATTATTAGAGACCCCTCAGAGCCAAAAGGGACCTGAGAGGTCTTCTAGATGAGTCCCCTCATTTGTAGGTGGTGGTTTCTGGATAACTCAGAGTGGCAGGGACACAGACCAGCCTGTGGAATGGTATACTGCTTTAAGATTGAGAAGAAAACCATCTGGCGCTCTAATTTTGCCTGGATGGTGCTCTGTCAAAGAAAGGGATCAGGTCTGGGGAGGGGGTAAGGGCACCCTGAGTTCCTGTTCCAACACTTCCCAGGCGGTAGAAGGCTGTCCAGGAACAGCTCCCATCCACAACTGGGCATGTGTTGGCTCTTACACAAGAGACTTTTATTTTACTTGAACTAGGAGCTAAATTTCATTAAGTAAATATGGGGTTTCGGGGGTGAAGGACTATCAAGAAATCCCAAGTTATCAGCATAAAAGTAGTTTCAAAGTAAAGGCAGTAATTCTCCCAGTGGCCTTTTCACCCTCACGCCCCCACAGAGGCTTTCGAGAGGTCCTCGTTAGCCAGCCACACCAACCTGCTGTGTTCACGTAAGTAGCTGTGCCTGTCCCATGGGGTGACCACTGCCTGGGCATGGGAGGGGAGCCCCAGCCCCAGCACCCTAGCCTCTTCCAGGAGCAGAGCAGAAAGCTCTACTTAGGGGTACTACAACCCACCTGGAGAAAGAGCTGCACATTCTAGCCTATGAGGGACCCACCCTTTTTACTTGCTTCTCCGGGGCTGGATCAAGGGCATGTGCAGTACACCTGGAAATCCCAGGGAGCCCTTTTCTTGCAAGAGTATCATATGAAAGAATCCAGCTTCAGGGAGCAGCAAACCCAAACTCTTACCCAGCTCCACCTTATAGAGCTGGACAACCCTGGGGGCCATGCCCTTAATCATTCTGAACCTCAATTCCTTTCTTAATAAAGGCCACAATACAAGAACAAGCTCTACTAACTTTACAGGGTTATTGTGAGGCTCAAGTTAGATTAAGTTGGAAGGCTACCTGGAAGCTGTGCAGTGAGGTACCCAGTTTAGAGGATGGCCATTTCACTTAGGTGGGTTTATCTGGACACCTTTTTCACTATCTGGAGAAGAAGACACGTCCTAGTTGTTCAGGGCTGCTGTGGTCACAGAGAAAAGTGGACAGCAAATGACCAGGCTGGGCAGGACTGCTCCTGTGTGATCAGAGACCTTCATAGCCGGGAGTGAGGCCTTACACCACACCTGCTTCTCCGTGTCCCAGCCAGGAGCTCCTGGCCAAGTCTGAAAAAGGCACATTCTCCACCTTGGCATATTAACACTGCCTGAATTTAAATGTAAAACTGAGTTGTAAATAGTCAACAAAAGTCCCTGATATTTCATTTTAGGTAAGATTCCTTCACAAGGCCTTGCAAGTGATCCTACCATGAATTCAGGCTTCTGGGAGTGTGAAACACCCACCAGAACAATGCCCTATATATATTTGGTGCTCAAAAAGCATTTAATTGCTTAAACTTTTATCAGACAACTATGTGCAAGGTGCTGGGGGCATGGCTGAGGACCTTCTCTTTGCCCAGAGTGACCCTGAAGATAAATAGCATCACAATCACTTTCCATAATAACAATAATGTAAAATCCTAACAAGACTGTGTTTAAAACAAAACTCTTATATTCTGGCAAATGTGCGTACACATGTGAGGGCTAGTGCATTCCAAAATCATCCTTAGAAAGTCTTTTGAAAGGCTGACTGTGTTTGGGTTTTTTTGCTCTACCACCAGTAAAGGATCCATTTGGATACTCCGCCATGTCTCGTGTCTGCCTGGCTGAGTCACTTCAGGAATCCCATGCTGGCACCAGAGAGCTCTAAGAGCCACCTGCAATGGGCAGGGTGTGTGTCTGGGACTTTTCACTTCCCTGCTCGTCTTCTGGCCACATTTCTGAGAGGCACCCCCCCACACACCCATGCACACACGCTGTAATTGGCCAACTTCCTCCTCCTGTTCTTGGAATAGCAACCGAGACAAAAAGCCGTTAGCACGAGTGGCTTGGGCTTGCCAACGCTGTAATTCAGGACAAAACCCTTGTAATTCTCCAAATGGTGGGGTTTTTAAATAGGTTGGACTTCAACACCCTGTTTTCTAAAAAAGAAGAAAAAAAAAAAAAAGCATGCCCAAGGCATCACTCTTCTCAAAAACGAAGTGACTGAGATAAGGTCAAAGCGAAATATTCCAGAGCAGCAGATTCTGAACTCAAGGCTTCCAAAGATTCACATTTTGAAAACTCTATGGATTTAGGAGGGTTCTCCAGGTTTGCCCACACAAGGCCTCTTTGTGTAGGGACCATTCTTCCTAAGGAAATCATTCAATGCAGCCTTGCTATGGGAATCTCCATCCACTAATGACTGACAGACACCCCTGCCCCAGCTCCGGACCTCAAGACGTGAGAGCTCTGCCTATGTACAGGGTGTGGAAGGCTGTGGGGACAGTGGGGAGCACAGACGTGGTGGGGAGAGTGGCCTGCATTTGCATAGTTCCTTTACTAGGGCTCAAGGTGTTGAGGTCCCCACTCAAGAGAGGATTTGGGAGTAGGGGGAGGGAGGTCATGAGGGACCTCTATGAGCATCCTAGGCCTTACGCTTCCACACACCTCCTGCCCTGGGCCACTGGGAAGCATGCAGGCCACAGGCCTTCCCCCTCTGAGCCCCCATCCTAGGGAAAAGACATCATAAGTTACAGAAACAGGACAACTGGGGAGCAAGGATGCCCCCCTTGGCAAGCTTCTTTATGTACTCCCCAGGCTGGGGAAAGTGGCCCAGGACTGTGTTGAGACAGACTTGTAGACAAGTGCCTTGTGATGTTGGGAGCAGGGTACAGTGTGTTTCCTAAACATGGCAGCTTGGGACATCTTTGCCCACGGCCTCCCCCGCAGACCTCTCAAGCAGAGGCAGCGGGGATGCCCTAGGGTTTCAACTTCCCCTCCTTGGCTAGTCTGTCATTGAGCTGGCACAGCTGGGCCAGGAAGCCATCGTTGGGGCCAATCTCACGGTTCTGCCTCACGATGCTCAGGGCAGACTTGACATCCATCTTCTGCCGCATCATGAGGTAGGCAATAACTAGCGTTGGAGAGCGGCTGTAACCTTCCCGGCAGTGGACGAGCACCCGGCCTGTAAGAAACAGGGGAGATGCGGTGAGCTGGGGGCGTCCCATCACACCATGGCATCGGTCAAGACTCTTCCATGAAGTGCCACTTAAAAGCACAATGTCACGCCACGGTGTGCCCACCAGAATGGCTAAAATGAAAAGGATGGAAAACCCAAAGTGCTGGTGAAGATACGGGGCAATTGGAACTCTTCTGCGTGGCTGGGGGAGGTGGGGTGTGAATTGGAACAACCACTTTGGAAAGTTGTGTGGCAAGGCGGTATCTCCTCAAACTGAACACGTGCATCCCCTCTGGCCCAGCAATCCCACTCCCAGGCCCAGGTCCAATAGAGATATGCATTCACATTCACGAACATGGGTCAGAATGTTCATAGGCAGCACTGTACATCATGGACCCCAGCTAGAAACCCCCAAAGGCTCATCCACAGTAGAAAGGATAAATACAAAGAATGACCAGCCCACCACTTAGCAGAAGCAACACGGAGGCAGCACACAGATATGAGGTGGACGAGCTCACAGAGTAGGAAAGTGGGTGAAACCCATCTGTGCTGTCAGAAGCCTGCAAGGGGCCGGGTGCGGTGGCTTATGCCTGTAATCCCAGCACTTTGGGAGGCCGAGGCAAGTGGATCACGAGGTCAGGAGTTCGAGACCAGCCTGGACAACATAGTGAAACCCCATCTCTACTAAAGATACAAAAAAATTAGCCAGGCATGGTGGCGTGCACCTATAATCCCAGCTACTCGGAAAGATGAGGCAGGATAATCGCTTGAACCCAGGAGGCGGAGGTTGCAGTGAACTCAGATTGGGCCATTGGACACTCCAGCCTGGGTGACAGGGCGAGACTCCGTCTCAAAAAAAAAAAAAAAAAAAAAAGGCCAGGCGTGGTGGCTCATGCTTGTAATCCCAACACTTTGGGAGGCTGAGGCAGGCGGATTGCCTAAACTCAGGAGTTCACAACCAGCCTAGGCAACACGGTGAAACCCCATCTTTACTGAAATACAAAAAATTAGCCAGGCATGGCAGCGTGCGCCTATAGTCCCAGCTACTTGGGAGGCTGAGGCAGGAGAATTGCTTTAACCCGGGAGGTGGAGGTTGAGGTGAGCCGAGATCGCACCACTGCACTCCAGCCTGGGCAACAGAGTGAGACTCCATCTCAAAAAAAAGAAAAAAAAAAAAAAGAAAAAAACCCCACATTGTTGAAGCCATATGAACCCAGGTTTAAATTTGACTGACTGATTGTAATGGTTAATGCATCCATTTGGCTAATGCATAATGCCCAGTCACTTGATCAAACACTCATCTAGATATTGCTGTGAAGGTATCCTGTGGCTGTAATTAGCATCTACAGACAGTTGACTTTAAGTAAAAGGGGACCATCCTTGATAATGTGGGTGGGCCTCATCAAAACAGTTGAAGACCTAATGGACAAAGATTGAGGTTTCCTGGAGAAGAAGTAATCACACCTTGACTGTTACAGAGAAATCCTGCCAAATTTTCCAGCCTGCTAGCTTGCCTCACTTCAGACTTCCCAGCTCTGAGAAGCACATGAGTCAGTCCCTTAAAATAAATCATATATGTATATATAAATCAATATAATAAATATATATAAAATAATATATGGCCAGGTGCAGTGGCTCACACCTGTAATCCCAACGCTTTGGGAGGCAGAGGCTGGAGAATCACTTGAGGCCAGGAGTTCAAGACAAACCTGGTCAACATAGTAAGATGCCATCTCT
>NW_012115010.1:464637-468527 GCF_000951035.1 Colobus angolensis palliatus
AAAGGCAAGAAATGTTGGGCATTGATTTTTGGATGTGTTACAATCTCTAGCATACACCATGTGCTCAATAAATATTTCCTGACTAGCTGAGTGAATTATTACCTACTAACACCTCCATAAGGGCATTGTTTGGCAAGGAATCTGCTAGCCCAGAGTCCAACAGAGTCTCTTCTGCTCCCATCACCCTACCTCCAAAACACCACTCTATTTCCTCAACGCCTTCCAAAGCAGGAAGCAGGAGTCCTCCACTTTCTTGCCCATTCACCCTCTGGCCTGTATGCCCAAAATATTCAGAACGGGGCTTCCCCTGCCCCACCCTAGGAATGAGACCCTCTGCAGAGCAGCCACCTCACCATCTAAAACATACTCTGCATGCCCAGTGCACACAGAGCCTACTGGGAAAGGGGCCAGTTCAACCTCCCATTCCTCTAAGCTCAGCCCAGATACCACCTCCTCCATGAAGCCTCCCTTGGTTTTCCCAGCTGGAAGTGACTGCTTGCTCTTGAGCATCCTCAGCCATCCCACCCAGCTCTCAGTGATGGGTCCCTGGCCCCACACCGTCGGAGGCCAGCATGTTTCTGTTGACTCACTTGGCCACTCATTCTTAGAAGCATTTATACTTGGCACTAGAGCCCATGGAATTCTTCATCACTTGCTCATGAATCATTTGTGGTGTACCTACTATGTGCTAAGGAGACAGACAAGGAACAAAGTGGACCCCGCCTGAGGGCAGGCTTCATGGAAGAGAGGACACCATGCCAAGGACGAGGTGGAGTTTGCCAGAGGACCGGGTAGGGAGAGGCAGAGAGAACTTTCCAGACTGAAGACCTAGCACACCTGGACTGAGACAGGAGGTCAAAAACAGAGAATGTTCCTAGGTTTTGGGAAGAGGAAACAAAGTCAGAGAGCTTGAAATTCCCTGAGTGAACGACCAACTGATCTTACATGAGAACAAAATCCTTCCCCTTCACCCAGCCTATGTCTACACAGGGTGAGGAGCTCAGTGCAGCTGGAGTGGAGGGGGTGGGCAGGGTGGGGGGTGACAGTGACCGAGAAGGACCAGAAGGGGCCTGTCAGAAACGTCTGCAGATACTCCCACAGTAAAGCTTCTCTCTGAGCCCCGAGCGTGCGCTGTCCAGTGGTCTAGAAAATTGTGTTTACTGGAAATAATTCAGACGGTGAGGCTGCTGGGCCCAAGAATCATCAGAGTAGTAGAGCCAAGGCTGCTCACACCTCATGGGGGTCCCCTCCGCTGCGAGGGTTTGGGGTGGGGAGGGAGGAAGAGGCTAAGGGAGGAGCTGAGAGAAAGAGCTAAAAGCAGAAAGGGAGAAAGGGCAAGTGGCCCAGCCTGCTCAGCTGATGTCTGCTTTGTGGCCTTCTAGGGTTTCTTGCTGTAATGCCTTGGTGACTGCCAGCACCTTGGTAGTTCTCCTTCAGTCTTACCTTATCTTTGGGGGCTGCAGGAAGTGTTTTTTAAGTGGCTGGAAGATTTGGCCGGGGGGGCTGTGGTTTGCTGACTGCCAACCTAAGCCGACCACAGCTACCCCTTTTCCCCTTGCCAGGCAGTCACGTGAATCTCTAGCCAATGAGATGTGAGGGGAATTTCTGGGAAATGCTTTACTTGTTCTTAAAAAAAGAGAGAGACCAGGCATGGTGGCACGGGCTTGTAGTCCCAGCTATTCAGGAGGCTGAGGTGAGAGGATTGCTTGAGGCCAGGAGTTGGAGACCAGTCTAGAAAACATAGCAAGACCCTGTCTCTTTAAAAAAAAGAGAAAGTGGCTGGATGCGGTGGCTCATGCCTGTAATCCCAGCACTTTGGGAGGCTGAGGTGGGCGGATCATCTGAGGTCAGGAGTTCCAGACGAGCCTGACCAACATGGTGAAACCCCATCTCTACTACAAATACAAAATTAGCCGGGTGTGGTGGCGCATGCCTGTAATCCCAGCTACTCAAGAGGCTGAGGCAGGAGAATCACTTGCACCCAGGAGGTGGAGGTTGTGATGAGCCAAGATCGCGCCATTGCACTCCAGCCTGGGCAACAAGAGTGTGACTCCGTCTCAGAAAAAAAAAAAGAGAGAGAGAGAGATTGAGAGAGAAAAGGTGGGAAGAGATGGCTGCAGTGCCTCATCTGCTGTACTCTGTCCTATTTGGATGTGGTGACCGGATCCCATCTTGGGACCACGATGGGAGCACCCAACACTGAGGTGGCAGAAGAGAGAAAGGGAAAGGGCCTGGTCCAGATGCCACCACGGAACTGCTGAATCCACCAGCCCCCATGCTCCTTCACCTCAGGACTTCCTGCCATGCACATTAACACATTAACACATCTTCCTCATCGTTACAGCTGTTTGCATGGGGGATGTGTAAGCAACTGGAAACCAACCTCCAGCCAAAGTGCAGTCAAATGCAAGGACCCTGGGGCTGCCATGGTGTGAATGAGCTGCACATCCTGTGACAGACAGGCAGCCAGGTGAGCAGAGAGAGACCTACAGCTCTGTCATTCACCCCAGAAGATGGGAAACAAGGAGGTTTCCAAGAAGAGACCTGTTGTGGGCCTGTTTTCCAGAGGGACAGTCCAGTCAAAGCTGCCTTCCATCTTTTCCTGGCGGGAGGTCCCTTACCATTCTTTTGAGCCAAAGCCTGGTCGATGAAGTCAGCAGCCCTTTCAAAGTAAGCGCTGAGGTTGAACTCCTGTGTGTCGTTGGCCTTGATGCCCAGGTATGTGATGCCGGAGTCCTTGTAGAAGTTGGCATTGGTGTTGACGTGCATGAAGGACCTGCCCTCAGCCGCGTTCAGAACATGGGTGATGCCTAGTTTCTGCAGCTTGGGGATATCCTGAGCCACAGACCTGGACGGGAGACAATGGTGGGGATGATTAACCAACCAAATGGCAGCCCCAAGGGGAGGAAGATGAAGAAGGATTTAAACCTCTTGGCAAAGCAAGGAACCTCTCCATGCTCTGGCCCCTGCCGGCTTCTCCTGCCTCAACTTATGACCACCTCCCTGACTCTGGCCATATCGAATTGCCAGCAGCTTCCCCAAATAGACTGGTGGTTTCATAGCCATGCTGTTCCCTCTGGAATGCTCTTTCCCACCTTTTCTGGAGAAATGCTCCTCTCATCTTTCACACCCTCTGCAGTGTTTGTCTCCCCTCCATTCCATTTGGCCCCATGCTCCCTCAGCTGTGGTGGGGGTGTACATAGCCAACTGGTTACAAATGGGCTCTGGAACCAGACTAACTGGGTCTACACCCAGCCCAGGTACTAGCCAGGCAACCTTAAGAAGCCATTTAACCTTTCTGTGCCTCAGTTTCCCTCTCTGTAAAATGGAGATAACAGTGCCTTCTCCCTGAGGTTGTTATGAGTATTAAATGGGCTATTCCGTTGACAGAGCCGGACATGGTAGTGAGCACTATGATTCTAATGCTTGATTGTGCTTCCGTGTTTAGACATCCAGGCTTTGAGCTCCTTGAGAGAGGAACCATGTCTGCTTTAAGTCTGTTTCCCCACCATCTGCTATAGTACCTGCCACATAGTAGGTGCTGAATAAACAAGCGGTGAATGAGTACAGGAAAATAAATTTGTCATGCGCCAGGCAGCCCCCTCCCTGCCCCCTAGAGGGATCCTACCTACCACATTCCACTAGCTACGTTTCCAAAACTCTTTTGGGTGATTTAGTACTTGGGGAGTAAGTGGCCCCAACAGAACTATGGGAGGTTACAAAATAATTGATCTAAGGCTGGGTGCGGTGGCTCACACTTGTAATCCCAGCACTCTGGGAGGCCAAGGCAGGTGGATCACCTGAGGTCGGGAGTTCGGGACCAGCCTGGCCAACATGGTGAAACCCTGTTTCTACTAAAAATACACAAATTAGCCAGGTGTGGTGGTACA
>NW_012115010.1:469662-471529 GCF_000951035.1 Colobus angolensis palliatus
CTCCCGAGTAGCTGGGATTACAGGCGTCGGCCACCACGCCCAGCTAATTTTTGTATTTTTAGTAGAGACAGGGTTTTACCATGTTGGTCAGGCTGGTCTTGAACTGTTGACCTCAGGTGATCCGCCTGCCTCGGCCTCCCAAAGTGCTGGGATCACAGGTGTGAGCCACCGCGCCAGGCCTCTAATACTATTAATAATTCAATATTCAAAAAATTTACCATTATCATTATTACTATCTCTACTATGAATGAACATTGTACAGTGCCTGACATACAGTAGGTGCTCAGACTGGTGAATGAATGATGGAATGGATGAGAACTGTCCCCATGAGGCTAGGGCCTGATGGACCCCTTCTAGTTCCACGATGAACCCCATTTCTGTGGCAGTCCTTGGCAGGCTGAACAGCAGGTCCTAGCAGAGGTCAGGAAATACATACATGAACAAGACATTGACCCTGTCCTTGTAGTCCCTCACACACTCTGAGCCACCATTTCCCCCTCTGTAAAATGGGAGGAGGGTTAGTTTTGAATTTTCAACATGCCATCCTTGGGCTGAGCCATGGAGCTTAGGATTTTGGTAACTGGGTCCTCAGAGTCTCATGAAAATCCAACCTGAGCCTTTCCAAGGCTGTACAGGCATGCTAATCTATTCTTTCTTGTGGCTCCTATTTCACATCTCAGAATTCTAACACTGGTTCTCTCCTGCTAATTAGACATTCTTACTAGAAAAAATTTTAAAATTTAAATTAAAAAAAATTCTTACAGGTGGTGGCTGTAACAGGCAGTGGCTAACGCCTGTAATCCAAGCACTTTTGGAGGCCGAGGCGGGCAGGAGTTTGAGACCAGCCTGGCCAAGAGACCAGCCTGGCCAATATGGCGAAACCCCGTCTCTACTAAAAATACAAAAATTAGCCAGGCGTGGTGGTGGGCACCTGTAATCCCACCTACTCGGGAGGCTGAGGCAGGAGAATTGCTTGAACCCAGGAGGCAGAGGTTGCAGTGAGCCCCAGCCAGGGTGACAGAGCCTGGGAGTGAAAGGTCAAGAGCCTTTTCTAGGTAGTGGCTCAGGTCCTTAGGGGGATTATCAGTAGACCGTTCTTCCTGTAAATCAAACCACATCTGGAAGGTGGGGGCCTGGAAATCCCGGCCCAGCTCCCCGGACTCTCTCGTTTGGGGTGTTTAGGTTCCCTGATCCGGGACTGCCGGGCCAGGAAAATTCCATGCCCGAATTGTGACGTCGGCCCGTTGCCATGGCGGCGAAGGCAGACATTCCGCGGTGACCTCACTGCAGAACAAGGCAGCTGTCACATGACGCGCTGGCAGAAGACCGGCCGGGCGACCGAGGGCCACCTGTTAAGTGAACATGGTAGCCCCGACCCCGCCCAAGGCCAAGCCCCAAGCGGGTGGCGGCTGAGGACCCGGGCAGGCGCCCCCCGGGCTCCGTGCGCCCCGCGACGGGGAATGGCCGCGCCCGGCCAGCCAGGGTTCCAGTTCCTTGGCCCCACGCGCGGGGGTAGGCGTTGACTCCAGCCACCTCCCAAGCCCCCGCTGTGGCTCCCGGAGGGGCGATCGCGCCCGGGTTCCCCCAACCCAAGACTCGCGACACCCCGACCCCGGCCTCGGGTGGGCGGGGCGTCCCGAGAGGGACGGCGGGGCCAGGCTCACTGGGGGGACTCACGCGTTGCCCACGTAGATCCGCGGGGTGACCTCGTTGCAGGGTTGGCTCGGGAGGCTGTAGCAGCCGCTGCCGTCCGAGAGCAGGTCGTTAAGATCCTGCACCGAGAGCTCGAACGAGCCCGACATGGCGGCGGCGGGGCCCAGCACGCCCGGCAGGAGCAAGCGAGGCGGAGAGCAGCGGGTCAGCTGGG
>NW_012115010.1:471734-486960 GCF_000951035.1 Colobus angolensis palliatus
GGGGGCCCTGCGCGCCACTCCTGGGCGCGTCCCCGGGGGGAGACGCCACCGCCCTCGAGTCTCGGGAATCCTCGCCCCATCCCGGTCCAGGCCGTTTGTGTATCTTTGTGTATCTTTGTAAACTGGGAAGCGCGGTAACTTCCTTCCCTGAATTAAATGCAGGGCCCAATAAACGTTTCTGTGGCGGAGGTACACCTAGAGGTCCCTTCAGTCTTTCAGGGTTACAGGGACCGCGGGGTTCGGCTCGTGAGCGGCTCCCTGCTGTGGAGGCATCACCTGGGCGCTTGACAGAATCAAGCGCCCGGGTGATTGCTGGAAGGGTTAAATGTGACATTCAAGGAAGGCACCCAGCACTGCATGGCCAGCACTCAATAAGTGTTGGTCCTTCATCAACAAATGCGTTGAGCACCCAGTGGGTGCTACACCCTGTGCTGGGGTGGAGATCAATCAGACTCCTGCAGCCCTTCCTGGAGCAGATGCCAGCCCACCATAAGCCACTTAGCATTTCCTGAACTCCCACTAAGTACAAAAGATAGTCTCTGTACTGGAGGAAAGCCGCCCTCCCCTACTGCCATGAAAAACTGGCAGTTCCCTTCCTGCAAAAGAGCAAATTTGGCCTTGAATTCAGGAACCCCACATCCTGAGCCCAGCCCTGCCACCAATTTGGTTCTTGAGTAACATTGCTGCTGCTGTGGTCTTCAGTTTCCTCATTTGCAAAAGGAATTGGATCAGATTATCATTAGGGTCAACTTTCTCCTCCCCCAAACCTTGTGGTCTTGCACCTTCAGGCAAGCTATTGCAGTGGAGACTACTTAGCTGATAGCCCAAGATGTGTAACCAAGGCTGGAATTTCTGTATCCCTCACCCCACCCCATCCCTGGCCACCCCTCCCAGCGCACCACTCCTTTCCGTCTGGTGTTGGCTGGCAGCATCTGCATTCTAAGCAGGGGAGAAAGCTTTCAAGTTCCTTGACTTGAGCCTAGGTTAGCATTAAAAACACAAGCCCAGAGGCAGCCCAGCCATGCTCCGCTGCTCCTACTCCCTTCCCGGGACCTGTCCCTGATGTCATAACTGGGTAACTATGACAGCTTGTCATGGGAATAGCTAGGCACCTCACAGAGGAGTCTGGGTACCTCATTTCTGAAGTGAGACTAGGAAGAGAAGATGAACAATTCCCTGGATTATCTGGCCTACCCTGTTATCGTCTCTAATCACAGGCAAAGCACAACCTTCAGAAAGAAACTGGACTTTGGCCACTACATATCTCACAAGAATAGAATACAAATAGGTATGTGGGCACTTTGGGCTGGACACCGCTATCAGGGATTTTGGAATTGTACCCCATAAAGAGATCAACAGTAAACCAGACCAGGTCACAGCTTTGGGATGATATGGCCTTATCTGCTGAATTTGGGCAAGAGGGCATTAGCACCAATAACAAAATGTATCTTCCACCAGGGAGTTCACTGGATGGAAATACTCCCTTAAACTCTTTAAAGCCAAAGTACGTTAGAAAGAGGATAGGACTTCAGAAGCCAATAGACAGGCTAAAAATATTGGAAAAGGATTGGAAGAGAGGCTCTTTCTTTGGATTAAAAGGATATTTAGCTCTGTAAATTTTACTTTCACTATTCTTTTGTTTCTGCTCAAAAGTCTCCAGAGATGTGCATTTGATAAATTAAACCAAACCAAACTTCCTGAGTCGCATTAAGGTCCTAATTTGAAATTATTCATTAGTCAAGGACACTGTCTAGTGCTGGTTTTCTGAGGCCGCTACTGGAATTCCTGTGATGTAACGTTGTTCCCTTTTATCCCCCTTCTCTAGTGAAGCCTACTGTTGATACGAAACCTCCAGTGGCGCACACACATCACATTTTAAAATTGAGCAAACTACAGGTATTTGTTCTCGCTGTTTGCAGATGTGCAGATGTATTTTATTGACTTCCAGTCCATTTCCTAAAGAGGTTCAATTTCTCAGAGCCTTCTAAATACCCATCTACTCAAAGATTTGTTAACACTCCTCCTTCCCACACACGTCACCCCTAGTCTTTCCCGCCCCCCCCCCCTCCGGCGGAGTCTCACTCTGTCGCCCAGGCTGGGGTGCAGAGGCATGATTTCAGCTCACTGCAACCTCCCAGATTCAAGCGTTTCTCCTGCCTCAGCCTCCCGAGTAGCTGGGATTACAGGCGCCCGCCACCATACCCAGCTAATTTTTCATATTTTTAGTAGAGACAGGGTTTCACCATGTTGGCCAGGATGGTCTTAGTCTTCTGACCTCGTGATCCGCCTGCCTCGGCCTCCCAAAGTGCTGGGATTACAGGTGTGAGCCACCGCACCCAGCGCCCCAGTCTTTTAAGTTCTGCTCCCAGTCTCCCCTGTGGCCCTCAATGCACCCCTTTCCCACGATCTCAGAGGAGGGGGACACTAAGTCATTGTGTGTGAGAGCAGTATACTGATGGTGTCACCACGGTGAGGTGTGGTTTCTTACCAGGGTGAACAAAAGAAAATCAACAAAATCGAGTATGAAAACAAGCAACTGTGTCAGAAAATCGCAAATGCCCATCGCGGCCCTGCCAAGGTGGATTGCTGGAATGAATATTTTTCCAAGAGGTAATGTTCTTTGTCTTCATTTCAGTTTTGAAAAGTCAAAATTGACATTCCTCTTGGGTTTTAGTGTGAGGTTTTCCCAAGCCAGAGGAGTACTTAAGGGAAGTTATTTTGAGGGAGAACCAAACAGACCATGTTACACAGAATGAAAACTTTAAAAATGGGGACCTTTCTCTAGCATTAAAGAGCTTTTATTTCATCTAAGAGACTTTTCAGAGTCCTATTCAGTTTGTCACAAGAATGCACTGCCCACTTTTATAAAATGGTGGCCATGTGTCTTAGCCCATTATAGGGTGTTATAGCAAAATGGTATAAACTGGTGGCTTATAAACAACAAAAATTTATTTCTCATAGTTCTAGAAGCAAGAAAGTCCAAAGATCAAGGTGCCAGTAAATTCGGCATCTGATGAGGGCCTGCTTCACAGACAGCCATCTTTTCACTGTAACCTCACGTGGCAGAAGGAGCAAGGGGTTTCTCTCAGGTGTCTTTCATAAGGACATTAATTCCATTAGGGTGACCTAATCATCTCTCAAAGGCACACCTCCTAACCATCACCTTAGTGATTAGGATTTGAACATGAGAATTTTGGGGGACACAGACAACTGGACCATAGCACCATGGCTGGGGCTATGATGTGACATTCTTAAAATTGGTTCCAGAAATCTTTCCTGAGCAACTACTATGTGCTAGGCACCAGGAATAACAGAGATGAAATGAGATGTATATTTCCTAACGTCAAAGAACTCAAGGTCTTGTAGGGGAGATATTTCTGGAAACGATGACAATGCAGTGTGATTAGGATACAAAAGAAGCACATGCAAGAGAAAGAATTTGGTGTGGGGGGAGGAGATGGTCAAGACGCCATTCCTATACCCTGCTATATTCTGGTATAAGTTGAAAGCTGAGAGGAGCGAGGTGACCCAAAACTTGTCACCAGGGATTTATCCACAGGGAGACCTTCCCCCAACCAGAAGTTCTCAGTCCTGGTTTTACATTATAATCCTTGGGGAATTTTAACAAAATGCCAGTGTGCGTGGTTCACCTCAGATCAATGAAGTAGAATCTTCTCATGGGCAACAGGGTTGAGGACCACTGATATAAACCTCCAAATGCTGTGTACATTTCCCGGAGTGCAGTGCGGATCAACAGGCTGCCCCAATGGCCTGTGGGCTCAGCAGGACAGTTTATTCCCTGCACTTAGACAGCCTGGCATTTATGATCTCATGACTTCATCTCCCCCACTTGTTAAGATGAGCATTTTCTTCTTCACCCATCTCGGGGTTTTGTGTTTTTCAGCTTAAACAGAGAAATGAGGAACCGCGAGCTAGTGAGAATCACCATGGAAAACCAGGGCATTCTGAAGAGGCTTGTTGATCGCAAACCCCACTATGACCGTAGGGCATCTGAGATAGACTGGCAGGCACGTGGGCACTTATGTTATATTCCCAGACACACACAAGAGTTTGTCCCTGTTCAGCCTAGAGAGAGTCTCAGAAAGATCCCTAAACAGCTAGAGTCAATCACCTGAAATATAACAATCATTAAAGGAAAAAGCATCCAAAGCAAACAAAACTAACAGGCACAAACCATCAAACAAACAGCTAAAACATCTTGGTCACAAAGCTATTATGTGTCAGTTTCATAACATAACAATTATGTGTCAGTTCCAGAAAAATAATCTAGTAGCATCTTCCCTCATCCCTTAATTCATTAAGAAAGCTGAATGTACAGGGATTAGGGTATAAGAATCAGTCAGTATGTGGTTGGTTTGCTTCATTTAGGAATGACCCTTAAAAAGGTCAGGGGAGGGGAAGCCATCTGTGGTGTTTTAAAAAACCTCCACTTACTGACTTTGGTCTTTAAATCTTTTCTAAGTCATCCCTAGGATTTAGAACTTCAGTAATAGCACCAATGCCCTGGCATTGACATAAACCAATTTTTTTTCCTTCAAGAATTCAAGGCGCTATATCAGAAATACCACGAGATATCTTCTCTCCCAAAATGAATAGGTATGTTTCTCTTACTATCAAGCATTGTGACCAGAGCTGATACCAAAGCCCTGAGAACCCCATAAATGGTGAATGAGGGGCCCAGTTAAGGAGACGGATTTTGCTCTTCTCATATAATATTGACTAGTCATCCATTCGGGAAACATGGGGCTCTCTGAGTTTATTTCTTCTCTCCATACAAGAAGGAAATGATATTGCTTTTTGTCATCATCTTTGAGGCTTTGCGGGAGTCTAAGGGGAAGTGATTTGTTCCAATAAGACATAAACTGGAGGACCTGTGGCTTTGAAGTTGTGCCAAAGTTACATTCCAGGTCTCTCAGTATTCAAAAGTACCTGCGTGTTGTCATTTTGTATTATTTAACATTATTAGTAATGACTAAATGGACACTCAGGTGTTCCAAAGAATAGTTCTGTGTAATTGATGTGTCTCCTCTCTTCTCCACTGAATACAAGGTTACTCACCATGGAAAAGGTACAAGAGAAGGCCCTGGAATTTCCTGGCTGCTTAGAATCTTAAGACACTCCTGGGTGGCTGAATGCTCAATCTTCAGATGCTTCAATAAAGCTTGGAGCATAAAATGTGTAAGTTACATTTAGGGGACCCAAAGGTTCTACGTTCTCATTCCCAAATGGAGCAGGCAGAAGGAAAGATGCAATGAGCGTTTTTATTTGGGGCTATGAAAAGAAGTTTTAACGAGAGAAAGAGAGAGAAATCTGAGAGAACTCTTTAAAACATACACCATCATCACCATCCCACGGAAGAAGAAAAGCTGGGGTGAGATCATCCAGCCACAAGTATAGCACTGTCAAAATGGAAAACAAAATCACATGACAACATCAAGGTTCAGAAAACACAAGGAACAAGTGCTGTTAGTTCCTCTGTGAATATACACAATTGGAAAAGAATGCCTCATTGACGTTTCCATGGACTCTGTTCATTTATAGGGAGCAGCAGCAGTGAAAATGTCTCAAAACATATGGTGTGACAGTGTTGCAGGCCTGCTATGACTGGTCCTGCTGGCTTTTAGCCCAATTATATTAGTCAGCATTTTCCAAAGAGACAGACTCAATAGGAGAGAGAGAGAGAGACAGAGACAGAGAGAGAGACAGAGAGAGGATTTATTTGGGGAATTGGCTCACAAGATCATGGAAGCTGAAGAAGTCCCACCACAGGCCATCTGCAAGCTACAGACCCTGATGCAGCAGGGCAGATAACCCCCAAAGTGGGACTTAGCCTGCAAGGGTTCTTGGCTTCACCCAGGAAAGAATTTAAGGGTGAACCAGTGGTAGGGTAGAAGAAGACAGTTTTATTGAAGCAGCAGTGTTACAGCTCTGGCAGTGTTACAGCTCCATGACTGCTCCTGCAGAACAGGGCTACCCCATAGGCAGAGAGCTTTGCAGTCATAGTTATACTTACTTTTAATTACATGTAGATTAAGGGGCAGTTTGTGCAGAAATTCTAGGCAAAGGGTAGTTTTTTGTTGTTGTTGTTGTTTTTGAGATGGAGTCTCATTCTGTCGCCCGGGCTGGAGTGCAATGGCACGATCTCAGCTCACTGCAACCTCCACCTCCCGGCTTCAAGCGATTCTCCTGCCTCAGCCTCCCAAGTAGCTGGAACTACAGTCACACGCCACCACACCCAGCTAATTTTTGTATTTTTAGTCGAGACGGGGTTTCACCATATTGGTCAGGCTGGTCTCGAACTCCTGACCTCAGATGATCCACCCCCACCTCGGCCTCCCAAAGTGCTGGGATTACAGGCGTGAGCCACCGTGTCCAGCCTATAGGAAGGGGTAGTAATTTTTGGGTCCTTAGATCATTGCTGTAGAAAGGGGTGGTAACTCCTAGGTGTTGCCATGGTAATGGTAAACTGACATGGACACACTAGTGGGAGTGTCTTATGGAAAGCTGCTTCCACCCCTTCTCTGTTTTAGCTAGTCCTCAATTGGATCCTGTGTCCAAGCCCCGCCTCTGGAGTCAAGTTCTGCCTCCCACCTCACTGGGATGCTGGTAGCATGGCTTGGTCCAAGCCCGAAAGCCTCAGAACCAAGAAGAAGGTGGTGTAACTCTCAGTTCAAGGTCAAAGGCCTGAGAACCCACCAGGGGGGGACAAGGGTACTGGTATGTGTCTTGGAGTCCAAAGGCCAAGGAGCCTGGAGTTGTTGTTCCAGGACAGGAGAGGAAGAGTGTATTCTAGTTCCAGCAGATAGATTGACATATTCACCTCTTGTCTGTTTTTGTTCTCTCTGAACCCACAGCAAGTTGACTGATGCCTCTCCACATTGAGAGTGGATCTTCCCACATAGTTCAGTCAGACTTACATGCTAATCTCCCCTGGAAACACTCTCACAGACACACCCAAAAATAATGTTTTACCAGCTTTCTATTCAGCCAAGTTGGCACCTAAAATTAACCATCGCACTGACTTTTTAAACTTTCTATTTTGAAATAATGAAAATTCACGGGTAGTTGAAAATAAAGGAACAGGGAGGCCTCCTGCAACCTTCACCCAGTCTCCACCAATGTTAGCATCTTGCATAACTGGAGTACAATATCAAAACCAGGAAACTGACATTGGGATGATGCACAGAACCTATGCAGGCTTCATCAGTTATACATGCACTCATTTTTGTACATATGTGTATAGCTCTATGCAGTTTTTCTCACATGTATAGCTTTGTGTAACCACAACCACATTCAAGATACTTAAAAGCACTGTTATCAAAAGACACTCTTGTGCCACCCTTTAGCCACAGTCACCTCAGACCCTCAAGCCTAACTCTTGGCAATCACAATCTGTTTTCCACCTCTCTGTTAGTTCATGGTATTACATAAATGCAGTATATGTCCATCCTTTTGAGACTGGCTTTTTTCACTCAGGATAATTTCCTTGATGTTCATCCAAGTTGTGTGTGCCTTTTTATTGCTGAGTAGTATTCCATGGTATGGACGTACTACAATTTATTTAACCACACATCCATCAGAGGACATTGGGGTAGTTTCTAGATTTTTAAACATTATTATTATTATTATTTTGAGATGGAGTCTCGTTCTGTTGCCCAGGCTGGAGTACAGTGGCACGATCCTGGCTCACTGCACCCTCCACCACCCAGGCTGAAGCAATTCTCCTGTCTCAGCCTCCCGAGTAGCTGGGACTACAGGCACGTGCCACCACACCTGGTTAATTTTTGTATTTTTAGTAGAGAAGGGGTGTCACCATATTGGATAGGCTGGTCTTGAACTCCTGACCTCGTGATCCACCTATCTCAGCCTCCTAAAGTGCTGGAATTACAGGCATGAGCCACCGTGCCTGGCCTGAATATTATATGTGAAACTGCTGTGAACATTTGTGTGCAAGTTTCTGCACAAAAATATATTTTCTCTGGAATAAATGCCCAAGAGTATAATTGCTGGATTGTATGGCAAGTCCAATTTTAGTTTTAAAAGGAATTATGAAACGATTTTCCAGAGCAGCTATGATACCATTTTATATTCCCACCAACAATGGATGAGTGATCCAGTTTCTCCACATCCTCATCAACATTTGATGTTATCACTTTTTGTACTTTAGCCATTCTGATGTGTGTGTAGTGAAATCTCATCTGTATATCCTCTTCAGTGAAATGTCTGTGCATGTCTTTTTTTTCTCATTTCCTAATCTGATTTTTTTATTTATTATTTATTTATTTATTTATTTATTTGAGACAGAGTCTCGCTCTGTCGCCCAGGCTGGAGTGTAGTGGCACAATCTTGGCTCACTGCAACCTCTGCCTCCCGGGTTCGAGCGATTGTCCTGAGTAACTGGGATTACAAGCATGTACCACCAAGCCCGGCTAATTTTTATATTTTTGGTAGAGATAGGGTTTCACCATGTTGGCCAGGCTGGTCTCAAATTCCTGACCTCAGGTGGTGATCCACCCGCCTCGGCCTCCCAAAGTGCTGGGATTACAGGCATGAGCCACCACACCTGGCCTGATTTTTTAAATAGCAAATTTTGAAAGTTATTTACATATTCTAGATATAAGTCCTTTGCCTGCTATGCACTTTGCACGTGTTTTTCTCCCAGTCTATAATTTGTCTTTTCATCCTCAGGGTCTTTGACAAAGCAAAATATTTTTGATGACATGCAATATATCAATGATGAAACTATTCTATATCTTGACTGTATCAATGTCAATATCCTTGTTGTGATACTGTACCATATAGTTTTGTAATATGCTACCACTGGGGGAATCTGGTAAGGAGTTTACAGGATCTCTCTGTATTATTTCCTACATGCATGTGAATCTACAGTTATCTCAAAATAAAAAGCTTTAAAAAACAACATGTCTAAGTACAAATTCATTATTAACTGGTTCCAGTTAATCTCAGTTTGAGGAACAACCATTTTTCTAGACACCCAGGGTAAAAACCTGAGGTCATCTTTTACTTCATTCCTTCTCTTTCCTCCTATCCCCCTCCCTACATATCTTTTCTTTTCTTTTTTCTTTTTTTTTTTTTTAAAGACAGAGTCACTCTGTTGCTCAGGCTATGGTCTAAAAGCTACAAGGCTTATGTCTCAATCTCTATATAAGCTACTGCCCATATTTCAGGCATTTGTGATTTACAACTTGTATTACTAATGCAAAACTATGCCCATATCACTTTCTAGCTTAATGGCTTCAGTGATTTGCCATTCTTGCATAATGGGCTGGAGCTTTAAATAGAGCATACAAGGCTTTTCATGATCCAGCCCCTTAACTGCTCAGGTTATATTAGTTATAGTTTCAAAGGTTTGGAGATTTTCTGGTTATCTTTCTGTTATTAATTTTTAATTTGATCCCATTATGTCCAGAGAACATACTCTATCATTTCAATTCTTTTAAACTTGTTAAGGTTTTTTTTTTTTTTTTAATCAAGGTGAATATTTTATGGACATTTGAAAAGAATGTGTATTGTGCTGTTAATGGGCGAAGTGTTCTATAAATATCAGTTAGGTCCCGTTGGTTGATGGTGTTCAGTTCTTCTACATCCTGATGATTTTCTATCTAGTAGTTCTATCAATTGCTAAGGGTGGGGTGTTGAAATCCCCAACTGTAATTGTGGATTTGTCTATTTCTCTTTTTAACTCTGTTTTTGCTTCATATATTTCAAAACTCTGGTGTTTGGCACATACACATTAAAGACTGATATATATTTTTGGTGGATTGATTTATTGATTTTTTTTTTTTTTGAGGCAGGGTCTCACTGTGTCACCCAAGCTGAAGTCCCCAGCGGTGTGATCTCAGTTCACTGCAACTTCCACCTCCTAGGCTCAAGCAATCCTCCCACCTCAGTCTCCCGAATGGCTGGGACTATAGGCACGCACCACCGTGCCCAGGTCATTTTTGTGTTTTTTGTTAGTAGAGATGGGGTTTCATCATATTGCCGAGGCTGGTCTCAAACTCCTGGGCTCAAGTGATCTGCCCACGTTGGCCTCCCAAAGTGCTGAGATTATAGACATGAGATCTCTTTATTATATAATGTCCCTCTTTGTCCCTAGTAATTTTCTTTCTCTGAACTTACTTTATCTGATATTAACATACTCAGTACTGCATTCTTAAAATCAGTGTTTGCATGATCAATGACCTTTTATCATTTAACTTTCAGCCTACTTGTGTCATTATGTTTGAAGGAACATACACTTGCAGACAGCAGATACAGACGGTCCCTGACTTACAATGGTTTGACTTAAATGACTTTTTTTTTTTTTTTTTTTTTTTTTTTAACCTTGTGATGGTTCAAAAGCAATACACATTCAGTAGAAATCATACTTTAAGTACCCATACAACTACTTCTGTTTTTCACTTTCAGTACCGTATTCAACAGATAGCATGACATATTCAATACTTCATTATAAAATAGGCTTTATATTAGGGTAATTTTGCCCAACTATAGGCTAATGTAAGTGTTCTGAGCACATTTAAGTTAGGCCTGGCTAAGCTATAATGTTTGACTTGTTAAGTGTATTAAGTGTTTTTTCGACTTCGAATGTTTTTCAACTTACCAAGGATTTATTGGGAACATAACCCCATCATAAGTCAAGGAGCATCTGTACTTCTATTTTTATGTATTGTGTTGTTTCTTTCTTTTCCCTCCCTCCTTCTTCCCTTCCCTTCCCTCCCCTCCTCTCCTCCTCCCCACTCCGTCCCCTCTTCTCCTCTCCCCTCCCTTCCCCTCCTCTCCCCTTCCCTTCCTTCTACCTTCTTTCCCTTTCTTAGGTCCCAGCCTCTTTCTGTTGATTTATTTCTGTTTGGAGAGCTTCCTTTAGCCATTCTTTAAGGGTAGGTCTCAACAAACTGTTTCTCTTCATCTGAGAATGTCTTCATTATTCCCTTTATTCCTGAAGTCTAGTTTCACCTGATACAGGATTCAAGGTTGACGGTTTTGTTTTCAGCACTTGATAAGTGTTGGACCACTTCTAGATGGCCTCTATCATTTCTTTTACAGGTACTGCAAAAATACAGTTTGAATTAGCATTCCTTCCTGGTTGTTTCTCCCTGACTGTTTTAAAGATTTCTTTTTTCTTAATCTCCAGTTTTTAGAAGATTAGTTATGATATGTCAGTATGGCTTTGGACTGTTTTCTCTATTTGGAGCTCAATCAACTTCTTGAATCTGTGTTTGTCTTTCACCAGATTTGGGAAGTTTTCAGCCATTATTTCTCTGAATACTTTTCAGTCTCACACTTTCTCCTTTCCTGCAAAGACTCTGATGATACAAATGTTAGTAGCTCTATCACGGGATCCTTAGGGTGTCACTTCTCCAGCCAGAAACCTCTGTGGCTAGTGGCACCTTCTGCCTGAGTATTGCTTGTGCCCGCTGGGCTTGTTCCACCCACTCAGCCCAGCAGGCTGCGCTGGGCTCACACTACAGGCCCAGATCCCACACCTGCCGGGCTGAGCCAGGCATGGAGTGGCAGGGCGTGTGTGGGCAAGTGAGTTCAGGGTCTGGCCACTATGCACAGCCAGGCATGCTGGCTGCTGTGGTGGGGTGGGGAGCTCAGGTGCTGGCACAGGTGCCAGCTCCATCTGGTGGCTGGACCAGATGTACTGCACATGGCTTCCACTGCAAGCATCCACGTCTGGAAGAGGGGAATGCAGTGGCACTCAGAAGCTTGGAGATGCCAGAAATCGCAGAGCCCCAAAGAGGGTGTCACAGCCCTAGCTCAGGGAGCTGCAGCTCTTCTCTCCTTCTCGTCACCTACAACATGGAGAGCAGGGGTGGTGGCAGGGCGGTGTTTCAGCCCTATTTGGGTTACGGCTCTTTTAGCCCTGCCATTTGGCAGACCCCCAAGTTCTTGTCCTGCGTCCAGGAAGAACAAGGTACATGCAAGGACAACTGAAAGATGAGCAAGACAAAACGGTGCTTTATTGAGCGGCAGTATAGCTCGCAGGAGACCCGAAATGGGTAGCTTCTATCTGCAGGCAGGTCGTCCCAATGCCTGCAGCCCTCAGTGGAGAGGAGACCGGGAGTGGGCAGCTCCTATCCACAGGCAGGTCATCCTGCCATCTCCATGAGTCTGGCTGAGTCTGGAGTTTTTATAGGCTTCAGAAGGGAGGAAGCATGTGCTGATTGGTCCATGGGTGGCCATAGGTGAGCCTGGAAAAAGCACCGAAAGTTCTCACTCTGTGCTGTGGACTCCACCTGGAACTAACAGCCCAGTCCCCATGCTTCAGGCTGTCCCTGGTCTTCAGTGCCCAAGATCTGGAGGGGGCCGAGGTGGCAGGGGGCTGGCATGTCAGCGCTGCCCCAAGTGTGCTCACACCTGGCCGGGTCACAACACCCAGGCTCAGTCACAACTTTGCTGCAAAATCAGAGCAGGCGCTGGAAGTGGGGAGAGGCCAGGCAGTGGGACTCAGCACTTCCAAGCCTGAAGGGGCAGGGGGGCCCCGGGCCCCTGAGAGCACAGGGATGCCCAGGTCTGCAGTTGCAGCTGGGCAGCTGGAAAAGCGACACCCTAGGAGCCTGAGACGGATATTTTGTTACTGTCTCACAGGTCTCTGAGGCTCTTTTTAAAAAATCAGTAAGATTGAGTAAATTATATTGATCTGTCCTCAAGTACACCGATTTTACCTTTTATTATCTTCACTCTACTACTGAGTTCATTTGAGTTTTTTCTTTTGCTTACTGTATTTTTCATTCCCATAATTTCCATTTGGTTCTTTTTCATATCTTCTATTTCATTGCTAAGATTTTCCAGTTTTAAATTTGTTTCAAAAGAAGTTACAATTAATCATTGAAGCATTGTTATTACAACTATTTTAAAATCCTTGACAGGCAAATTCCAGCATCTGAATCACATTGGTATTGCTACCAGCTGACTGTCTTTTCTTGTTTAGACTGTGGTTCTCTATCGCTTCATGGCCTTTTGCCTTAGATCATGTGTAGACTGTGATTCTTACGGTTTTTGGTATCGTGATTTCCTATTGCATTCCAAACATTTGAGTTATGATGTTATTTTTCCTATTTAAATCTTCTATTTTAGCAAGCAGTAGTCCTGTTAAGGTGCAGTGTGGAGGTTCTTGCCTTTTGTTGTTTTTAGTTCCAATGAAAGTTATTTTCAGAGCCCTCGCAGTGCTGTTTTGGTGTGCTTTGTTCTTGGGGAGCTGCTGGGACTCCCACCCAATCCCTGCTGATGTCTTCTACTGATTCAGGAGGTGCTTCCTTGGGGTGCATGGTGTCACTTGGCCACCTTCTGCTGAACCTGGGTCTCCTTTTGCCACTGGGTTGGAGGGTAGAGAGACACAGGATCCCACTGCTGCTACTAATGAATTGAGAAACCTGTTAGTGACCCAGTATGGAGGTAGGGTTGGGAATCCCTATGTGGATCTCCATTGGGCTTCCTCCTTCCTACCCTTTGGCCAGAGAAAGCAAGCTTGTTTTTTTGCTTTGTTTTGTATGTTGTTTGGTTTTTCTGTCTAGGCCTGTTGGCAGAACCCCCTCCATTGTCCAGTCTGGGGTATACAGAGATAAAGAAAACCCAGCGAACTCACGACATTGCTTTTCCTCAAGTCCTGAGGTCCCCACTCAGCTCATCATCTTCTTTCCAGCTTTCAGAGTCCTTTTATCATTGTCTGTCGAAAAGTTTCCAAGGTATTTTGTTGTATTTAGAGGAGAAGAGGAGGAAAAAGTGGTTCTATACCATCTTGTTCTGAAACCATAAGCCTGGCTCTTAAAGGAAGCAGTGGTTGGTGACTGTATTCAAAAGGCAGGAAAAATGGAGTAAGAAACTGATCAGTGGCTGGGCGCGGTGGCCCACACCTGTAATCCCAGCACTTTGGGAGGCCAAAGCAGGTGGATTGCTTGAGGTCGGTGTTCAAGACCAGCCTGACCAACGTGGTGAAACCCCGTCTCCACTAAAAATAAAAAAAATTAGCCAGGCATGCTGGCGGGTGCCTGTAATCCTACTGTAATCCTAGCTACTCAGGAGGCTGAGGCAGGAGAATTGCTTGAACCTGGGAGGCGGAGGTTGCAGTCAGCCAAGATCATGCCATTGCACTCCAGCCTGGGCGACAGACACTCTGTCTCAAAAAAAAAAAAAAAAAAAAAGAAAGAAAGAAATCGATCAATATTAACTCCACCAAATAGAGAAATGCTGCTTATTGGTTCTTAACTATCTGATTAAAAATGGGCTTTGTGCATAATGCTGAACTCTGCAATTATTAAAGAAATCATCAAGTGTTATTGTTTGGATGCATGGTCCTGTGATTGGTAGCATAAATGATGTGATACTGGGTAAGTGGATACACAATTTGATTGGCCACATGTTTTAAAGCATGTATTTGAACATACAATTGGGTAATATATCTGAGCACTGCCAGTAAATGACAGATGGTTCTAACTTTCTTAAACCCATCCACAGGGAGTGAAGTGGATAGCAGGGAAGGTTACAAATCAGTGGATTGAGAATGGCAAACAGGAATAACTCACTAATTCTGCCCAACTGATACTGAACACTGTCCTGAGAGAGCCAAAGATATTTCTAATTGAATTTAGAATCTAAATTCAACAGGAGAGTGCTGTGATCACAATAGGAGAGTGCTGTGATCAATTAGTAATGTTTTCCACAGGTGCAGGAATGGGCATTGGCTGCACATATGCCACCTATTTAACATTTCTGACCTAGAAAATTCCTCTAGAGAGCACATCCTCTCTGGCTGTAGATACAGGCAGCCAACTTATCTGTTTGAAGACCCAAGGATTAAAAAAGGTCCATCTTGAGGGGTTTGCAATAAGGAGATTTATTAGTGTTGGGCCCAGAGTGATGGACTTTTTCCAGAATTTTGCCCAGGGGCTCAGAACATATGGACTGCTAGTTGAAATGGGGCTTGGAATTACATTTACACACATTCCACCAATAAATATGTGAACACAGGTGCATTTTTTAACAATAGTTTTCTGCATGAACTGCAAAAATGCCTTCCAAATGACCTCTGTCTCTGGGGCCCTACCCTTCCTACTCCCATAAATCTGGTAGCCAACAAACAGCTGTAGACACAGCTTGTCTTGGGGATTAGGGGCTGCCTTGACAGGAAATAAAGCAAGGATCACTTTTTTTTTTTTTTTTTGAGACAGGGTCTCACTTTGTT
>NW_012115010.1:489085-489432 GCF_000951035.1 Colobus angolensis palliatus
TGAGAAGAATGTATATTCTGTTGATTTGGGGTGGAGAGTTCTGTAGATGTCTATTAGGTCTGCTTGGTGCAGAGCTGAGTTCAATTCCTGGATATACTTAACTTTTTGTCTTGTTGATCTGTCTAATGTTGACAGTGGGGTGTTAAAGTCTCCCATTATTATTGTGTGGGAGTCTAAGTCTCTTGGTAGGTCTCTAAGGACTTGCTTTATGAATCTGGGTGCTCCTGTATGGGATGCATATATATTTAGGACAGTTAGCTCTTCTTGTTGAATTGATCCCTTTACCACTATGTAATGGCCTTCTTTGTCTCTTTTGATCTTTGTTGGTTTAAAGTCTGTTTTATCAG
>NW_012115010.1:492937-522616 GCF_000951035.1 Colobus angolensis palliatus
GGGAAGTTCTCCTGGATAATATCCTGAAGAGTGTTTTCCAACTTGGTTCCATTCTCCCCGTCACTTTCAGGTACACCAATCAGACGTAGATTTGGTCTTTTCACATAGTCCCATATTTCTTGGAGGCTTTGTTCGTTTCTTTTCACTCTTTTTTCTCTAAACTTCTCTTCTCACTTCATTTCATTCATTTGATCTTCAATCACTGATACCCTTTCTTCCACTTGATCAAATCGGCTACTGAAGCTTGTGCATGCATCACATAGTTCTCGTGCCATGGTTTTCAGCTCCATCAGTTCATTTAAGGACTTCTCTACACTGTTTATTCTAGTTAGCCATTCATCTAATCTTTTTTCAAGGTTTTTAGCTTCTTTGCGATGGGTTCGAACATCCTCCTTTAGCTCAGAGAAGTCTGTTATTACTGATCGTCTGAAGCCTTCTTTTCTCAACTCGTCAAAGTCATTCTCCATCCAGCTTTGTTCCGTTGCTGGCAAGGAACTGCGTTCCTTTGGAGGAGAAGAGGTGCTCTGATTTTTAGAATTTTCAGCTCTGGTTTCTCCCCATCTTTGTGGTTTTATCTACCTTTGATCTTTGATGATGGTGACGTACAGAAGTGGTTTTGGTGTGGGTGTCCTTTCTGTTTGTTAGTTTTCCTTCTGACAGTCAGGACCCTCAGCTGCAGGTCTGTTGGAGTTTGCTGGAGGTCCATTCCAGATGTTGTTTGCCTGGGTATCACCAGCTGAGGCTGCAGAACAGCAAATATTGCAGAACAGCAAATGTTGCTGTCTGGTCCTTCTTCTGGAAGCTTCTCTCAGAGGGGCACCCAACTGAGAGGTGTCAGTCAGCCCCTACTGGGAGGTGTCTTCCAGTTAGGCTACTTGGGGGTCAGGGACCCACTTGAGGAGGCAGTCTGTCCGTTCTCAGATCTCAAACTCCATGCTGGGAAAAGCACTACTCTCTTCAAAGCTGTCAGACAGGGACGTTTAAGTCTGCAGAAGTTTCTGCTGCCTTTTGTTCAGCTATGCTCTGCCCCCAGAGGTGGAGTCTACAGAGGCAGGCAGGTCTCCTTGAGCTGCCGTGGGCTCCACCCAGTTCAAGCTTCCAGGCCACTTTGTTTACCTACTCGAGCCTCAGCAATAGTGGACGCCCCACCCCCAGCCTCGCTGTCACCTTGCAGTTTAATCTCAGACTGCTGTGCTAGCAGTGAGTGAGGCTCCATGGGTGCTAGACCCTCCGAGCCAGGCATGGAATATAATCTTCTGGTGTGCCATTTGCTAAGGCCTTGGAAAAGCACAGTATTAGGGTGGGAGTGTCTGATTTTCCAGGTACCATCTGTCACGGCTTCCCTTTGCTAGGAAAGGGAATTCCCTGACCCCTTGTGCTTCCCGGGTGAGGTAATGCCCTGCCCTGCTCCATGGGCTGCACCCACTGTCTGACAAGCCCCAGTGAGATGAAGCCAGTACCTGTTGGAAATGCAGAAATCACCCATCTTCTGCGTTGCTCATACTGGGAGCTGCAGACTGGAGCTGTTCCTATTCGACCATCTTGGAACCTCCCCTCTGAGCTAATTTTTAAATTTTTATTTTTATTTTTATTTATTTATTTAAGACACAGTCTTGCTCTGTTGCCCAGGTTGGAGTGCAATGGCATGATCTTGGCTCACTGCAACCTCTGTCTCTGAGGTTCAAGTGATTCTTGTGCCTCAGCCTCTTAAGTAGCTGGGATTATAGGCACGTGCCACCATGCCTGGCTAATGTTTGTATTTTTAGTAGAAACAGGGTTTCACCATATTGGCCAGACTGGTCTCAAACTCCTGGCCTCAAGTGATCCACCTGCTTTAGCCTCCCAAAGTGCTGGGATTACAGGCGTGAGCCAACACGAGCCAACGCTGCTGGCCCTAATTTTATGTTTAATAGAGACAAGGTCTTGCTATGTTGCCCAGGCTGGTCTTGAACTCCTGAGCCCAAGTGATCCTCCTGCCTCAGCCTCCCCAAGTGCTGGGATTACAGGCGTGAGTCACCACACTTGGCTAAGGATCACTTTTTAATACTCTGCTTCATAATACATATAAAGAGAATTACTATCATTTCATCTGACAATTGTGTAAAAATATTATGTAAGCAGCAGAAAACGCCTGTGGAGTGGTATAAAATGCAGAAAGAATGTCATCGGGTGCCCAACCACGGTGTTCCCACACTGGAGGGAAAACCGCCTACATGGGACTTTGAGACTTGATTAGGATCTCCACCATAGTGCCTCCCAAAGGGATCTTCAAAAGTAATTTTTAATGTATGTGGGTTTGTTTTGTTTCTGCCTGTGAGCAGACTTCAGATCTCAGCTCTCCTGCATAACAACTTTTTTTTTTGAGACAGAGTCTCACTTGTTGCCCAGGCTGGAGTGCAGTGGCATGATCTCAGCTCACTGCAACCTCTGCTTCCCAGGTTTAAGTGATTCTCCTGCCTCAGCCTCCCAAGTAGCTGGGATTACAATAGGTGCCTGCCACCATGCCCACTATTTTTTTTTTTAGTAGAGACGGGGTTTCACCATTTTGGCCAGGCTGATATCGAACTCCTGACCTCAAGTGATACACCCACCTCCGCCTCCCAAAGTGCTAGGATTACAGGCATTATCCTGCATAACAAATTTGCATGTGCTAGTCACACTTCAGGGACAGCTGCCCTCCCTGGCCTAGCTCTCTGTGGATCAGCTCAAGACCAATTTCACTTGATAAGAATCCAATACTCTCTAAGTGCAAAGAAGTCTCCATCTTTTTGCTAGAAAGTTCTGAAGAATGTGATCCTGTTACGTGGACCTACCAGGTTCATCAGCTAGAGAGTTGCAAAGGTATCCTTGTGTTAGAAGGTAAAATGGAAATTTCTAAATGGGTGGCAAACCTTCTCCCTGGTGTTTCACCTTCAACCTGGCCTCCTTTTCATGAGTAAAAGAACTTGAAAATGTACACGTGTGTATGTAGCCTTTTCCGTCTTAGAAGTTATGGTCACACTTCATATTATAAATTCTAGCTGTGAACACATTCATCATTTACAAGTGAATTACATTAGTAGCCTCGATTATGGGTCCACAAAAGAATGAGGCAGTATAGTATACTGGTTAACAATCATCTCTGGTATTTGGGAGATTTAGGCTCAAATACCATAGCTCTGCATTTTTTTATTTTTTATTTTAAAATTTTTTTTTGAGGTAGGGTCTCACTCTGTTACCCAGGCTGGAGTGCAGTGGCACAATCATGGCTCACTGCAGCCTTGACCTCCTCGTTCATCCCACCTCAGCCTCCTGAGTAGCTGGGACTGCAGGCACACACCACCACACCCGGCTAGTTTTTGTATTTTTTGTAGAAATGGGGTTTCGACACATCGCCCAGACTGGTCTCGAACTCCTGAGCTCAAGCAATCCACCCACCTCGGCCTCCCAAAGTGCTAGGATTACAGGCATGCATTACACTGCCTAGCCTGCAATTTTTTTTTTTTTTTTAATCTGTGCAAACTTGGGCACATTATTTAAACTGCCTAAGCTTTATTTTTTTTTTTCTCATTTGTACAATGAGATAAGAATCCTACCTTATTAGCTTGGTGTATTTATCAGGGTAATGTATGTAAAGGCCTTAGCATAGCATCCAGCACAGAATAAAGACTGTTGTTGGCTATTAATAATAATAAAAAAATTCTCTGAGTGGCTAAGATATATCATGAATCCTGGGTGATAATCATTTTTGCTCAGAGACAACCCATTAGGCCCACGCTCTGGGTCTACATACTTTTATTCTTGACAGAAATGGTTTACAGCGGCGTAGCCATAGTTTTGACAGGAGAGTCATTTGGTTTCTCAAGATCTAGCACAACAGGAGCCCCTATGATCTCATGGCAGGGACTGGCTAGGACCAAGGCAACTGTCAGCAACAAAAAGAACAATGGATGGAATAGAACAAATCAAACAAAGCGAGGGCTCAATGTTAGGAATCTGAGGGTATTCAGAAAGGGGAAAGGCAACCTTACATTCCTCGAGTCCCTGAAGGCACCACTGCAGTATAGAATAGTACAGTGATTCATGTTGATGGTGAAGTGTGCCTCAGCCTTCCAGAGACAATTTACATATATTCACTATTTTAAAATAGGCAGAGAACCAATTTTCTATTACCAGGCAAGCACTTCAAAACAAGGTTAAGATCAACATTTTAGTGCTTGAAGACAGGGGAATTTCAGTTACATGTAAAATCCCCTTGGATAAAACAAGTTAGCTTCCAAAAAAACTACTAAGCGTCACTATGTTTAAAATGCTTAAATTAATTCTGCAAATCAGTACTGTATAAATTAACCACTATCACCTGCAAAAGACAGTGGCTACTTAACTTTGGTACAAAGAATCAGGGTCAGCTTGCCTGTGATACTTTAATGAATGAAATGTGCTGTTTTCTGATATGCCCCTTTCAAATCGTGATCCAAAGAGGTGCAGTGAAAAACAACAGACAAAAACCAACAACAAACAAGACTTCCCACTTATACTCTTCTCGACGATGCAGTTTGTGGAGAATTCTCCCCCTCTCTGTGCTCAAGATTCCTTGACGGTAAAATGAGGGAGTCTGGACTAGTTGATCTTCAAGGTCCCATCCAGCTTGGATGTTCTGGGATAAAGTCACCTGACCCAACTAACAGGTACCCAGTGAATGTCCTTGCTCAGCTTCTCTAAGACCACTTTGAGCTGGCTGTAGGCACCCTGGAGATCCTCCTTCACCAGCACGGCGTCTACCAGGTGACCGTAATGCTGGTCTATGAAGGCGGCGGAAGCGGCCATCTCTTGCTGCTGCTCATCCTGCAAGGAAAGGGTTGGTAAAAGGAGCAACTGGGTTGTTCTCCTATGACAAACCTATAGCCTTTGTCTTGAGCAATGTTCCAACCTTTAACTTTTAAGTGATGAGTGGATGACTAGGTCTCACTGATAAACCAACCGTGTACACAAGAACAGAGCGTAGGGACAACATCAGGTCAAACTTCAAAGAAAGTTAATGGGCAGCAGACACAATCACTGGTCAGTCATTCACTCACAGGATATCTCCTGAGGACCTATGAACTCAAAGCCATGATAGGAAGTGCATTGGGAATGCTGATTCTATATCCGTGTATATATGTCAATATCACACTTCCTGCCTCAGAAGTACTTCCAAAGAAGTAGTAGTATTGTGCTGCATGGCATTTAGTACACAAGTTAAATAATTGTAAGAAAGAACTATACATAATAACTATATAAAAACAGAGCAAACATTTCTGTAATCAACTAGTGGAAGAAGAAATCATTCCAATGCCCTCCTGAAGACTCCTAAATTCATAGTGTAGAAATAAATTCTTTTCATTTCCTCACACCAGAGCCAAACACTAGCACAGCAAAGTGGAGTTATTTAAGAAAGCACTGGACAATTCCAATCAAATTCTCCATGTCCTTAGGGCAGCTGATCTCTTTAATCAGATTGCCTTCCTGACACCTAACATGAGGGTATAGGCAACAACTCCATCTTAGCCAGTGTGGGCACTGTTTGCATCTCCATTCAAAAGAACCTCTAATAAGTATCAGTTCGGGTGAGTAGTTAGTTGTCTGACAATCTGCCTGGTTTTGGAAAACAGGAAAGTGGTAGGCCCATTCTAAGTAAAATTACAAAATGAAATTTGTTGCTGGCATTCACTCATTCCCCTTTTTAGTCCTCTGTTGCCATCTCCGCTCTGTTTCTAGGGGCTCGGTGTTTTCACCTTTCCCTGCCACAGGGAAAGGGTGAGTTCTGTTCTCTCCCAAAGAGACATACATTCCAAAACATTCCCGTCTTCTCTCTGTCACCAGTCAAAACCCAATTCCTACTTTAGTGAGAGCATCTGAAATTTCAGGATTTGAGTCCTCAAGATCTAGGAAAAGGGTGTGGCATGCTACTTCAAAGACAGTTGAAATGTACTATCTAAGAAGGCTGAGATAATTTCTTCTCCTTTTCTCCTCCAGGAGGGAAAAAAATTGGATTAAATTGGGAGACATTTCTCAATTCTATATTCCATATAGAATATTCTTGCAGGGCTACTTTCATACTCAGAAGCACTTCGCACTATCCCATAACTGCCCCCTGGCTCTTCAACCCCTCCTTCCCCACTCCCTGACACACATCCATCCTATAGACCTGTCTGCTGCTTCCAGTTTCCCCTCCTCCAGGCACCCACATGGTTCATCCTGGAAGCATTTGGCTAGTTGAGAAATTATAGAAGAAAAATTTTTGCCACAAGGAACCACAATCTTCCTAATAAATATCTGCATCTCAAAGAACTTCAGTAACTCTCTAATGGAGTAAAAACACGTGACATTTGCTTTGCAGTCATAAATCCCCTGAACCCCTTTCCTGGCCTGTAAAGATGGAACTCGCCACTTATGTCTTCAGCAAGAGTCACAGTCCCGAAGATCACACTTGGAAAGATTCCCCCATGCTGTCCATCACCCCCAGGTTGGATTAGCTTTGCTGGGTCAGAAGCCAGAAGCCTCATTAACTTGTGGTCAGCAAGGAAACAGACAGAGGATGTTTTGGGTCCCCTACCAGGAACTCAGGTGGGGGAGACAATGGACAGATATTTAACGTTACACAAAACCCATGCCTTTGTGAGGAATTTCTCCAAATGTCATCTGGGGTCTGCCAACATACATCAAAACCACATGAAAGGCTGTGTGTTTAAAAATGGAGTGCCTGGGCCCTACTCCAAACCCCCTAGGTCGGAATCTCTGGGAGTAGAACTGGGGACTCTGTGTTGAACAGCCTCACTGTGACCTTGCTGCCTACTCAAAGCTGCAGGATGGTGGAGCTCGAACGGACCAGCTGCATTTCATCATCAGCCCATCTGCTTGGAACGCAGTATTCTGGTGGGCAATACAAGAGATGGGATAGACGGCAAAGGCTGGAAGGACACTGGGAATAGAGTGCAGCTGCTTCTCTTGAAATAACAACCATGGGCCAGGGAGGGTTCTGACTCCTAGAAAGCTGGCACTGCCTGTGGACCTGATTATTTGGCAGAACTTTCCTTGAGTCCTAGGAAGCTGCCTCTTATTCTTCTAATGACTTCTTGACTCTTGGAAAAATGAGCCATTTCCCCCCTGCTTATTCCATCCTGAAATATTTGCAAAACAAAACAAAGCCAATACAGTAAAACGAATGGGCAGATTGATCCTAAAATTCATATGGCAATGCAAAGGACCCAGAATAGCCAAAACAAGCTTGAAAAACCTGACTTCAAAACTTACTACAAAGCTAGTAATCGAAGCAAGACGGTGTGGTGCTGGCCTAACAATAGACATGTAGACCAGTGGAATGGGACTGAGACTCCGGAGAGAAACCCTTACTTTTCTTGCCAATTGATTCTAGACAAGGGTGTCAAAATAATTAAATGAGAAAATAGTTTTTTCAACCAGTGATGCTGGGGTAACTGGCTATCCACATGCAAAGAATGAAGTTGGACCCCTACTTCACACAATCCACAGAAAATAACACAAAATAGATGATAGATCCAAATGTAACTGCTACAACTATAAATATCTTAAAAGAAAAACAAAGGAGTAAATCTTTATGACCTTGGATTCAACAATGATTTCTTAGATACGATACCAAAAATATAAGCAAAAAAAGAAAAAACACATTGGACTTTATCACATTTTAAAATGTTATGCCTCAAAGGACGCTATCAAGAAAGTAAGGGCCAGGTGTGGTGCCTCCCAGCACTTTAGAAGGCCGAGGCAGGCAGATCACCCAAGGTCAGGAGTTTGAGACCAGCCTGGCCAACACGGTGAAACCCCATCTCTACTAAAAATACAAAAAAAATTAGCCGGGCATGATGGCATGCGCCTGTAATCCCAGCTACTTGGAGGTTGAGGCAGGAGAATCACTTGAACCTGGGAGGCGGAGGTTTCAGTGAGCCAACACTGCACCATTGCACTCCAGCCTGGGCAAGAGCAAAACTCTGTCTCATAAAAAAAAAAAGAAAGTGAAAAGACAACTCACAGAATGGGAAAAAATATTCGCAAATCATGCATCTGACAAAGGACTTGTATCCAAAATAGATAAAGAATTCTTACAATTCAATAATAAAAAATGGACATTTAAAAATGGACAAAGTATTTGAATAGACATTTCTCCAAGATATAAAAATGGCCAATAAACACATGAAAAGATGTTCAGCTTCACTGATGATTAGAGAAATGCAAATCAGAACCACAATGAGATACCACTTCACAACTACTAGTAATGCTATGATTAAAAAGACAGACAATAACAAGGGCTGGTGAGGATGTGGAGAAATGGGAACTCTTGAACGCTGCTGCTGGGAATGTAAAATGGTACAGCTGCCATGGTAGAGTCTGGCAGTTCCCCCAAATGTTAAACATAGAGCTGCCCTATGACCCAGCAATTCCATACCAAGGTATACACCCAAGAGAAATGAAAACATATGTTCACACAAAAACTTGTATATGAATATTCATAACATGATTCATAATAGCTGAAAATCCATAAATGTTCATTAATTGATAAATGGGTAAACAAAATGTGGTACTCTATACAATGGAATATTATTCAGCCATAAAAAAAAAGAATGAAGTACTGATACATGAATGAACCTTAAAAACATTATACTAAGCGAAAAAAGCCAGATACAAAAGGTCTTATATTGCATGAATCCATTTATATGAAATGTTTAGAATAGACAAATTTATAGTGACCGTAGATTAGCAGTTGCCTGTGGCTAGGAAGGGGCTGGAGGAAAACAGATAATGGGAAATTCTAATGGGCTCAAGGTTTCTTTCTGAGGTGATGAAAATGCTCTTAAATTGACTGTGGTAGTTGCAACAACTCTGTGAATACATCATTGAATTGTATGCTTTAAATGGGTGAATTGTACAGTATGTAAATTTTATCTCATAAAGCTGTTAACTCCCCCTCCAAAAAACACACAGTAAAACACAGAAAATAAAAATTAGTTAAGAGCCCACTATTCAGGGAGAATTGCCTTTAGCATTTTATTGTATTTTGTGTGTAACACAAAATTAGAATCCTGATTTTTTTATTTTCTGATTTATTTTTTCTTGTATTTAGCTATGTCATCAAATATTCCTCCAACACATGGCTTTTAAGTCTTTAGTTAGTTATTATTTTTTTTGAGACAGTCTTGCTTTGTCGCCCAGGCTGGAGTACAGTGGCACGATCTCAGTTCACTGAAAACTTTGCCTCCCGGGTTCAAGCGATTGTCCTGCCTCAGCCTCCCAAGTAGCTGGAATTACAGACGCCCGCCACCACACCCAGCTAATTTTTGTATTTTTAGTAGAGATGGGGTTTCACCATGTTGGCCAGGCTGATCTCAAACTCCTGACCTCTGGTGATCCACCCACCTAGGCCTCCCAAAGTGCTGGGATTACAGGCGTGAGCCACCACATCCGGCCCCAACATATGGCTTTTAACTGGCTAAAATAATATTTCAATACATTAAGTGTCATGTAATGGAGTATATTGAACTGAGTCCTGATAGTGAACATTTAGGTTGTCTCTGATTTTTTTTGTTATGTGATGGGCATACTGTACGTTTCTGTTTTTCATTTTTGAGATGGAGTTTCGCTTTTGTTGCCCAGGCTGGAGTGCAATGGCGCAATCTTGGCTCACTGCAACCTCCACCTCCAAGTTCAAGCAATTCTCCTGCCTCAGCCTCGCAAATAGCTGGGATTACAGGCATGTGCCACCATGCCCAGCTAATTTTTTGTATTTAGGAGAGATGGGGTTTCACCATGTTGGTCAGGTTGGTCTCAAACTCTTGACCTCAGGTGATCCACCCGCCAAGGGGCCCTCCAAAGTGTTGGGATTACAGGTGTGAGCCATTGCACCCAGTCAATACTGTATGTTTCTAAATGATTCTAAACTTAAGTTGATACTCCCCTTAGAGTTTCTTGTGTGTGTTTTTTCTAGACAGAGTCTTGCTCTCTTGCCTAGGCTAGAGTGTGCAGTGGCGTGATTTCAGCTCACTGCAGTCTCTGCCTCCTGGGTTCAAGTGTTTCTCCTGTCTCATGCTCCCAAATAGCTGGGATTACAGGCACACGCCACCATGCCTGGTGTAATATACAAAATAATTTTTGTATTTTTAGTATGAGACGGGGTTTCGCCATTTTGGCCAGGCTGCTCTCAAACTCCTGACCTTAGGTGATCCGCCTGCCTCGGCCTCCCAAAGTGCTGGGATTATAGGCATGAGCCACCATGCCAGTCTTCCCCTTAGAGTTTCTAAAGGAGAACATTTCTTTTTCTTTTTTTTCTTTTTTTTTTTGAGACAGTCTCACTCTGTCATGCAGTCTGGAATGCAGTGGCATGGTCATGGCTCACTGCAGCCTTAACCTATTAGGCTCAAGTGATCCTCCCACTCCCATCTCAGTCTCCTGAGTAGCTAGGACTATAGGTGTGTGCCACCACACCTGGCTAATTTTTCTAATTTTTTGGTAGAGACGGGGTTTCACCAAGTTGCCCAGGCTGGTCTTGAATTCCTGGGCTCAAGCAATCTGCCCACCTCAGCCTCCCAAAGTGCTGAGATACAGGCGTGAGCCACCGTACCTGGCCAAGGAGAGAATTTCTAATGTTCCTTGTATGTATGCCATTCTAAATAATTTATTGAGACCAGGTATGGTGGCTCACACCTGTAATCCCAACACTTTGGGAAGCTGAGGCAGGAGGATCACTTGAGGCCAGGAGTTTGAGACCACCCTGGGCAGCACAGAGACACCCTGTCTCTATAATTTTTTTTTTTTAATTGGCTGGGTGTTGGTGGTACATGCCTGTAGTCCCAGCTACTTAGGAAGCTGAGGAAGGAAGACTGCTTGAGCCCAGGAGTTCAAGGCTGCAGTGAGCCATGATTATACCACTGCACTCCAGCCTGGGCAATATAGCAAGACCCTGTCCTAAAAAAAATAAAAGGCCAGGCACAGTGGCTTACACCTGTAATCCCAGCACTTTGGGAGGCCAAGGTGGGAGGATCACTCGAGCCCAGGAGTTCAAGACCAGCCTGGACAACATAGTAAGTCCCTGTCTTTAAAAATAAAAAATAAAATAAAAAATCTATCAATGTGGACAGTTAAAACCGAGAATCAGTATGAACTAGGATTGCATCAAAATCTTGACTTGGAGGGAGCTTCCTGATCAAAGGGAAGGATCCGAGAAGGCCTCCTTCAGATGAAACCAGCTATATAGGACAGCAAGCAAAGTCTATTCTGGGACTGAGTTGCTTCTGACTGCCCCCACCACCCATAATAACTTCCAGCTCATTCTGCTGACTGACCCTGTTAAGAACCAAAAAAGATGAGTCACCAAGTCCATACCTCCTGGAAGAACTCTGTCAAATATTTAGGTTTTGGGTGAGGGTTTCGCCATTCTGACATAGACTGGGCTGAACAAAGAATCTATGACAGTGAAACAGAAGTTCATTTAGGATACATCAGATGATCTCATCCACGAGTTTTAGAAATCCCTTCATTCATTGATGATTCAAACTGGTTTGAAAGCAGTGATAATGACCTTGTTAGTTGGGATTTCAATTAAAAATACTTGGGTTTGGCCTAGGAATGTAGTTTGATGAGTGTAGTCTGTCACACTCACATGAGGTCCCTGACGGGTGTCATATTTTGGGGGAGGGTGCTTATGTGAGGGAGTGGAGGGGTGTGAGCCCAGGAAAAGCCACCTGCCTGGTTTGGGAGGCACTTCCAGCTGTTCACCTTGAGCCTTCTGGCCATGCAATCATCTTCTCTTAAGTTTTTCAATAGGCAAAATGGAAAGACAATCACGTGCAGAAGGTGCATCCCGCATCCCTCTTCAGCTGAAAGCACCTTATGCAGCTAGAAGCATTCCTGTAACAGCCTCCCTTAGGCCTTCAGAAAAGAAACAATCAACTTTAAACTTACAAATGGGGCTGCCGTGTCCTCACAAGCTGGGGACATAGGTGGGGTCTTTCTTTTTTCCTGAATTGCAGGCTTTACAAATATAATATAGGGTTTGAATTCTGAGGTCCTCAGTTGTTTCAGTGCCTGAGAAAGAAAGTTCAGGAATATTATATACTTTTGAAGTGTTTTATTGTGAAATATACTTTTGAAAACTCAACGCGTGCTTTAATCCCATAACCTCAACAGCAAAGGTCCTGGTTACGTGGGTCCCATGACAATGGACTTCAATGGGGCAGACCAACTGCTCCTTTTCTTGTCCTTCACTTCGACATTGAACTCAGCGGGGCCCTGAAGTCACACTCACTGCAAATAGAAGGTTCCTAAGCCTCAGCTCAGAGAGAGTTGCTGTCTCTCTTAGCTCTGACCCTTCTGGCTATAATTAACCTTCTTAGGCTCCTCTCCACCTTCCATTTCTGATGAGTGAGGACACAGGAGTCAGTGCGTATCTATTTAGTCAAATGTCATCAATTGGACTACACTATTACCAAATTTGTGCTATTACATCTCCTCTTGGTATTCAAAGAAAAGGTCTGCAAAGCAAATGAGATTACCGAACAGATCACTTAAACTGTAGACTGTAGAAACTGTACTCTTGATTAATGCATTTTATCTAGAATGTAAGGGCTCCACTTGGAAACACTAAGTATTAAACTGCTATATGCATTATCTGCACCCTTGATCAATAAAGTGATCAATAAAATCACTTTTCAAAGAAATTTTTGAAACTCAGACTTTTAATTTTGATTACTAACTCCCTGTAAGTCCAAATGAGTGAGCGTTTTCCTTTGTAGGCATAACGTGCTTTTTGGAATATGTTTCAAGCAAACTTCTTTAAAATAAAGCCTACAGTTTATATCATAAAATCAGAGATCTGTTTCTATAGAGGGGAAAAAAAAATCCCAGATTGAGTTCAAAGCTTGGAAGTTTTTCTAAAAGACAAGGTTAAAAAGATGGTTAAGCCCCTGCTGAGCCCACAGCGTGCTGGGTGTGCAGGAGTGGAAATGTTTTTGAAGCACTTCACAGGGCCATGTCTCCCTCCCTCTTTTTCCCCTTTAAACTGCTCTCCTCACTGCCTCCCTGAGTGGTTCTCTAAGCCACTGACTCCACCTGCCTTGGCTGGGGAGGGGGAGGCCTGGCACCGACAGCTCAGCCCCAGCTTCACCTGGGTACTGACATCTAATTCTCTGGCACAGTGCAATGGCCAGTCAGCGCCACCAACTATAGCATGATCTGTTCCATGCAGGGGTTACTAGCCTGGGTCTGTGGGCCACCAGAGTGTCCACAAGCTCCCTAAAATTAATGCAGCATTTGTGGATAGAGGGGCATGTTTTGGGGTACAAGGCTTTCATTTGATTCTCAAAGGAAGACCCAAAGAAATTGAACAGTTAGTGTTCCAGACTAAAAATTCCTTAGGCTGAGGTTAAGTGTTGTATAAAACATACAATCCCCTAGTTATAAATTCCATTAACCAGAAATGGCCAGCAGGCCCAGGAACTCACTTCCGGCTCCACATCCACCAAACAAACTTTGTTTTTGGCCATAACAGCCTGAATGGCCTCCAGGCTGGTTCCATAGAAATTTTCCTTATATTCACCATGTTCCAGGAACCTAAAACACCACCAAGGGGGAAAAGACCTTTAGTTCCTCAGCTTTCCCAAATTAGCAAAGGAAAGGGGACCTCCCAACATGACTTCTCTCCCGCTTCCCCCATCCTTTCTGGGAGCCCTCCCGGGAGCTCCAGTGGAATACAGGCAGATACAAAAAGATGCAGCTGCCTAGAAGGCCAACTGGCCCATCAAGCAACGTACTTGTTGTGATGTAAGTCGGCCTCAAATGCTTGCTTAGACACAAAGTGATATTCCACTCCTTCCTTCTCATGGCTCTTTCGGGGCCTGGTGGTATCTTTTAAAGAAAGAAGGAAAGTTGGGCAAAGAGATGTCACATCACAGCACGCGGGGACAGCAGCAGGCTTAGGCACTCATTTGGGAGTTGGCTGCTGCTGTGTCTAAACCAAGCACTTCTACCTCATCGTATGTCCCTGTATCAGGCACTGTGCCTTTCCAGGCAGGTGTATCACTGATTCACACAACAACTCTTCGATGCAGCTGAGAAAACTGAGGCACAGAAAGGCTCGGCGCTGTGCACAGTGACACACAACCAGTAGAGATCACAGCCAGAATCGGTCTCTCTGCCAAATGCCCAGCTTATACCCTTAACCACTCTGCTAACTGACTCCCTGATGCGGTGGCTTTTTTTTTTTTTTTTTTTTTGAGACAGAGTTTTGCTCATTCCCCAGGCTGCAGCACAATGGTGTGATTTCGGCTCACCGCAACATCTGCCACCCCGATTCAAGCGATTCTCCTGCCTCAGCCTCCCGAGTAGCTGGGATTACAGGCATGTGCCACCACGCCCGGCTACTTTTGTATTTTTAGTAGAGACGGGGTTTCTCCACGTTGGTCAGGCTGGTCTCGAACTCCCAACCTCAGGTGATCCACCCGCCTCGGCCTCCCAAAGTGCTGGGATTATAGGCATAAGCCACTGTGCCCAGCAGATGCTGTGGCTTTTGAAGAATCACTTAAGAGACCCCTAGGTCCTAACTTTTAATTCTTCAATGTTTTTTCTTTTTTGAGAGCAAAGGAGCCACATATACATTTGACCCTGATGTATGCTTTTAATTCTTTAGTCAATTAGTTCTCATCTCCAGAAAAAGGAGACAGGAAGACAGATCGTCCCTATATGGATTGGATGTGTTTCAGCAAGGCCGGCTCTCAAACAAAAATGTTAAAACACATGGTGTTTTCTCATTGATTTCCATAACAGAATTGGGATGCACACTTCTGAGGAAAATCAGGTCTTCCACAGAACAAGGGCACACACAAAGCCACACACGCGGCATTTCCCAAAAGATAAAATGGGATCTTGGGGCGCTGTGTCTTCTGGCCCATGGGAACCATCCAGGGGATGTCCTGTGTTCTATCTGTGGCATCTTAGTCCAACCTCCAGCAGAGCTGCTAGGGTCACTTTTCCAACTACATCATCCCCCTGCTTAAAAACTTTTATCTATCTATGCATTATATTCTAAACACCCTAGCTGAATAGATGAGACCTGCATGATCTGCCCAACCTCTCAGCTCCATTTTCCAGCACATCATCCACACTAATCTCCCCAGTCCCTAACACTGCTCTGTCCCTTCACACATGTTGTTTCCGCAGTACGGAAAACCATTCCTTTCTCCTCTGCCTCAAAAACTCCTATTTACACTTCAAAACCCAGCATAAAAGTCACTGCCTCTGGGAAGGCTTCCTTGACTCCCCCAGTTTCTAAAACCAAGGAGGAAAGTCTCCTATCTGTGGAGTGCCTAGAAGCAGGTGGGCCTGACCATCCAGGTACCTCTTCCCCAGGGGATGGATCCAGAGGGTTCGGAACAATCAGTGTGTTAGCAACCTCTGCATGTCCTATTTCAGTCCCTCTAAAACTTGGAAGGCTGTGGCTCCCTGAAGCCCTCCAGGTTCATCACAGGTGTCCTGCCAGAATGGCCTCCCCAGTGCCACCAACTCCCCCACATCCCTGCCACTTCAAATTGGGCTCTGGAAGATAGCTCTGACAACCCACAGACTAGGTGCTGGGCCCAGGGAGAACAGTGTGATCAAAGTAAGGCTTCGCGGCTGCTCTGCCCCAGAACACTCTAAGGAGGCCCCATTACCACTGCCACAGCACTCCTCTCAATAGCCACCAGGCATTCACATTGCATCCCTCTGAAGCCAGGGGGACTGACAGTGAGTCCCAGAAAGGAAAGTGGCAGCCAAGGGCACGAAGTGGCAGGCAGCAGGTGAGAGGCCATTGTGCACCCTCATTAAGAACATGACTGGGGCAGGCTGCCTGGGTTTGAATCTTGGCTCCACCACTTACCAACTGTGTGACATTGGACAAGTTAGTTAACCTCTCTGACCCTCACTGTCTTCCTCTGCCATACAAGATGATAACAATCTCTCTTCTCAGGGGTACTGGGAGGGCTGACCCAGGGGACTGCACATAAAAGCTCTTGGCATATTACCTGGCACCTTCATTCTCCTCCTCCTCATCCTCCTTATCACATTCAGAACCAGGATCCTCTGCCCACTGGAGCTTGACATCCCAGGGTGCCCCTAGCAGCAGCAAGCCCCAGGAATTGGTAGGGGAGGCATCACCCAGGAATGTACCCAGCCACCCTGACAAATTGGAATCTGGCTATGAGAGAGTGCCAAGAAATACCACTCACAGGGTTCTATGGCTTCTCTGACCTGCCCTCTCATCCAAGCAGAGGGCAGGGGCCATCAGAGTCAAAATTCACTGTGATGAGGAGGAATGCCCCCTACTGTGGGGGCCCCTTCGTGTCAGGTTGAGGCTGCCACTTTGCCTACAATGTGCTTTGGACTCACCTCCCACCCCAGGCAGGAACCAAGCAAGTGGTCCTCCAGCTTCTGCCTCAGAGGGTCTCAGAGGACCACTGAGAGTGGATTTCTTCCCATCATGCCTTTGTCCCATAATTTGCCAATAGCAGGCAGTGCCTGGTGATCCTTTAAACCCAAAGTAAGGATTTGGATGAATCTGGAAAGTTAAGTCCCCATGAAATATTTGTGCGTGTGCAGACAAACACACACCCCCACATGGGCCCTCTTACGTGGAACAGCGACACCAAAGTGCTGTGGGTTCTCGGCTACCACCTTTTGCTTCAGCTCGTGCAGTCGGGCTCCCAGAGACCCTGGGAAACAAGAGGAAGGCTGACCAGGGTCCCTGCTGAGCTCCCTCCCCACCTGCTCCAGGGAGGAAACCAGATCACTTCCTGGAAACCCAGGATGGCACCTACCGATCAGAACCACCAGGCGGGGCCGCTCTCCGGGCTGGTGTTGGTACCTGGCCACCTCCTCATAAGTCAGCAGCTCTGGAGACTCAGCTCCGGAGGACATCTTCCCTTCCTGGGAGCCACCCAGTCTCTCCCTACAGCCCAGCCGGAAACTCCTCCGAAGACCAGCTTGGAGGGAGGGGCAGAGGGACACCATGGCATTTGTCTCAGGATCTCCCAGAAGAGACTTTTTCCACCTGGCCAGACCTGGAGATGGGACTGAGTCCCACTGACTTCTCCCAACCTCCTCCTGCTACTGGAAGAGGTTGTTCGGGAAACACAATGGTAAGATGAAAGGGTGACCCCTGCATTCACAAACTAGGGCTCAGGTCACTGTTTTACTTGGCACGTGACTGACCTTGGACAAGTCCCTTCATCTCTCTGAGCCTCAATTTCCTTATCTGTGAAATTAGGATATGAACCTACAAATACCATGTGTGGTCCTAGATTGGATCCTGGACCAAGGGAACATGCCATAAAGGACATGATGGGGACAACTGATAGCATTTAAATAACAGCATATAATAGATTTGGATGCATTTTAAATTCTCAGAATTTGATCATTGCCCTGAGGAAGTCCTTAGCCTTGGGAAATACATGCTGAGAGATTTAGCGGGAAAGGGACATGATGTCTACAACTAAGTCTCATATGACTCAGGAAAAAAAATGCAGAGATGTGGGAAAGGAAATTGACCAAACATGGCAAAGGAGCAACAACTGGTGAATCTGGCTGTGGAGTATATGGGAGTTCTTTATATAATTCTTACACCTTTTCAGTAAGTTTGAAATTACTTCAAAATAAAAGCTAAGGGGCTGGGTGCAGTGGCTCATGCCTGTATCCCAGCACTTTGGGAGGCTGAGGCAGGCGGATCACTTGATCCCAGGAGTTCACGACCAGCTGGGCAACATGGTGAAACCCTGTCTCTACAAAAAGTACAAAAATTAGCCAGGTGTAGTGGCATGCACCTGTAGTCCCAGCTACTAGGGAGGCTGAGATGGAAGGATCGCTTGAGCCTGGGAGGCTGAGGCTGCAGTGATTTGTGATCACACCACTGCACTCCAGTGTGCGTAACAGAGCAAGACCATTTCTCAAAAAATAATTTTAAAAAAAGTTTAAAAACTTTTTGGAAAGGAGGACTGCTTGAAGCTAGGAGCTTGAAACCAGCTTGGGTAACAGCGAGACTCCACCTCTACAAAAAAAATATTTTTAATCAGCTGGGCATGGTGTCAAGTGCCTGCAGTCCCAGCTACTCAGGAGGCTGAGGTGGGAGGATTGTTTGAGTCTAGGATGTTGAGGCTGCTGCAAGCTGCAATGTCACTACTGTACTCCAGCGTGAGTGACAGAGCAAGGCCCTGTCTCTAAAACATAACCAAAAAACAAAAAAAAATTTTTTGCCTATCTCTAAGACCTTTGAAAAAACTGACAAAAGTAAAAGAAGCGAAAAGGGGCTCTGGAGAGCCGTAAACACCCCTCACTGTGTGGTGGTGGTGTTAACATTGAATAAACTCCAATTGCGATGATGGTGATAATAGAACTGGTATTAATGTAGGAGTGTGTGTACCTTTCCCGCCAGGGTGTGTGCCCCATGGCTGGGTTAAAACCTGGGTGGGGACTCAATGCCTGGGCAGGCTCAGCTCCCGCTCAGGCTGAGAGAACTGAGGAAAGACGGGGGTCCCACAGGCTCTGCTGCTCCAGAAGGATTCCTGGGGCTCACATCACCCTGCTTTGACCTCTCCCTGCCTCTGCAGCCTGGGGTGGGGCAGGTTGTGCATGTGGGTGTCAGGGGGAGCTACTTACCCACATAGTGCCCTTTGAGGTAGCCCTCACAGTCACAGGTCTCTGGGAAGCAAAAGAGGGAAGGAAGCCAGTGAGTCCCGCCAGACACATCTGGCCCGGGGACCCAGCCCCTGGGTGGCCGGGCAGGAAGAGCCCCCTGAGATGGTGTCTCATGGGGAGCTCAGGGGAAATCCCATGTCCTGGATACCCCCAGAAAGCAAGGTCTTCTGTTTTGCTCAGTTCTCCATGCTTAGGCCCCTAACAGCCTTTCCAGGCCTTAAGGGGGATTCTAGGCCAGCAGGCCTCCCCAGTGCCTGAGTGTGAGCAGCGTGAATAAGGAGGGATTCTCTCCTGTCTGCCCTGACCTCCCACCCCTTGTCTCCTACCTAGCCCCATCACAGCACAGCTGAGTCCTGGAAAGGCTGGGCCCCGCATGTCAGGAGGACAGGGAGGGGCCCCAAGGCCTTGAACCCTGTCCCCACCAACTCTGCCTGCCTCAAGAAACAGCCCAGTCTGGTTGGCAGAGCAGGAAGAGGTGTGCAGACAGCGGGAGGGGCACAGCTGCCCACATGGGAAAAGAACACGAGTCCCTCAGGCCCCAAACGTTCCATGGAAAAGGGGCCGCACCTGTGGACAGCGGACAGATACTGGGCCTACCTTTGTCACAAGGCTGATCATCTGCGGTTTGCACAAAAGACAGATGGAACAGCGTTAGTGGAGGGAAGCGGGGACCCTGCGGCTGAGGGCAGCCACGGCCCGGGTGCCTGAGGAGCCCGCCATCTGGCCTCTCTCCCTTTCCTCCAGTGAACCTGTGATCTGAGCTGTGGTACATTATTAAACCCCAAGACCTGCTCTAATTAGTCTTCTTGTGTGTGTCTCATTAGCAGCCCAGAGAAAGCCAGCTCATCAGTGGCGCAGCAGCCTCAAGGCCACCGCACTCAGTGGCCCTTCTAACCTGACAGCAAGTCTGGAAAAGTGGCCATTGTCAGGGGCCCAGGGAGCAGCTTACTCTAGGATCCTGCAGTGGGAATAGGACCCACTCTCTCTTTTCTGGGGTTGGAGTCTGGCCCTGGAAAACGAAGATGCCTGAGGGTGGAGCAGGGTGGAGCAGAGCTGCAGGCCATCTCTGTTCTGGTCACCTGGCACCTGCTCAGGCCACTCACTCGGTTACAAGTCTGCCCTCTAGTACCGGAGAGATCATGCCCTGGAAAAGCTTCCTCTCTACATGGGGCCCTACCCTGGGGCTCTGATCACAGGCCTTCAGAAAATGTGACCCCACCTCTGCTCACTTAACCTTGTGACCCTACATATTCCCAGCTTAGAAAAAATATCTGACTACTGACTTCATAGCGTTCCAAGAAGTAGGTGGACGTGTTTTCTAAAGTGTAAAGGGCTACACGGTGTAGAGTTGCCAGATAAAGTGCAGGACACCCACTTAAACTTGAATTTCAAATAAACAACAAGTAACTTCTCAGTGCAAGTATGTCCCAAATATTGCACAGGACATACTTATACTATAATAAAAACTAAATAAAAACATACTTATGCTATAAACCAATCTGTCATCTATCTGAAATTCAAGCTTCACCTGGGCATCCTTTATTTGTATTTGCCCAGTCTGGCAGCCCTACCAGAGGCACCGGGTCACACACGGCCTTCTCCATTCCCTTCCAATGCTACTGCTTCTTCCATTGTCAGGGTCAGAGCCCTTGGGAATCTAACGAAAGCTGTAGATCCTCACACGCACATGCATACACGTGAACACACACACACGTCTGCACACCATTTTGGGAAAGTTGTTAATATATCCCCCAGCATCATCTATGGACTCCAAATATACAAGCTCCTCTCCAGTGACTCCAGCCACCTCCTACTTCCCACCCCCTCCTTCCTCTGGAGTCCATGAGCTCAGACAAGACCCCTGATGCCCCCTCCAGCCCACTGCCTGCTTCTTCCCAGCCTGAATCCTCCCTCATCCTAACCCCGGGCCCTCCCCGGAGTGCCATCCCTGACAATCTACTCACAGGGCGGCTTCTTGAGGCTCTGGGGGCTCGGCAGGGTGCCCGCGGCTCTCCGGTAGCTTAGTCGTCTGCAGGGACACAAGGGGATGGGCAGGCCCATGAGCTGGGCCAGAGAATCATTTGAAGGGAACTTTCTGGAAAACTTGGGAAACCAAGGCCTGGATCCCACAGGTGGGCACACACTGGACACCCTGAGGGCCTCCTGCTTCGCACTAAGTTCCAACAAAGGGAACACTGTCACGGGGCCCACTGGTTCGCCAGGAGGAAGAAACTGAGTCTCTCAGTCCAGAAATAGCTCATCCAGCTCAAGATGGCCACACAGGGATCCGGCCCGGTGTACGATCCTCAGCTGGTCATTACTCTCCTATGGCCCATTTCCAAGGAGAGGCGGCCCCTTCTCTACTCTCCAGCCTCCCCATCTCTGAGGGAGCTGGGAAATAGCAGAATGACTTCCAGGAGAGGCCGAGGACAGAAGTGACCCTAATTGAACACCGTCCCCTCAGTGGAAGGCTCAGCCCGGGCAGACTGTCCAGTGTGGCTGTCAGTGGAGAAGCGAGGCTCTCACAGGTGTCTAGATTTCCACATTGAAATGCAGCCGAAGGGTTGGGTGTGGCGGCTCACACCTGTAATCCCAGCACTTTGGGAGGCCGAGGTGGCAGGATCACTGGAGGTCAGGAGTTCAAGACCAGCCTGGCCAACATGGTGAAAAAATACAAAAAGTAGCTGGGCATGATGGTGCACGTCTGTAATCCCAGCTCCTGGGGAGGCTGAGGCAGGAGAATCACTTGAACCCGGGAGGCGGAGGTTGCAGTGACCTGAGATCGCACCACTGCACTCCAGCCGAGGCGACAGAGTGAAACTATGTCTCAAAAAAAAAAAAAAAAAAACCGCAGCTGAAGGGCCCTCCCCACATCCTCTGGTAAGATGTTGCCAAGACCTGTGAACCCTAAAATGGAGATGGGTCTGCAGTTCCCGAGGGGACAGAGCTTCGTTCTCAGACTTTGGCACCTCAGAATCAGCTGGAACATTTGCTAGAATGTGGGGTTTCTGGGTGGGACCCATGGATTTGCATTTCTAACAAGTTCCCAGGTGATGCTGAAGCCCCCGGCCAGGGGGCCACACCTTGAGGGCCACCTAAATGGGTGAACCCTGAGGTTCTGTCCTTACCACAGTCCACACACCAAAAGACGTGAGGGCTACAACCCACAGAGGAAGTCACAACTGCCACCCTCTGACCCAAGACTGAACTTCTTGGAAGTCTAAAGAAATAATTTGAAATATGAGGAACAGTCTATGTGCAAGGTAAGTATACTGAAGCCTTTTAACAGTGAAGAATTGGGAACAACCTAATACAAGTGCAGCCATAGGAAAGCAGTGAAATCACTTAGCTAGTTCCTCCGAGAAGCCTTCCCTGCATTCCTGGATGAGGACGCAGCCTCCTAATATGAACTCACAGAGCACCACGTCCTCCTCCCTTGCACCCATCACGTTTATATAAACTGTTTGTTTGAAGAGTGTCTGACTTTTCCACTGAACTATAAGCTCCTCCAGGGCAGAAACCCCAGGTTCACAGCGGCCTGCAAGATGCTCAGCACAAGGCCAGCTCAATTCATCCTAAGTACCTGCCGCCTAGGAATGAATGGCACAGCTCCTGATGAGTTAGTATATAGCCACTAAAATCACACCACAAAAACGATGCTATGATATGGAAAATATTCATGCCAAAAATGTTAAAAAGAAAAAAAAAAAAAGGCAAGACCCCAAATTCTGTATGCAACACTCACATAAAAAACACAGTAAGGAAATAAACTGCTGTTTAGATAGGGGTGAGGCGTGGGGAATTTTCTTTCATAGTCCTCCTCTTATTATTATTATTATTTTTTTTTTGAGTCAGGGTCTCACCCTGTTACTCAGGCTGGAGTGCAGTGGTGTGGTAACAGCTCACTGCAGCCTTGACCTTCTTGGGCTCAAGCGATCCTTCTACTCCAGCCTCCCAAGGAGCTGGGACTACAGGTGTGTGCCACCATGCCCAGTTAAGTTTTTATTTTTTGTAGAGACAAGGTCTTACCATGTTGCCTAGGCTGGTCGCGAACTCCTGGGCCCAAGGGAACCTGCTTCGGCTTCCCAAAGTGCTGGGATTACAGGCGTGAGCCACCACCATGCCCAGCCTCTCTTCTGTATTTTTATATTTTATTTCTCAGCATTCTCTAAGCATGCATTATAAAATATACATTAACTTAGGCTGGGCCCAGTGGTTCATGCCTGTAATTCCAGCACTTTGGCAGGTCAAGGCAGGCGGATCACTTGAGGCCAGGAGTTTGAGACCAACCTGGCCAACATGGCGAAACCCTGTCTCTACTAAAAATATAAAATTAGCCAGGCATGGTGGTGCATACCTGTAATCTCAGCTACTCAGGAGACTGAGGCAGGAGAATCGCTTGAACCCGGCAGGTGGAGGTTGCAGTGAGCTAAGATTCGCCGCTGCACTCCAGCCTGAGTGACAGAGTGAGATTCTGTCTCAAAAAAAAAAAAAAAAAAATGTGTGCGTGTATATATATGTATATATATACACACACACACACATATATATATATTTGTGTATATACATGTATTTTGTGTGTGTGTATATATATACACACACACACAATAGATTCCTTTAAATCGCAAATAGCCATCACCACTAGTTATGGGAAAAGACCAAACACAAGTGCAGCTGGTACTTACCTTGGGGAAACAACGCTCAGCAGGTCCCCCTGGCTGTGAGGACACGGAGACTTGGGGGCCTGTCATGCACCTGCACCTCTGCCACTCTGGAACCAGCCCTTCACAACACACCCCAGACCTACCTCTCCTGGAACCGCTTGGAGGGGATGAGGCCGGCTCGAAGGTTGGTGTCCCCGACTCGCTTGGCCTGCCACCACGTGGGGTCGTCCTGGCTCACCACTTCCAGGACCTGCCTGCGCTGGAAGGGCAGGCCCGCCTCCTGACAAGGGATGGCCCGGTCCTCACGAGGGTTGTAGTGGAAGAGGGCGCGCATGAACACCTGCACAAGGAGGGCTCTGGTGAGGCGGCCCTTCCCCACGTGAGCACAGACAGGTCATTGCCACATCAAAGGCCACATGACAACGACCACCCACACTTAGGAGGGCCAAGCGGCCTTTCAAATAGAAAGCTACTTGGAAACACTGCACATATGTTCTTAACTGTTCTTCAACCATTTGGGATACTATAGTCAGGAATTCCATCAAGAATCAGAAAATTAATAGGCCCCATGACTGAGTATCTCTTTCTCACCTAAATATTTCCTTATTTACTTGACCAGCTGTCCTCATAACAGCCTCTTAGCATACACACAGCAACAACTAATCCTGGGAACAAAAAGTAAAGGCAAGCACAATTTCTAACTCAAGTGTTATTTTTGACACACCAACTGAGCTGACGGAAGGCAGCAGCCATCTGTTATAGAAGTAATCTAGATGTTTGGGTAAGAACACAAATATCAACAAAACTACTGTTACTGACTCTTCACCATCACTTTTCAGTGGGTAATTGACACCCACACCTCTTACAGCTCAATCCTGCCTCATCTGCCATAGACTCGGCCAAGCCCCAATTCCCCCCTCTACTCTAGAGTCACCCTCTCTGGAGAAGATGGTGTGAGTACACAGCATTTTTCACACTTCCTTGTTCTCTTCTATAATTTGGTGGCATGGGTTAATTTCATTTATTTCTATTTTCAGACCATTAGGGCCCAATCACTTCAGTGGCAAACAGAAAAAAAAAAAGCAATCAGGGGTCTTCCTCAGACAGATACAAACTGTATTCCTTTATATGCCAACCAGAAAAGATTCCATTGGACAACAGCAAGAACTTTCTGGCATACGTTGTGGGGACAGATACCCTTAACCAGCCACAGATGTTACCAGGTCCTAAGCACTCAGAAGAGTGTAATCTTAAGCGGCCAGCCCAAATCAAGCAGCTGGATCAAGAAGAAATACTCAAGAAGGATGGACTGGGGGACAGGCTACTCATTTTGTCCTTTAGGAAAACCAAATTCTCTTCCTCAAAGAGGGTTCCTCAAGTCAGAACCCTCAAAGTTGCATATGGGGACCACATTTGCTCGCCCTAAAAAGAATCACTTTCCATCAGGTAACAGGAAATATTATGCCCTGGGATTTAACCAAAGAGCACAAATAAGAAACAGCTATATAAAGATTACTTCTTCACTTGCTGCAAAAAACTGTCATTGAAGACACAGTCCATTACAAATCCACATTCTTCGAAGTATCGACTGACATCCCCTCTGTGCCAGATGCTGTAACGTCTCTTCTTTCATGCATTAAGTACTGACAGGCAGGTATGGGAATCAATCTTGAAAAACTGGCATGCTTCCTTCCATTCTCTGCTCAACAGTATGTAATTCATTATGCTATCCTTTTTGCCTTGGCTGCCAGGAAACTCAGATCCAAATGTACCGTGAAATCAAAGTGATGCCCTCCTATCTCATCAACCACCATCTCACAGTTCAGGTCTTAATAATGTCTCACCTGGGCTTTTACAAGAGCCTTCTACCAGGCCTCCCTGCCTCCACCCTCTCCCCCTGGCTGCCTCAGGGAGCTTTCTAAAACACAAATATAACTGTACCACTCCCATCCTTAAAAAAACACACACACATACACACACCAAAAAAAAAAACACCTTTAAGAGCTTATTAGAACCTATGGGACTATCTCTTGGGCTGTGGGATGCCTTCCCATATGCCCCAGGGCTAGACCACTCAGTGCAGCCTGAGCTGACTTCCAGCTGCCAGCACCTGCATCTCTTTGCCTAAGGACTTACTTTCTCTGGCCACTGGAGCCTGCTCTTCTCTAATCCAGCAGGCAGAAGTTGCTAGGAATTAACCCCCAGGTGCAGCCTGGCAGGAGTTGGTGTATAGATCGCCCAGCTCCCAGGGCCCCTGGGTGGGATGACAGAGGCATGTGTTCCACAGGGGAGGAAGTAGTTCCCCAAGTTCCCAGCAGGACTAAGCTCCAGCTGCCCACAGTGGTAACCTGCTTGATAACACACCCTCAGTCACATCAGCTGTCTTCCCTTTCCCAGTCCTGTACTGGTGTTTCCTGGGGTCGCTTCCCAAGTAAACCATTTGCATTAAAATCCTTGTCTCAGGGGCAGCTTCTCAGAGGCCCCAAAGTAAGCAAGGATTATGCCAAAACCCTTAACAAGGCATTGAGGCCATTCAGAACATAGGCTTAACCCACCTCCCCAGCAAAACCCACCACCATCCTCCCTGCAAAGCCCCACCACATTGCCCTTAACGTGCTCCTTTCCAGAATGCCAGGGAGCCTCTGTATGGGCAGACCCCGCCAAGGTCCTACTCTTCTTTACCTTCTTCAGGCCTCAGTTCCAACACCCCCACTCTGACACCCTCAAAGGTGACTGTAACTCTTTGTACAGAATCTTGACAAAGCACTTATTACATTGCAAGGAAAGATTTGCTGCCCTTTTGCACCAGAAACCCTTGAAGAGTCCCTGTCTCCAGCATCTGGCAGAGTGCCTGGCACAGAGGAGGTGACCAAATAAGGCAGGCTCAGCGACCATTAAACAAATGGCAATTACTTAATTGGTTCAGAATTCAGCACACTTGGTACCTTCTCCTCCTCTTCATGGCCCTGAGTTCCTATTTCAATTAAAATAACCTCGTCTTTTATTATTAGTAAGCCACGTCAAATCCTGTTTAGAAAGAGGCAGGGTACAAACAAATGAATCACTTTGTGACGGAATTAAAGTCCTACAATGGGCACAGATTACTAGGACCAGATCTATGACCTGTTCCCAAATGACTGTTTCAAGAGGCTGGACTGGATCCAGCCCCCAGCCAGCGAGCTGCATCTCTCAAGCTGAGAGAGGGCACCGCGAGGCCCACCTCCCCATACCTTGCTCTCCTTTAAGCGATCTTCCTCCTGGGTGGCTGGGATGATTTTTAGGGTGATGGATCCCTGGGACTGGGCCTGAAACGAGAGAGAACAGAAGCTTCTCGCCTACCAGGTCTAACCCTCCAAGAGCTCAACTCCTACTTCTCATGCCTAAAAACTGATGTTCAGAAAGTCAGACTTGCAGCCTCCCAAGGCCCACCCTTCCAGGATGGTGCCCTGGTTGAATGAACTAAAGCAAAACTCAGTAACCAAGTAACTGTACCTTTTTGTATTTTTATTATTTTAAAGCCAGTTCATATTTAGCAGTGGAGGGTTGGTAACTGTATTTTCAAAAGACAAAGGGATGGAAGACTTTCCATGAGAACCCAAGGACTATGGGTTGAATTCCAATCCTCCATCCCTGCTGACCGCTAGGGCCCCAGAGGGCTCCCTTCCTTGCTTTCCTCTTGGGTCATTTGAACAACCCATTTCAGCTTCCTTTTCCTCTTTCCTGACTGATTTGGGGCTGGCCTCTGATTAATACTTCCCTCTTTGCTTCCATCTCCCCATTCTCAGGTCATGCCCAACTTTCCAGGAGCTCCCTTCACCCTCATCTACAGAGACCCTGCAGACCAATGCCAGGGGCCCAACAAGGAAGAATGCTGTCGGACCAGGACAGCAGGGCCCAACAGACCACCTCCTGGCCTCTCCACTACCCAGACAGCCCACACCCTTGCTCTGGAGCACAAGCAAGTTGGCACCCAAAGCCACAAAAAAGCAAGCTTGGGCAAAAGGACTGAAGGGCCTGCCTGCAATCTGCATCCTCCACAGAGGGGGCTTTATTTTGTTGGTTTTTTGTTTTGTTTTGTTTTTTGAGATAGAGTTTTGCTCTCATTGCCCAGACTGGAGTGCAGTGGCATGATCTCGACTGCCTGCAACCTCCGCCTCCCAGGTTCAAGCGATTCTCCTGCCTCAGCCTCCCAAGCACCTGGGATTACAGGGGCCCACAACCATGCCCAGCTAATTTTTCGTATTTTTAGTAGAGACGGGGTTTCACCATGTTGCCCAGGCTGGTCTCGAACTCCTGACCTCAGGTGATCCACCTGCCTCAGCCTCCCAAAGTGCTGGGATTACAGGCGTGAACCACTGGGCCCAGCCCAGAGAGGGCTTTAAGCAGTGGGCCTCCTCTCTTCCGATCTTATCCTGTGTCTGCCCCCAAAACTATCAGAAGTTAGCAAAGAGTATCAGGTTGGGGGAGGAATCCTGAGGATAAAGGGGACCAAGCTATAACTGGGGCTTTTCACAATTTCAGTTTTGACTTCAACTCTCCAGAATGGACCATGGAGGTTTTCAGCCAAGCATTTAATACCTTGAAATCCCCTTACACTTCTGAAGGGCTTTACCCTTTTCCAGATGTTGGCATCCCAATGATAACCACACATTGGTTGAGAAAGAATCCCTATCCCAACGTTAAAGGAAAGGAAATGGAAACTCAGATGATCTGATGGCTTGTCCAAGGTTGCACAGCTGGAAGGAGGCAGAGCCAGGATTCATACCCAGGACCCAGGACCCCGGAGGAATCTTGTGAAAGGGAGCCAGGGGAAGGAAGGAAGGCTGTGCTGAGAAGAGGGTCTAAGAGAGGCAGATGGAAGGGAAGTTCCCCTCCTCCTGCCGCCACCCCATACCCCAAGCACACCGTTAGGGGCACCCCATAAGGCCACTTTGCCTGCCACCTCCTCAGGACAACAGCAAGGCTAAGCCAGAATCTGCCTTGGCTCCGGAGAGCGCCCCGCTCTGGGTGTCTGAAGACCCAGCACATCCCTAGCAGGCATGTAGCACGGACCAGAATCTGGCTGATCTCGTCGGGCCGCTTGTGCAGGACTGCGATCCCGTTCACTTCTCGGAGCTCGTCTCCAACGTGGACCAGGCCTAGGAGACACAGGGACGGACCATCAGCACAGGAGGAGAGCCTGAGCACCACACTCAGAGCTCCAAGCACCACAGGGGCCTGCCTGAGGAGCCCACTGCACGGCCAACTCGAGGTTTAAAGTTGGTGGGTGGGACTCGGGCGGACTAAGCCCCTGAGTGCTGGGCACCTCACTCGGCATGGAGGGCTCAAATCACCCAGTAAAATCTCCGTTTTACAAGTTGGCACCTGAGACCCAGGAAGATTAAGCAGCTTGCGTAAGGCCACATTGCTAAGAAATAATGAAGCCAGTATTTAAACACAGTTATTCTGATGTAGAAAGCCTGTGTTCTTTTTGCTATAACCTCTGCTTCTTTAAAATTATCATTAACTCTTCACCTTCCTAGGTTTACAGATATACTCCTAGAATGGCGTTTTTTTTTTGAGGCGGAGTCTCGCTCTGTCGCCTGGGCTGGAGTGCAGTGGCGCAGTCTCGGCTCACTGCAAGCTCTGCCTCCCAGGTTCACGCCATTCTCCTGCCTCAGCCTCCCGAGTAGCTGGGACTACAGGCGCCCGCCACCTCGCCCGGCTAGTTTTTGTATTTTTAGTAGAGACGAGGTTTCACCGTGTTAGCCAGGATGGTCTCGATCTCCTGACCTCCTGATCCGCCCATCTCGGCCTCCCAAAGTGCTGGGATTACAGGCTTGAGCCACCGCGCCCGGCCAGAATGGCGTTCTTAAGTCTTAACAACGAAAGACAAAAGCACCAGTGAAGACATCATTAAGACTGTAAACACAATATGAGCCTCTGCCTGAATGACAAATGTCTAGGCATATTAGGGCCCTATTTGCTACTCAAAGTGGACACTGGCCTGGCTGCATCAGCATCACCTGGAGGCAGGTTAAAAGTGCAGAATCTTCCGCCTAGCTCAGACCTGCTGAATCAGTCTGCTTTTTAACAAGATGCTCAGGGAATTCGTGTACTTGTTAATGTTTGCAAAGTGCTGGTCTAGGATTCTCTGCAATGGTGACCCCCCAGACTTTGGGGGTAACATCCCCCTATATCAGGAGGTTTGTCTCCCAGCTTAGCTCTTCCACACACCAGTGATTCTCAACCTTTCTACCCAAATGAATCTGGGGCACAAACACTCTCTTTGTAATAGCGGCTTGACAAGACCTGGGGTGGTGGGGAA
>NW_012115010.1:527224-528776 GCF_000951035.1 Colobus angolensis palliatus
AAAAAAAAAAAAAGGGAAGGAAGAAGGAAGGGAAATGGAATATTGAATACTGAACCATTGAATATTGAAATGCAATGTGGGGGAGACAGCTGACCTGTGAGCGCACTTCTCAGAATGCAAGTCAATTTGGCAATATTTTAATGCCATTCTGTGTTTTGTAACCAGACAGATGTATTGTTCTGTAACCCATGCATAGCTATGTTCAAATTTTGTTTTGTTTTGTTTTGTTTTGAGATGGAGTCTTGCTTTGTCACCCAGGCTGGAGTGCAGTGGTATGATCTCAGCTCACTGCAACCTCCACCTCCCAGGTTTGTGTGTTTAGTAGAGATGGGGTTTCGCCATGTTGGCTAGGCTGGTCTCCAGCTCCTGACCTCAAGTGATCCGTCCACCTCAGCCTCCTAAAGTGCTGGGATTACAGGTGTAAGCCACCACGCCCAGCCGGCCTATATTTTCTATTAAAATTTCTACTGACTTGGGAAGGAGATGAGAATTCCAGCCACAACCCCAGAAAGCAAAGCACATCCCAAACAGGTGGTCTGATAGGAGAGAGGTAAGGGGACCTATGAGCAAAAGTGGAGGGCTCTGGAACAATGGCCATGATCGGGGGTGGGCCAGCTTTGCACGCCGCCACTCACCGCTCCTGTCTGCTGCGCCTCCTCGCATGATCCTGGCCACCACAACAGCCCCTGAGTGCTCGTCCCGCCGGATGGTGGCACCCTGAACCCGAGACAGAAGAGACAGGTTCTTAAGCAGCAGCTCCCAATCTCAGACCCCTACTCTCTGGACCCAACACAGCCTCCCCAGTCCCTCCCTCTGACAGTCCTGAGGGCAGATCAGTGGGGACCTTCTCAATGCTGAAGACAAAACAAAACCAACATCCCCCATTAGTACAGCCCCGCACTTTACAGTTTACAATGCACAACAACACTGCAACATTTTAGATGAGGGACTGGGGCTCAGAGAAGTTAAGTATCCTCAAGGTCACCCAGCTGGTCAAGGGGAAAGCTTTTCGTGATGCCAAATCCAGTACGTTCTCCATCACATCTCTGTCATATCACAGTTCCTACCACTTGTAAAGACATTTCATAATGAGGATGATACGTGCCAGCTAATTCTCACCCTGCCTCTACCCACTCACAGGGTTACCGGGCCTTCTGCTGCTGCTGAGGGAAACCAATTATGCACCCCAGCCAGAGCTTCGGGACCACGACTTGGCCCATGAAGCACAGCAGAGATGACACTTAGGATGAGAAAGGCACTAACGAGCCCTCGATTTCCTGCACCACAGAGGCTGGGCTGCAGCAGGACAGCAGAAAGCTTCAGAGCTAAGCTCTAGGGCTGGACAGCCCTGGGTGTGAACACAGTTCTGCCATTTACAAAAAGCATGTGACCGGCCAGGCGCGGTGGCTCAAGCCTGTAATCCCAGCACTTTGGGAGGCCAAGGCGAGCAGATCACAAGGGCAGGAGATCGAGACCATCCTGGCTAACACGGTGAAACCCTGTCTCTACTAAAAAAAAATACAAAAAAACTAGCCGGGCGAGGTGGCGGGCA
>NW_012115010.1:530077-533216 GCF_000951035.1 Colobus angolensis palliatus
AGGCAGCAGCACCTACCAAGGGCTCCTTGTTCTTCACCAAGCGGACGATCTTCACAGATTCCTCATCAAAATCCTCATCGATATTGTCAGGCAGAGGCGGGAGAACGGGGTCAAAATTCTTCTGGGCAACCGTGTCATGTACCATGAGCACAGCCTGCCGGGAAAGCAAGAGAAAAGCAGGGCTGGCCCACTGCTCACAGGGTCAGCAGGCCATGGCTGGGTGGTGGTCTGGAGCGTTGCGGATGCCATGCCAGAGAGACAACTGCCCAGACACTAGTGCTGAGGATCGCTCCCTCAGAAGTCTCCACTCCTCAGCTCCCTCCACTCCCATCCCAGGAGACACAGAGGCATAGGTGGGCAGGGGCTCTGCGCGACTACCCTCAGGTGCGGGGTGGACAGCAGCTGGAGCAGCTCCCTCTCATCACTGTGCACGGAGGCGGCCTGCAACTCCTCCATCACCTGCAGAGAATGAGACAGGCGCCACCGATGGCTAGAGGTGCCCCTGCCCCGCATCTGCTGGGTCCTTCCTCTTTGGGCCACAGACCCAAGGGCCCACCCAGCTGCAGCCCCCAGGGGCTGAGGGGCAGACCCTCAGCCACCCCAGGACGATGATCCTGGGAACATCACACCAGGGGTCAGGAGCAGCTCGACGGGGCCATCCTCCAAGGAGCCACCATTTTAAGTCCTATGTGCTTTCTGCTTTATGTGGATCTTCTCGCTGAACCCTGCAACCAACTCGATGCAGAGGGTCTTGTTACTTTGCCATTTTACAGATGAGAATCCTGAGACTCAAAGAGATTAAACATCTTGCCTGAAGTCACAGAGCTCATATACAGCACAGCTAGGATTTGAACCTGGGCTTACCTGGCTCTCAGATGCTATTTTATGAATGCGGAAATGGGAGCTCAGAGAGGTTGAGTGGCCTACTTAACATCACAGAGCCAGTGGGACAGGCAGCGCTGAGCCTGGGAACCAGGCAACCTAATGTGCCCCTAATCACATTCCACAGTGGAGGAGGGCCCAGGGCTCTGCACCCACAGGCTACACTCATCCCTCCCCAGGCCATCTCCTGGGGTTAGGAGAGTTTATTCAGGAGCTGATCTTAGTAATCAACCAGAATGGCTTTTCCCCAACCATGCAACACAGACGACTAGGTCCACAAGAAATTAAGAAGCGTTCCTTTAAAAAATGAGAAGCCTGAGCCAGTATGCAGGGACACACTCTAGGTCCCCTGACTTCAGGAAAGCACAGATACAATGTCTAATCGACCTATTCAAATCACCGGTCTTCAGAGCAGTTTGGGAACTGCTCAGCCAATCCAATGCTCTCATTTACAGCAGAGGAAACAGACTTGCTCAAGAACACACAGATAGTGGGCAGCCCCAAGTCGGTGTCTCCCAACCCAGTCCAAGGCTCACCGGTTCCTCCCTGCCTTTCGGGGAACCCAGACAGAGGAAGAGAAAGAGGAGGACAAGGGAAGAAAGCACCTCTTCACCTTTGGGCTCCTGATTCCTGGTGTCCCCAGACTAAGCAAACGAGGCAAGATGAAGGAACTCTACAGGGTAGGGAGTGGGGCAGACACTCGAAGGAGAAACCCGGGGCTTACGTCCTCAGCGAGGGCCACAGCGCTGTGCAGAACTGGGGTTGGACTTTGCTTTTCATAATAGCGAAGCTTCTCATGAATCTGCAAAGACAGAGTATTTCAGATGCACCCTGGACACCACACATCCCACCCATGGCTGTGGGGACAACTGGGGCAGCAGACTGGGCCACTGATGGGGCACCGTAAGAGAAAGTCCTGTGCAGTGGGCAAGTGAAGGCCTTCCTGGGGCAGGGAGATAACTAGGATGACCTCAGATGGCCCAGACAGCTAGAAAGACCTCTAGACACCCTTCCAGGCAGGATGACGTGGGACTTCACCTTCATTAAGTAACTGAGGCTTTTTTCACTGAAAACATCCCTCAGGAAGCCCATCTCCTCCTTGTGGTTGGAGTCAGGTCTGAGCTGGGAGGTCAGCAGGGCCAGGGTTTCATGCAAACCTGGGGAGAGGTGAGAAAAACAAAGGATAGCAAACGCAGTAGGTGCTCCCTGCCCCCAAGGAGCCCAAGTGGGGCCTCAAACAGCACTTCCGTCCTGCCTGAGGACATTCTCTCCCCAGGCTCCCACTGCCAGGGCCTGGAGGCTGCCAGGCAGGCTCTTGTCTTCAGTCCGAGGGAGGTACTTACCAGAGTCCTCCGATAGCACTGGCATGCTGGTCTTGTCACGTTCTGACCTCTCCCTGCAGATTCTGGGAGAAGGGGGTGGGGGTGGGTATTGAAGCTCCATCAAGCATATTTATTCAACAAACTGACTACACAGCTACTGTGTTCTCTGAGACCAAGCTGTGGGCAGGGAAGACGGGAACAAATAACTCTGCTCACTTTTTTCAGAGAGGAAGGAAATAAAGCTAAGATGTGCTGAGTGTCCTCAATGTGCCAAGCATTGTGTGGGGTGATTTCGATGATAAATTTTTTGTCTGCACAAAGTCCTGAGAAAAGACTGCGAATGTTCCCATTTTATTGATGAAGAAACAGCGGCGTGGAAGGGTTCAGAAAGTTGTGGGTCAAAATCCACATTCAAGCAGGCTCTTCCAGGCTGGCCTTGGAGGTGCCAAGTGACCCTGCCTGACAGTGTCTGCTGTCCTCCGCAGCGCGCCCCCTCCACTATAACCTTGTAAGAGCCCTGGCTCAAGCCCCCGCTGGGATCCACCTTCCACAACTACCTGGCTGGGTCTACAAGCCCCCTCTCCCCGACCCCCCAAGACCCAACCCAAAGGGAGTCTCCAGACTGGAGTGCAGAAAGGAGGGGGAGAAATGGGAGTCGGGCTTCCACTATGCGGGGGAGACTCCTATCTCAGGAGGCCCCCCAAGGTGCTCTGCAGCACGTGGACCTCAAAAAGTCCTCCTTAGGAAGAGGAGAAGGAGAGTCATCATTGATTCATTCCGCAAACATGGAGCCAGCCCGCGGCGCCGAGCCCAGGTGCCACTAAGAGGCATAAGAACGGCCCCGGGCCCTCCAGCCTCCGCCCCGCCCCGCCACGCCGGACTCACCCTTGGGCTGCTCCCCGCAGGAGGCTGAGCACCGACTCCCGCTCGCTCTC
>NW_012115010.1:534113-535432 GCF_000951035.1 Colobus angolensis palliatus
ACCCACCCTCCGCGAGTGGAGGGGTGGACACCTGCTCAACAGAGAATTCGATTTTACAAACATTTATTGAGCGCCCTCCAGGTGCCAGGCGCTGTGCCAGGGGCCGGGGCTTCAAAGACGACTAAGGCAGAGATCCTGGGTTTGAAGATCTCCCGAGCTGGGGCGGGGGGCCGGTCGGATGCGAGGGCAACTCGCTGTAACAATGCAACGCGCTGGGAAAGATTTATCAGTGCACGCTGCCCTGGGGGCGCGGAGCAGGGGAGGAGAAGTCAGGCTGGAGAGAAGGGAAACTCCATTCTGCCCGGCTGCAGGGGGGTGAGGCTACAGAGGCGACCAGCATCCAAGGGCTTTACTGGAAAAAGAGCTCTGAAATGGCCATGACGATAACTGACTTCCATTGTGCTATCTCTACGCCCAGGTACTCCTCAGATCACTTCCTTTCACAGTTGCTCCTGATATCAAGACCATTATTATTTTGGTTCTGCAATTGAGGACACTGAGGTTCCAGGTGGAAGAATGTGTATAGGGGAGAGCATAGGAACTGCTGGGCGAGTGAACAGGTGGTTGTGGGTATTAGAAAGTGAGGAGTGGGTGAGTGAGTGGGTCCCCTTCCCTCAATCCCAGCAGCAAAGAACAGCACAGCACATGTTAGGAGAGGTGGACCCAGAGGTTAAGTCTAGAAGTAAATCCTTCCCAGGAACCAGGGAAAATGGGTTGGCAGGCCCCACAGGCTGTAGTGCATGGGGAGGCTGTGAGAGGCAGCAAATGTCATGATGACATTTCCCCTCATTCCTCAGAAATTATCCTCATTCCTCAAAAAATATCCACACTATTGCCGCTCAAAATGTAACTTGCCTGAGACTCACTAGGAGGTTGTGTAATGCTGGGGTGGTGCCAGATTCTGAATTTCTAACAAGCTCCCAGGTGATGTGATGCTGCTGGTCTGCAGACCACACTTTTTGAGTGGAGAGAGACTGCATGAGACACATTTTGAGCTGCAGTGCTTAGTGTTGGAAAGATAACAAGAACCATCTGATATGGAGTCAAATGATTTTGGACAAGAACACCAGGAAGTGGTGTTGGAACAAGTAGATATTTATGTGCCTCAAGGGACCCAATCCCTACCTCACACCATATTCAAAACACAATTTAAGAGAGATCATTTGCCTAAACATAAAGCAAATTGATAAAGCTACTAGAAGAAAACAGGAGGGTGTCTTTTAAATCTTGGGGTATGCAAAGATTTCCTAGAAAGGATACAAAAAAGCCAGGCATGGTGGCATGAGCCTGTATCCCACATACTCAGGAGGCTGAGGCAG
>NW_012115010.1:539980-541557 GCF_000951035.1 Colobus angolensis palliatus
GCACTCATCCAACATCATTTGTCATCAGGGAAATGCAAATTAAAACCTGTCATAGTCAGTTCCTGCTGCTATAACAAAATACCACAGTAATTTATAAGTAATAAAATTTATTGCTTACAGTTCTAGAGGCAGGAAAGTCCAAGATCAAGGGGCCAGCCAGTTCAGTGTCTGGTGAGGGCCTGTTCCTCTCTGATGATGGCATTGGATAAGTATCCTCACATGGTGGAAGAGAAAGACGGGCATAAAAGGATGAACACTGTGTCCTCATGTGGCATAAGGGGCCAAAGGGGTTAGGTTGCTCCCTTCAAGTTCTCTTATAAGGGCATTAATCCCATTCAAGTGTCCATCAACAAGTAAATGGATAAATATTCATTCCCTTGTGGTATATCCATACAATGGTATATTTACTCACCAATAAAAAGAAACAAACTACAACTCAAAGACTATCCCTACCATGCAACAACATGGATGAACGTCAAAATAGATGACTGGGCCAGGCACAGTGGCTCACACCTGTAATCCCAGCACTTTGGGAGGCCGAGTCGAGCGGATCACTTGAGGTCAGAACTTCAAGACCAGCGTGGCCTGGCCAACATGGTGAAACCCCATTTCTAGTAAAAAAAAAACAAAAACAAAAACAAAAAAAATTAACCAGATGTGGTGGTGGGCAACTTTAATTTCAGCTAATCAGGAAGCTGAGACATGAGAATCACTTGAACCTGGGAGGCAGAGGTTGCAGTGAGCCAAGATCACACCGCTGCACTCCAGCCTGGGCAACAGAACAAGACTCCATCTCAAAAATTAGATAGATAGATAGATAGATAGATAGATAGATAGATAGATAGATAGATAGATAGACAGACAGACAGATAGGTAGATAATAGATAGACTGAATGCAAGAAGGCAAACACAAAAGAAGTACATACCGTATGATTACTGGTGTGTTGTGATCTTGGTGCCATGACTGAGGTCAGAGGCATTCATTAGGTCAGAAACCCACTTTATTATTTTTAAAAATTACCAAAACTACCTCAAAAGAAAGATAAAATATTAATAGATCAATGTTACTAGAGTAGAGCTGTCAACTGCTCCCTCAAAAATCACTAGGTCCTGCTAGTTCTGCAGGATAACTTCACCAAACATTTAAGGAAGAAACACTTATTTTAATTCTTCTGGAAGGTAGAAATAGAGGGAAATCTTCAAAATTCTTTTTATAATAGCCTTGATACTAAAACCTGTCAAAAAAGGCCAAAAAAAAAACCTTGCAAATGAGTCACATTTATAAATATTGGTGCAAAAATCCTAAAAACTGTGTTAGCTAACAAATTCACCAGAACATAAAAAGAATAACATCCCGTGAGGAAGTAGAGTGCATTCTAAAAATGATTTAATATTTAGAAATTAAATTTTTTAATATTTGGAAAGCTATTACTCTCACTCCATGTAAGACAATCTATTAATAGGATAAAAAGTTAGGCAGGGCACAATGACTCACGCCCGTACTCCCAACACTTTGGGAGGCCGAGGCAGGCGGATCACTTGAGGTCAGGAGTTTGAGACCAGCCTGGCCAACATGG
>NW_012115010.1:543087-544820 GCF_000951035.1 Colobus angolensis palliatus
CAACATAGTGAAACTCCATCTCTACTAAAAATACAAAAATTAGCTGGCTTGGTGGCACATGCCTGTAATCCCAGCTACTCAGAAGGCTGAGGCAGGAGAATAGCTTGAACCAGGGAGTCAGAGGTTGCAGTGAGCCAAGATCGCACCACTGCACTCCACCCTGGTGACAGAGCAAGACTCTGTCAAAAAAAAGATTATGACTTTCCTATGAATAAAAATAATTATGAAGTATAATGAAAGAAAAAATCCAAACTAAAATATCAAGAGTAAGATTAAATTCCAAGTTATAAACTTAATAGGAAAAATGAAAGACCTATTGATATTTGAGGGAAAAAACTTGAAAATTCTAGTGAAGGACATAAAAGACAAAATATACCTCAAATGGCTAGGGAAAGAACAGTTCAATAGTGCAATTATATTAATTCATTCTGAAATAATCTTTATACCCAATGCAATTCCAATTAAAATATAAGAACGATTTTTCAAAGGGAATTTATTAAATGCTACCACAATTCATCAGGAAAAATAAACATTGGTGAATAATAGGAAAGTTCTGGGAAAAAAAAAGAGTTATGAGACCAGGGGAGGTGGGATGTAAAAATATGAAAACAATTTTTAAAGTTTAGTACTGAGTCTGTAGTCCCAGGACTCTGGGAGGCGAAGCAGGTAGATCACTTGAGCCCAGGAGTTCAAGACCAGCCTGGGCAACATGGCAAAACTCCATCTCTACAAAAAATGCAAAAATTAACTGGGTGTAGTGGTGCTCACCTGTAGTCCCAGATGCTCAGGAGGCTGAAGTAGAATTGCTTGAATCCAGGAGGTTGAGGCTGCAGTGAGCCATGATCGCACCACTGTACTTAAGCCGGGGTGACACAGCAAGACCCTGTCTCAAAAAAAAAATTAATTAATAAAGTTTAGTACTAAAGAGGCAATCAACAGCTAGACAAATAGAACAGAACTGAAAGAATAGAAATAGTCCTCATGTATATTGTCTTTTAATATTTGAGAAAGGTGACATTTAAGTGGAAGGAGAGGAACTTTTTTCTTTTTTTTTTTTTAATGTAGGGACAGCTCAGGGAAGTGGCTCACACCTGTAATCACAGCACTTTGGGAGGCTGAGGCAGGAGGATCTCTTGAGCCCAGGAATTCAAGACTAGCTTGGGCAACATAGCAAGACCTCGTTTCTACTAAAAATAAAAAAACTTTTTTTAAATGGATGCATGTGCAAGTAGACTCAGCTACTCAGGAGGCTGAGGTGTGAGGATCGCTTGAGCCCAGGAGATAGAGGCTGCAGTGAGCCGTGATCATGCCACTGCACTGCAGCCTGGGCATCAGAGCAAGACCCTGTCTCAAAATAAAATAAAGTATGGCAACAATTACAACTAGCCACTCTTTATGAAAAAAAAAAGAGAGAGAGAGAGAGAGAGAAAAGGCTGGGTGCAGTGATTCATGTCTGTAATCCCAGCACTTTGGGAGGCAGAGGCAGGCAGATCACCTGCCGTCCTCGGCAAGATTATAAAAATAAATCTACCGAGAAAATATTTTTATGTCAGAAGTGAGGTAGGGATCCAGCTTTGCTTCGCTTTTGTTTTGAGACGGAGTCTTGCTCTGATGCCAGGCTGGAGTGTAGTGGCGCGCTCTCCCTTCACTGAAAGCTCCGCCTCCCAGTTCACACCATTCTCTTGCCTCAGCCTCCCCAGTAGCTGGGACTACAGGCGCCCGCCACCACGCCC
>NW_012115010.1:545713-547085 GCF_000951035.1 Colobus angolensis palliatus
TGGAAGGAATATTATTTGGTGTGAACTTTCTGGGACATGATCTGGTAATGTTTGTTAAAATATTATTTGTACATGTCCTTTAGTCCAGAGGATATTTGGGCGAGCAGAATGGAAGAAAAGATAAGCAGAGAGAGATGTCTGAGTGAATGAGAGCTTGGAGCGGGAGTGCTGGGAGATGCTGCATCCTAGGACAGGGCAGGTGCAGCGTGGGCAGAGTTGGACCAGATGGCCGGAAGCCCACGGCAGGAGTCGCCTCACCCAGCCAGGGCTCGGTCAAGGTGCTCGTTTAGAGCAACTGCAGAGGGAACAGGGAGATGAGCTCAATGCCAGAGGAATGAATGACTTTGGGTCCATCTGGACAGGGAGAAGAGAGTTTACCAAGCATGCTCTGGAAAAAAAAGAGAATGCCAACGATCCTTGAAGAGGTGACAGAGAGAATCTGCTTCAGGCTACAGGTGTGCATTGTCAGTGCATGTGGCATTCAGCCCAGACACCACAGGAAACCAGAAATAATTCCAAGAGGAGCAATGGGCTGGTGCCCAGGCATGAAGCAAGAGGGCAAGTCAGAAGAGAGCAGAGAAAGGGCAGGCTCAGCTCCATTTACTTCTCAATGAGAAGGGAAATTACTGTACTAGGGTTTTGGGGGTTTTCGTTTTGTTTTGTTTTTTGAGATTTTTGATAACTTTTCCTGCTGTTTGTGGCTTTTGTTACCTATTTCTCTTATTTTTATTTTTATTTTTTGAGACAGAGTCTTGCTCTGTCACCCAGGACGGAGTGCAATGGTGCGATCTCAGCTCATTGCAACCTCCGCCTCCTGGGTTCAAGCTATCTTCCAGCCTCAGTCTCCCAAGTTGCTGGGACTACAGGTGTGCGCCACCATTCCCAGCCAGTCCTAGAATTCTTATGTTATTCTTTTTTCAAATCTGCTGTCACTTTTTATTCCTTCCAGTTCCCTGCCAAAAATGTCAAGTTTGACTTTTACCTCCTTGAGCACAGTAAGAATAGTTGTGTTAAGGGTGATCCTGCTTTTTACAGTATATGGAGTCCCTACGGGTCTGTTTCGTTGTCTCTGCATATTATTGCTTATTGAGTCTTCTCATAGATTTGGTTATCTTTGATTAAATATTAGACGGTATTTGAAAAAACTGCTTGTAAAAATGATCAGGTTAGGCTGATGTTATTTTCCTCCAGAAAGGATTTTTCACTGATACCTTTAAGGTACCCAAGGGTAGGGATGGGGAAGGTGCTGCCAGACAAGAGCCACTTTTAATTCAAGTTCAGAGCTTGAAGTTTCCGGGGGCACCTAAATGACAGAAAGTTGGGTGGAAGTCCACAGTGGCCTGGTTTGTACAGCCTTTTGGGGTCCCAGCCT
>NW_012115010.1:547135-547439 GCF_000951035.1 Colobus angolensis palliatus
TCAGAGCTTGAAGTTTCCGGGGGCACCTAAATGACAGAAAGTTGGGTGGAAGTCCACAGTGGCCTGGTTTGTACAGCCTTTTGGGGTCCCAGCCTTATGTGACCAAAAATATGCCAGATTCCATTCACCGCCCCCAGAGGGCCCTACACTCCTAGTTCATCCTCTTAGCTGCTGCTTTGGAATCAGAAAATGCCCACAGGGAAAACAAGCACATATGCTGAGTTTATCTTTCTGGCTTCCTGTCCACTTGCATGCAGACTTACGCCTGGGAACACTCATGCTCTTTTTAGCTTTTTTTTTTTTT
>NW_012115010.1:553019-554186 GCF_000951035.1 Colobus angolensis palliatus
TGCCATGCCTGGCTAATTTTCTGTATTTTTTGCAGAGATGGGGTTTTGTCATGTTGCCCAGGCTGGTCTCAAACTCCTGGGCTCTAGCGATCCACTCACCTTGGCCTCCCAAAGTGTTGGAATTATAAGCGTGAGCCACCTCACCCAGCCTGGAGACATTTTTGATCATCACAACTGGGGAGGGACTACCGGCATCCAGGGGGTACAGCTGGAGATGCTGCTAGACATCCTGTAATCCACAGGACAGCCTCCCACAACAAAGAACTATCTAACCCAAAATGTCAATAGTGCTGAGGTTGGGGAAACCTTGATCTAAGAGAAGCAAGTGACCCTCCTGGAGCAGCTGAAGTGATTTAGTCCAAGTCCAAACTGAAAGGAATTGGACCAGGGTGGCCATCGAAGACCAAGCAGCTCAGTCCCCTCATCCCTGCAATTGCACCTCTTGGGCACACAGAGCCCTTCCTGAGGATGCGATGAGGCTGCCACGAGCCCAGTGATCTGTCCAGGAGCCCTTGTGCCCCGTTGCCTCTCCCAAATGCAGTGATGGTGGGGCACCTCCCCGTGCTTCTGGTGGGAAGCAGGACGAAAGTATCCTCTCTCCTCAGATCCCCAGCCCACCACGGTCTGTCTGTTGGCCCCTTCTACCCCAGAGTGTGGCCTAAGGGTAGAACTAGGTGCAAGGCTCATGCCAGCACCTCACTTTCACCCTTCTCCCCAGCCCTTGCTCCGCTTCCCAGCCTAGTGAATCTGTTTCTAATGGAGTTCTTGAGCCAGCCTCCTGAGCTAGGTGTGAGGCTGGGAAGTGGAGGGGAAGGACCTTCAAATACGCAGGAAGAGGGTAGGGACCCACTCAACACCCTCTTTATATAGATAAACATTTGATAACACCTCACTTACTCTCTTAAAATGACAATCGTAAATAATATGCCTTCTCATGCACTTACTTTTTTAAAATCACGCTATAATGCCTGAGCTATACTAGGGAGAAAAAAATAAAAGGAAAGCGATTTATAACCAAATGACATATATTTCAATCTGTCAGTGCTCAGGTCCCATGACACTAAAAAGTGTAATGAAGTGTCAGATACTTATCCTTGCATATAATAAATAAGTCTGAATTTAAGAAACGTAGAGGATCAGAAATTATTCTGTGTAAGGACAAAAATA
>NW_012115010.1:555196-560689 GCF_000951035.1 Colobus angolensis palliatus
GCCCGCCTCAGCCTCCCAAAGTGCTGGGATTACAGGCGTGAGCCGCCGCACCCGGCCAAATATTTTTTAATATGTGTTTTTTTTTAACTGCAAAACCAGATCACCTTTTGTAGCCTGCACATGTAAAAGGGAGGAAGGGGCTGAGATCATGGTAACAGAGTTTTCACCAACGTGAACAGCTGTCCCTGTCCAGAAATGGCAGCAGTGCTTCGCAGTCATTGTGAAATTAAAACACTTCTCCCCACATTACTAGACTCACACACACACACACAATCTCCCCTCCCAGAACCACTGAGTTAATACTTCAAATATTAACCTGACAAGTGAGTAAAATTCCAAGTGAACATTTGGAATGATATATGCCAAAATATTAATGGTGCTTTTCTAAAGCAGAAGGGGAATTACAAGAAACACTCCCTTTTTTCTTTCTTTCCTTTTTATGTTCTGTATCGTGTAAAATTTTGCTTACAATCTGTATGAACTTTGCAAACAGACCAAAAAAAAAAAGTCATTTTTGAAGCCAGTGTGTCTGGGCTCCCAATTAGTTTGCATGTTTGTTTTGGTCCTTTCAAGGAGGATTCAAGTCCGCGATGGAGAAACCACTAATTCACTTTTTCAAACGCCAAAACAACTCCGCAGGCGTGGGGGAGACCTATCTTGCAGCCCTGCCGGCCCAAGGCTCCAGGGAATTCGGCTCAGCTCAACCCTACGACTTTGCTCAGCCCCGTCTGCACCGCCGCCCCGTGGCCAAGGGCAGTACTGCGCCCTCCAAAAGGCGATGGCGGAGGAGGGGCCCGGGGCCTTGCCCCAGGGACAAGCTTCTTTCTGTCCCACTGACCACATGGCAGTCTGCTGAAGTTTATGGACCCCTCTCTCAGTATAATGGCGCGTAAATATATAAATAAAATATATATGCAGAAAAGAAAACTAATACTGGTGAGATGATTCTCAAAACTCTTTATAAATGTGTAATATAATAATAGCCGTTTCATTATGGTTAATAACCAGCTCTAGAGGCAGGTCTCGGAACTCATTATTTTCTAAGCAGTGAGGAGTACACACGACGTTTCAAGATATCCACAACCTGATGTGCCAGTGTCTGTGATTGTAATTGGTAACAAAGTCGCAGGTACTGTTAACAGTACACCGTTAATACGAGGAAAAGCTAAATATTAGAAGTTGATGAAAGTCAATATGTAACTTTTTCCCATGTGAATTCGACTTACAGACCCCTTAGGGCGCACGGACCACAGGTTAAGGCCCCCTTGAAGGGGCAAGAGTTTGGTAGAAGCGCCGGTGTGGGTTTTCAGTCCTGGGAGGTGAGCCGAGGGGTAGGCATGCGTGGGCGCTCAGAAAAGGGAAGGCAGAGGCGCCTCTCAGGCTGGGCCTGCGGAGGGGTGACCCACACGCCCCTCCCCTCGCTTCCTTGGCCTGGTTTCACCAGACTAGAGGAAGTTAAAGACCGGCGTGGCTGAAGAGGAGCTCACAGTTCCCAGCGTCTGCTCCAGCGGTGTCCAGCGCCCAGAATGCGGCTTCTGCTCCTGCTATGGGGTTGCCTGGTGCTCCCAGGTGAGATGGGGAGGGGGTCTTGGGAGGGATGTGGGGCTCACCCTTGGGGTCTGCAGGGGAGGGACCTCCTGACTGCCTGATAGCCCACCCCACCTATCCTCAGCCTCCTCAACCCTAGGGGAGCAGGGCAGAGCGGGGGTGGGGGGAGGTGGGGGCGGCGCCGGGCCCCACTTGCTGTTTCTGGAATCTAGAGCCAGGTTTTCTCCCAGACCTGTGGGTTTCCCTTCATGGCAATGTGGCTGTGAGAGTTGCTTTGCCTCTCTAATCTTAATTTTTCTACCCTGTGCCAATCCTGGAGGCAGACAAGACACCCCGTCTGTTGCCCTGTTAAACTCAGCATATATTTGTTGAATCTCGGCTGTGCCTCTCCCCACAACCCTGAGAGATGAAGAATTATCACATTTCGTCAATTTTTTTGCTTTCTTTTTCTTTACCTTCTAACACTTAAATCAGGATGCATCCTACAACTGATGTCAGTTGTTCATTTGGCAATGGTGAGACCCCATCTCTACAAACAAACAAACAAACAAACAAATTAGCCAGGCATGGTGGTGCACAACTGTAGTCCTAGCTAGTGGGAGGCTAAGGTGGGAGGATCGCTTTAGCCCCAGAGGTCAAGGCTACAGTGAGCCATGAGCACCAGTGCCCTCCAGCCTGAGCAACAGAGTGAGATCCTGTCTAAAAACAAAACAAGGCCAAGCGCGGTGGCTCATGCCTGTAATCCCAGCTCTTTGGGAGGCTGAGGCAGGCAAATCACGAGGTCAGGAGATCAAGACCATCCTGGCCAACACAGTGAAACCCTGTCTCTACTAAAAATACAAAAAATTACCCGGGCATGGAAGCACATGGCTATAGTCCCAGCTACTCGGGAGGCTGAGGCAGGAGAATCGCTTGAACTCGGGAGGTAGAGGTTTCAGTGAGCAGACATCATGCCACTGCACTCCAGCCTGGGCAACAGAGCGAGACTCCATCTCAAAAACAAACAAAACAAAACAAAGCACCCAGAAACCCTGCTGGCTATCTGACTGTCAGATTCCATCTGAACCTAGAACACTCCCTCAACCCCAGTTCCTCAATGGGCCAGGGTTAGGGAAACAGCAACAGCCCTGCCCCAAGTTCGCCCAGAGTAGGAAGGAAGTAATGGCTCTTCCAAGGCTGTCCCCAGAAGGGATGACTGAGAAAAGCCTTCCTTCCTCCTCCTAAAATGGAAGCTCTGGCCTTGACCTCGGTACATGGAGCCTGGTTATTCCAACCTCCACTCCTGCTCTGATTTTAGGTTATGAAGCCCTGGAGGGCCCGAAGGAAATCAGTGGGTTCGAAGGGGACACTGTGTCCCTGCGGTGCACCTATAGGGAAGAGCTGAGGGACCACCGGAAGTACTGGTGCAGGAAGGGTGGGATCCTCTTCTCTCGCTGCTCTGGCACCATCTATGCGGGAAAAGAAGGCCAGGAGACGACGGAGGGCAGGGTGTCCATCCATGACAGCCGCCAGGAGCTCTCGCTAATTGTGACACTGTGGAACCTCACCCTACAAGATGCTGGGAAGTACTGGTGTGGGGTCGAAAAACGGGGCCCCGATGAGTCTTTACTGATATCTCTGTTCGTCTTTCCAGGTAACAAATATCTCTCCTTTCCCAGGCTGGGGACAGGAGCTGCAGAGGGAAGCGGGAGGGGTGGTGGGGCATAATCCTGGTGCAGACCTTATGGGCACTGAGTCCTTAGGGAGATCATGCAGGTCAAGCGCTGAGCAAAGCTTGGGGCACAGAGGGAACTGCATGAGTCTTGGCCATTCTTTCACTCTTGCTGCCCACGGTCACACCACTAGTAGATGTCAGAGCAGGACTGGACCCAGATCTGTCCACGGCTGGACTCGGCACCTTTCCTTTCTGCCCAGATGTGCTGGAAGGAGATTTCCATAGGCTGGGTACAAGATAGACATATCAGGGGATAAAGAAGACTCCTCGCCTGGTGTCAGAGATATTCCTGAGGCCTCCCGAGGCTGGGCCAACAATTGCTGCTTTCCAGACCTAGCCCACAGCATCACCTCAGCCCTGGTCATGCTGGCCTCACCCTGCATGTACCCTCAACTGTGCCCTCCTGGCCTCCACCTCCCCAGATATTGAAGTCCAGCCACAGGTGCTAGAATGCCTGGGAACCAGCCTCTGGGTAGTGTGCCTGAAGGAGAGATCGTTAAATGCAGGGACACTAGGGGACCAAGGCTGGAGCTATGGGAACTGGTAGAGGATAGAACACCTCTCTGGGAGCCCAGAACCCCACCTGGACCTGATGAGCTAAGGAGAAAGAAGCCAGAGAGGGCCCAGGGGAGTGGGAGCCTTGGTCTGCTGACCAGTGAGGGCGAGATATGTCTTTGTAACCCCATTTCACAGATGAGGGACTGAGGGTCCAAGAGACTAAGTGATTTGCCCAAGATCTCACAGCAGGAAGTGGTGGAACCAGGATTCAAACACAAGTCATTTCCAACTTTGATGTCTGCTTTATTCCTCTTCTAGCCCCATACCTGGGACCTATCCCAATCCCAGGCCCATCTCTACCACCATATCCCCTAATTTTTTTTATTCCCTTATCCATGGATCTTTAATTTGGGTAAATAAAGGTAAACTTGCCAAAAAGCAGCAGCATCAAACTACATTGAATCTGTTCTTCATTATTTACAAGATTCTCTTATCTCTTCCAATTCTTATCAGTGTTCATATGTCATTTCTACAAGTTATGAGCAAGTTCACCTGTGTTTTAGACTTACCCTCATTTGTAATTCTTTATTTGCGTATGGTATGTGTATTGCTATATTATCCTCCTGTATCAGACTTTGTTGGCCTCTCTCTGATGGCAGTTGGGATATTGAAAATGAAGAAGACTCATGACAGTGGTGTGCTGGTAAATGCTGAGCAGGCTGGGGATGCTGATGCTCTCATTTCATGGTGTTTTCCAATTTCTGTGGTGTCCATTTCTGTGGTCCAATTCCCATGGCTAATTTCCAGCCATCGACAGTTTAACATCGGTCTCACCAATTCCTGAAAAGTTGACAATGAGCTCTTGTGAGCCAGTGCGAGCCATCTCCAACACACCATTGAGTATGGTGAACCATGAGAAGAATTTCTGAGAAAGTCAGAAAAAGACAAATGTACCCACTATCATTTCTTTGCTTTTTATTTATTTATTTATTTATTTTTTATTCATTCATTCATTCATTCATTTTTCTGAGATGGGATCTCACTCTGTCATCCAGACTGGAGTGCAGTGACACAATCTTGGCTCATTACAACCTCTGCCTCCCAGGCTCAAGTAATCTTCCCACCTCAGCCTCCAGAATAGCTGGGACCACAGGCACGAGCCGCTATGCCTGGCTATATTTTGTTTTTTTGTTTTTTTTAAGATGTGGTTTTGCCATATCGTCCTGTCTGGTCTCAAACTCCTGGACTCAAGCCATCTGCCCACCTCGGCCTCTCAAAGTACTGAGATTGCTGGTATGAGCCACTGCGCCTGGCCAGCCTACTATCATTTTCTTTTATTCATCTTTGTCTGAAGACCCTAGGCAATGAACTATGCAAGATTAAGAAGTATAAGGCCAGGCGTGCTGGCTCAGGCCTGTAATCCCAGCACTTTGGGAGGTCAAGGTGGGTGGATCACGAGATCAAGAGTTCAAGACCAGCCTGGCCAAAATGGTGAAACCTCGTCTTTACTAAAAATACAAAAATTAGCCGGGTGTAGTGGCAGGCGCCTATAATCCCAGCTACTTAGGAGGCTGAGGCAGAGAAGCTTGAACCCGGGCAGCGGAGGTTGCAGTGAGCCGAGATCATGCCATTGCACTCCAGCCTGGTAGACAGCGAGACTCAGTCTCAAAAAAAAAAAGGTCGGGCGCGGTGGCTCAAGCCTGTAATCCCAGCACTTTGGGAGGCCGAGACGG
>NW_012115010.1:560955-568235 GCF_000951035.1 Colobus angolensis palliatus
AAAAAAAAAAAAAAAAAAAAGTTTGAGCTTCGGCTTATAGGCAATGGAGAGCCACTCACTGTTCTAAGGCAGAGACGGATGGGATCCAACACAGACTTTTGAGACAAAACTGGCATAATGTGAAGGGTGGCAGGGAAGAAGCAGGCTGAGAGGCAGGTGGGGACAGGGGAAACTGAGGGTCTGAGCTAGGCGGGAGGCCAGGGGGCTGCAGAAGGAGAAGACCAGGGATCTGCTGGAACCCGCCACGTGGCTCCTGGTTGGCCGAGGCGAAAGACAGCAGTGCTCTGTGCTGAGGTGGGGGATAGGAAAGCTGCCAGCTGCTCCCAAGGAAGGAAAAGGGATTCAGAGCGGTGCCGCCCCTGAGAGCAGCCTCTCCCTTTCCTCTAGGACCCTGCTGTCCTCCCTCCCCTTCTCCCACCTTCCAACTTCTGGTTACAACACGCCTGCAGCCCAAGGCAAAAACTCAGCAAACCCAGCCCCCAGGATTGAGTGAGTGAATGGCAATTCTGCCCCGTCCCTTGCCACCCTTCTTACAGAAGCAGCCAGTGAGTGCCTGCCTGGTACCAGACACAATACTTTGTGGCCACTTAGGTGTCCCCACAAGCCTGAGAACTGGGTTGTCCAGTTGTGGAAGTACAGGCTCAGCAGGGTTAGGTCACTCGCTTAGGGTCAGGTCACACGCTTAGGGTCACGCAGGAAGCGCCAGAGCCTGGAAGTGGTCACAGCCTGACCCCAAAGCTCGTGTTCTGTCTGTGCCATCCAGAGTCTCGGGGGCAAGCCAGAAAGGCCGGGCGTTGGGCCCTGACCTCTGGACTCATCCCTGCCACCCTGCCCTTCTTGGTCTCATGGCTGCAGAAGGAAGTCAAGGCCTTACTGAGGCATGGGTGGTGGGGAGGGGGCACATGGTGGGGAGGGGAGGACCTGTCCTTCTGGTGAGGAAGGAGGTGACAATTAACTGTGACTATAGAGGGAGGGCAGGAAGATGTCCACTGAATGGTCACTGGAAAGGGTCATGGAAGCAGGGAAGGGGAATGCTTATACCTCCCCACAGAGGGAACAGGCTGTGGGCACAGAAAGAGACTGAACATCACACACAGCTGTGGGGTGTGTCTGATCTACAGTCTCCTTCCTCAGAATGGCTTCATCTACATCTGTTTGCTTACTGGGATATCCTTTAGCTGGGGATGTTCTGAGAAATGGGTCCCAGAAAGGCTAGGGTTCAGGGGTCAAGGGTCAGAGGTCTGGGATGCTGAGATACAAGGGTCAGGAAGGATGCTGAGGCATTGCTTTTGGACTTGTAGCTTCTCCTGGGCTCTACCCAGCAGGAACCACAGCCAAGCAGGGGAAGACAGGGGCTGAGGCCACTCCATTCCCAGGGACTTCCCAGTACGGGCACGAAAGAACTTCTCAGTACGCAGCAACCTCTCCTCACGCAGCGACCTCTCCTCCTGCAGGGAGCTCCCGCCCCCCGAAGCAGCTGGACTCCACCTCAGCAGAGGATGCCAGTCCAGCTCTCAGCAGCAGCAGCTCTAAGCCCAGGTGAGCCCCAGGTGACCAACATCACCTTTCAGGCCATCACTAAATCATAAGGTGCCTTTGAGCAAATGGGAACCCAATGGTCTTTCCTCTAAGCAGACACATCCTCGTGTCATGGCCACAGCCTGCAGCACAGAGGGTCCCTCACAGGGGCCCTTGAGCAGTGGACAGCTTGCACTATAGGAGCCAGCAGCTCTGCTGCCTGTCCAAGGGGAAGGGTCCACCAGGGTCCCAGTCCCCACCTCTCTCCCTGCCCCAGCCTCAGGGATGGCCCCCCAGTTCGGAGGCTTTTACCTATATACTTTGCACTAAGCCCTGTGCCAAGCATGAAAACTCAGAATCCAAAACAAAACAATTTTTATCCTTACAACCGGAGTCCCAGCCTGAAGGATTGGTTCTTGGGGGTTGTAAATGCACTTGGCTACCGACATCCAGGCAGCTGCTGGCAGGTTCAGATCCTGCTGAAAGTGAATCCTGGGGTTGGCAACGGGAGCAGGGATCCCTCCCACACCAGACAGGCTGATGGGACATCGTGGTCCCTAGTCCCTCTGATCTCCTTGGGAGAGATAAAGGACATGGCTTGACTCACAGTAAGAATGCCAGGATGCCCCACATGCCTGTGCCAGTGACACCAGCCCAGATACAGGCCACTGAGAACTTCCCCACACACCACTGTGTGACCTGGCAAGTCGCTCATTGCTTCAGGTGTCAGTTTCTCCAGTGTGAAATTGGGCCACTCCTACCTAGTTACACAGGGATTGTGGAATTTAACAACTAACATTGACATGGTATCTGGCATGTGTCTGGCACTGAACTATGTGCTTTACACATCCTGACCCATTTGATCCTCACCACAGCCATTTTGCAAAGGAGGAAATTGACACTCTGGGGGTTTAGTCACTTACCCAAGGTATAGGAAGGTGGTGGAGCTAGAGTTTGAATCCAGACAGCCTGGCTTCAGGGTCTGCACTAATTAAATAATGTTTGTCGAGAGCCAATAGCACTAAATATCGCCCTCCTGCACCACACCCCCCCACAAGTCTTTGCTGCATTGAATTGAATTCCACACTAGGGATTGGCTTTCTCAGCCTGTACTTGGGGCCCCCAAAGGACATAGACTCTGGTTTATCTGGTAACAGCCACTAGGCTCCTTGCGTCTCATCTCCAGGGTGTCCATCCCAATGGTCCGCATACTGGCCCCAGTCCTGGTGCTGCTGAGCCTTCTGTCAGCCGCAGGCCTGATCACCTTCAGCAGCCACCTGCTCCTGTGGAGAAAGGAAGGTGAGCAAAGGTGGGTGGCAGGAAGGTGGGAGGCTCACTGGACTAGGGACCTCACTGAGACCTGCAGCTCCTCATCCAGCCCCGGAAAGACCCTGTGGGTCTCAGTGTGTCTGTCTGAAATATGGGCATCAGGAGCTGTGGCCTCCCTTCTGAAGGAGCCATGAGGTAATCAACATTAGGAAAGCAATTCACAAGGGGAAATGGGAGAATGAAGAGTTCTCAGCTTCTTCCTGCCTGTCCGAACTGATCAAGCGCTTCTCTACCTGTTGATCCCAGGGAATTCATGGCCAGCTCCTTGTGTGGGAACCAACTGCCAGGGGCAATGCAGGACCAAGCACTTGAACTTGAGCAGAACAGACATTGTAACCGCACTCCTGCCACTGGGTCTCTAGAGCTGCTCAGTCCCTTCCATAGGCTGGGGTTCAAATCCCAGCTCTGCCACTTTTCAGCTGTGTGAGCTCAGGCAAGTCATCTAACTGCCCTAAGCCTCATTTATCTCAAATCACAGATATACATCAAACAGAAATAGAATACAAGTCACAAATGTAATTTAAAACTTTTGAATAGTCACATGAAAAAGAGTAAAAAGAAATGAGTGCAGTTAAGTGTGTTTTGTTTTATTTTAATTACTTATTTTTTTACAGATAAGGTCTCACTCTGTCGCCCAGGCTGGAGTGCAGTGGTGTGATCATGGCTCACTGCAGCCTTGAACTCCAGGGCTCAAGTGATCCTCCTGTCTCAGCCTCCCGAGTAACTAGAACTACAGGCATGAGCCACTAAGCCCAATCTAGTGAAGTTAATTTTAGTAATGTACTTTATTTAACCCAATATATCCAAAACATTCTTATTTTGATATGGAATCAATATGAAAATATCAATGATACATATTCTACTTTCATGTTTTTCATATTGAGCCGTCAAAACCCAGTCTAATGTAAAATAGTCACATTTCCATGCCTGAGGGCCATGTGTGGCTCCTGGCCACGGTGCTGGATGGCAAAGACTAAAAGGATTAACCAAAATCTCAGTAATAAGAGCCACCATGTGCCAGGCACTATCCCCAGCTTATCTTGCTTATCCCCTTTAATCTCGTCCACACTGTGGAGTACACCCATTTTCCAGAGGGAGAAACTGAGGCACAGAGTGGTTAAGCAGCTTGCCCTTTGTTTGCATAGCTAGGAAGTGGTAAAGCCAGGAAGATAATCACAATGTCGTCCCCGTGGAGGTGGCCATGGGGGAATCCTGGGCCTGCTTTCCATCTCTTCATGTGGCTCTTAGGAGGAAATGTGGGCTTTGTCCAGGTCCCCTCTGAGGAATCCAGGGTGGGCGCATTCCTGGTCACAACCTCACAGCCACTTAGCACCTTGCCTCCCAAACTTTGATTGCCAGCTAGCAGCGGGGGCAACCCTTGGTAGCCTGTCAGAAATACAGACGCTCAGACTCTCACCTCAGCCTACTGTATTAGACTCGGCACTGTATGAAAATGTCCAGGGGGTCCTATGTTCACACTAAGGCTTAAGTAGCAGTGACCTTAGCACACAGATTTATTTTCCCAGCCAGTTTCTGACCCTCATGAGATAATCTCCATGCACTGATCTGAGAAGACTGGGTCATTCCCAAGGGGCTGAGCTGGAAGGGGCTCTTCTGCCCATCTGGCTGCCTCCTCCCTCCGGCAGGCCCTTGCTCCCTTGTGCAAGGGGGCCAGTACGCCTTTCTGGGCTGAGCTCCGGGCCATTCCCAACTACACCTGGCTTCAAGGAGCTCCTCCTTCTACATCTCTTTCAGCTCGACAGGCCATGGAGACACAGAGGAACGAGAAGGTCTACCTCTCACACTTGGTAAGGACAGAGGCAAAGGGAAGCCCAAGCTCAGATCCCCTTGGGGCTGGAAGTCAAGATTTCTGGGCTCTGCTTCTGTAACTTCCTACCTGGGCCTGCATGCCTGACCTAGAGGCAGCACTCGCTCCCCATCTTGGAGGAATCTCTGTGAGCCCCAAGACCAGCCCTTCAGGGTGTGAGCCGGACAGAGTGCCCGTGGGGCACTCACAGGTGGGAACCTGATTTCCCGCCAGGTGCCAGGCAGGGTGGGCACCAGGAGCTATGTGAGCATCTTCTCCAGGCGCCTTCTTTCCATGCCTCCTTTTATAATCACAGAACATCGGAGCTGGATCCAGAGGAAGCCTTTGAGATCTCTAGCCCAACCTTTCTCTCAGATTAAAGCAAATCCCCTTTCAGAACGCGCAGGGGTCAGGGAGCTGTTAGAGATGCACTCTCCAGGGCCCCAGCCCCAGCTGAACCCTCCAGGGGTGTGGTCCAGGGACTCTGGCAGTGCTACAGACTCTAGTGTGCTTTTACAAAAGATGAAACTGAGGCCCAGAGAGGGTAAAGGTCTTGCCCATGGTCACACAGCAGGTGGTGGCCCAAATAGAAAACAGGACCCAGATTTCTTGACTCCCTGCTCTTCTCTTTCCAGAACTCCCTGATGTTTTCTCTGAGCCTTCCTTGGCTCTGAGACCAAGGTGACATGGCTGCCCTAGGACCCAGGCTGAGGGTGGTGCTCAGGGGACCAGGGGCAAGAGAATAAGGGTCCCTGTGCCCATTGTCTGGAGCAGGGAACCTGCCCCAAGGCTACTGCTGCAAGAAGAGACTGTGCCCTCCGAGGCCAGCACTCCAATGGAGGGGGCTGCAGCATCGCACTTTAGGAAACAGAAGCCTCCCCTGACCCCTCCTCCCTCCGCTGTTTACTGAGATGCCTCCACTCCATTCCTTTAAACACAAGGGCAGGAAAGCGGGGCTACCACTGCCTTCTTTCCTGGCGCCAGTGAGGACAAAACACTCAGGCCTGGTCCCCCCAAGGATGGTCTGGGGTGGAAATGGGACTTTGGGCTGTGGCTTAGGAAGCAGCTGTTGTTGTGTCAGGAAGCTCAACAGGGCCAAAGGTAGCAGAGGGGAGTAAGGGAAAAGTCATGGAGACACATGGATGGACGGATGGTGGGTGCCACTGGCCGCCTCCACATCCGGCCTCCTGGCTCTGTGGCCTGGGGCCTGGGTCTCACCCCACCTAGCTCCAGAAGAGGGGCTGGGGTCCAAGGATGCTGACAGCGCCCATACCAGCCACAGCTCCCATGCTACTGCCTTCTGGCAACCCTGGGAAGGGCTGCTTTGGGCTTTTTCCTGCCTGAGGCATCTGACCCTGGCTCTGCTGAAGAGGGAGGGGACAGGAAGCGGCCCAGGGCCAGCAGGCAGAAGGTCTCTAGGGGCAGCCCGTTGTTGAGGGAAAGATGGAACAGGGCCTCCCAAGAGGGTCAGAGGCAAGAACCTTGTAAACACGATCAGGTGGGAGCTTCTGCTTTTTCTTAAATATTTCCCTTGTGGCTTCTCCATAAGTTTTAGCAGAGTCTGGAGATGGAATTGAAGGGCTTTGGGGTTTTCTTTGCCCACATTCAGGTCAAAGAGGGAGGGGGATGCATTACTCATACTCTGAGAGAGCCTCACAGGGGTGTGAAAACCCTGAGGGAAGTGTTAGGGGTCAGACCAGCATTGTCTTTCCCAAAGAGATCTTGCTAGAAGGATTGCCATCCATCCATTCATGTCAGAGGCTTTATATATGCCATTGAATCCTCATCATTCCCACACAAGGTAGAGATTATTATCCCCCTCATTTTGCAGATGAAGAAATACAGAGAGAAAAGGGAACTTGCCCACAGTGACCCAGCCTGAAAGAGGCAGAACTGGGGAAATTGACAGGTCTATGGGGCCAGCTGCAGAGCCCTCTGTGTCCTCCACCCTGCTGCACTGAAGTACAAGGGGTTTGAGGAATGGAGCCAAGCTCACAACCCAAGATTCCTCCCCCAGACTCAGGAGAAAGACCCTGGGACAGCTGCAGACCCTCGCTCCTGGAAACGAATAGCCTGCTGAGCTCCCGTCAGAACTCAACCCGGCTTCCCAAGACTTTCCTCTTTCTTTACTACGTTTATTACTAGTACCTATGAACAGGGGCTCTGATATATGTCTTGCATATTTAGCAACCCAGAAAATGCCTCTGTGCTTGCTGGAACAGCGTCGATTGTCCACAGTGGAGGCAGAGGGGCAGGGGAGAGATGGAATCACACCAGACTTACAGTAGTGGGCCTGGCTGCTGCCTACTACTGTGTGTGGTTTGGCCTCTGCACTGAGAGGCTCTTTCCTCAAACTCGGCCACCCTGGAACAGGTGACGCTTCTGTAGTTGCTGGTGGTCCAGGGTCAGCAGTGGCTGGGTTATAACCAGATTGCAAAGCTGTAAATATGGACTCATGGGTGTGATGTCAGGAGTCCTCTGGTGTAGCCCCAGGTCTGCCCTGCACCAAGGCCACCTCTGTCTTCACCATGGGCAGGGCTAGGAGGGACAAGGGCCCTGAGTGGCAGCATTTGGGAGTTGCCTTACCCCTCCCAGTGCCCCCATCCACCACCCACATTTCCCCCAA
>NW_012115010.1:568825-576272 GCF_000951035.1 Colobus angolensis palliatus
TATTGGGTGAAGCTGGGGCCTGGTTAGTAGACCATGGACACCAAGCCCAAGAGAAATGTGTCACACACCCAGCCAGGATGGCAGCAGGGTATAGGGAAAGAGCTTGGGTCTGCAGTCAGACCGTCTCCGGTATGAGTCCCAGCTCAGCCATTTGCCAGCTGTGTGATGTCAAGCAGATTGCACTACCTTTCTGAGCCCTGTTGCCATAGCTCACATGGTTGTAAATAGCAAAGAGTGAGATGATATACCTCATAGATGCCCAAAAAATGGAAGCTTCTTTCTCTGGCATCGGGAGTCTTGGCTGGGGACCTTGGCCGGCTCCAGCCTCTGCTCTGCCCACCTGCCAGGGCAAGGCCCGAGATGGATAGGCCTGGCGTTCCTGATCTGAGGACCCATGGGAACAGCCAGGCCCGGGTCAGAATATGGGCCTCTCCACTGATCTTGGACTACCTCTCTCTTCCCTGGGCCATGGTCCCCCCATCTGATGGATAATGGATTGCTCAGACCCATTATCTCATGTGCTCCTTGTTATTCAATGCATCTTTGGCATGTTCAACTCTGCTTTCTCCTGGCCTGTTACAAAGAACCTGCAGCCTGCATGATCTTTCTGCTTTAAAGGATAGAAAATAATGAAAACAAATCAGTCATTCTAGAAGTTCTCGTTGGTTGAGTGGTAGGATATTATTATGAATATTACAATCCCAAAGGACAAATTCTTACCTAGTTTTACAGCTGAGGAAACTGAGCTTCAGAGAGGTGAGACAGCTTATCCTTCTTTGGACAAGGCAGGAAGGAAGTGGCAGAGGCACGCAGGAGCTTAATATTCTCCCCTCCCAGCACCTCCCTGCCTTGCCCACCCCTCCCACATTTCCCTCCCCTTGCTTGGGCTTGGCCGGGCTCTAGACTATCCCTGCTGCCAAGAACAGGCTGTTCTGACCAAGTGTCTGTTATAGCCACTGGAGGCTGGGTCCATGGGGCCTCTCACCATCCCCGAGCCCTCTCCCAGCCTCTTCACAGAGATCCAGTATCTAAGCCAGGTATGGACAGAAGGGCCCTGGGAGGGGAGGGGCTGCAGAGCCACCTTGCCTGCCTCCACTCTGACGATTGGAGGAAGTGGAAGAAGGCCTTTTCCTCAACCTTCTTTGGGGTTTCCCAAAACCCCACACCCCAGCATTCACCCACCTTCCCCATCACAGCCACAGCCCTAGCCTATTTCACCAGGGAAACCAGGGCTTTTGACCTCACATCCTCTTTTTTCCAGTCCAGAAAATTCCTGAATAGCTTGTTGGGAGTCACAGCTGACAGTGCTGTGGGCTGGCAGGAGGCCACAGTTGCACCAGAACCCAGCCTGGGGCCTTGAGGGCACCCTGGGGGAGGGATGGATTGGGGTCATGAGAGGCCGTGAATCAAAGCCTGGGAGCTCTGGGGAGGAGAAGTTGTTAGGTCCTGTGCCCCTGCAGATGGATGGAGGGCTGGAATTTGTGGAAGAGGCTGGGGTGGACACAACAACTACCTGGGGACCACTCCTCACACCCCCTACCCCTTCATTTGGGTTCTGCTCTCCAAACCCCACTGTTGTCTTTACAGACTACAGAGGAAGAGGAAGCCCCTTCCCAGGCCCCCGAAGGGGACGTGATCTCCATGCCTCCCCTCCACACATCTGAGGAGGAGCTGGGTTTCTCGAAGTGTGTCTCAGTGTAGGGCAGGAGGCCCTCCTGGCCAGACCAGCCGTGAAGCAGTGTGGCTGGCTGGATCAGCACCGATTCCCGAAAGCTTTCCACCTCAGCCTCAGAGTCCAGCTGCCCGGACTCCAGGCTCTCCCAACCCTCCCCAGGCTCTCCTCCTGCATGCTCCAGCCTGACCTAGAAGTGTTCGTCAGCCCTGGAGCTCAGAGCGGTGGCCTTGCCCTTCCAGCTGGAGACTGGGACATCCCTGATAGGTTCACATCCCTAGGCAGGGCACCAGGCTGCTGACCCTCAGCAGGGCCAGGCAAGGCTCAGTGGATCTGTTCTGAGTTTCTATCTGGCACAAACTCTCCTGGGCCTCATGCCCTGCCTTCCTCTCGCTCTAGATCCCACCTTGTCCTCCCTCCCTGGTGTCCTCAGACTCAGTCCTGCAGTCTCCTGCATCAGCTGGTGATGACGAGAAGCATGCTGGGGTGAGACTGGGATTCTGGCTCCTCTTCGAACCCCCTGCATGCCAGCCCTTCAGGAAACCTGTGAAAAATGTGATTCCTGGGCCCACCAAGACCCACCAAAACCATCTCTGGGACTTGGTGCAGGACTCTGAATTTCTAACAATGCCCAGTGACTGTCACACTTGAGTTTGAGGACCAGCGGGCCAGATGAACGCTCAGACCCCTCCAGCTTAGAGTCTGCATTTGGGCTGTGACATCTCCCACCTGCCCCCATAAGATCTACTCTATCCATGACCCCATGACCCAGCTGGGCACTCCCCTGAGGCCTGCCTAAGTCCAAGCCTGGGTCAGGTCAGGTGCACATTGCAGGGATAAGCCCAGGACCAGCAGAGAGTGGTTGCCTTTCCATTCGCCCTCCCTGGCCATGCCTTCTTGCCTTTGGAAAAATGATGAAGAAAACCTTGGCTCCTTCCTTGTCCAGAAAGGGCTACTTGCCTATGGATTCTGGTGGCTAGAGAGAAGATTAGGAAACCAGACTGCATGTGGGTGTCTAACACGGAGGAGAGTAGGAACAGGGCAGATACCTGAAGGCGACTCCAAGTCCAGCCCCCTGGAGGAGGGGTCAGGGGGTGGGGGTAAAGTAGCACAACTACTATTTTTTTTTCTTTTTCTATTATCATTGTTTTTTAAGACAGAATCTCACTCTGCCACCCAGGCTGGAGTGCAATGGATCTGCAACCTCCGTCTCCTGCATTCAAGCGATTCTCCTGCCTCAGCCTCCCGAGTAGCTGGGATTACAGGCACGCACCACCACACCTGGCTAATTTTTGTATTTTTAGTAGAGACAGGGTTTCACCATGTTGGCCAGGCTGATCTCGAACTCCCGACCTCATATGATCCTCCTGCTTCAGTCTCCCAAATTACTGGGATTACAGGCATGAGCCACTGCACCTGGCCCTATTTCCTTTAAAAAGTGAAATTAAGAGTTGTTGGGTATGCAAAACTTGCAAAGATGGAGAGGAAAAAGAAAAGGAAGAAAAAATGTCACCCATTGTCTCACCAGAGACTATCATTATTTCATTTTGTTGTATTTCCTTCCACTCTTTTCTTCTCCACATAATTTGCCGGTGTTCTTTTTACAGAGCAATTATCTTGTATATACAACTTTGTATCCTGCCTTTTCCACTTTACTGTTCCATCACTTTATTCCAGCACTTCCGTGTGTTTTGCAGACCTTTTTACAAATAAAATGTTCATCAACTGCATATTCCATCCTATCAGTGTGTCTCAATTTATTTAACCAATTCTTTATCACTTGATATTTTAATTTGCTTCTGTTTTTGCTATTGTAGATAAGTGTGGGTGAATCTTTGCCTGGGGCTTTATCTGCATTGGGAGATTTCTTTCTCTTTCTCTTTCTCTTTCCCTTTTTTTTTTTTTGAGACAGATTCTTGCTCTGTCGTCCAGGCTGGAGTTGAGTGATGGGATCTCAGCTCACTGCAACCTTCATCTCCCTGGCTCAAGCCATTCTCCTGCCTCAACCTCCCAAGTAGCTGGGACTACAGGCATCTACCGCCATGCCCCGCTAATTTTCTGATTTTTAGTAGAGACGGGATTTCACCATGTTGGCCAGGTCTTGAACTCCTGACCTCAAGTGATCCGCCTGCCTCGGCCTCCCAAAGTGCTGGGATTACAGGCATGAGCCACTGCACCCGGCCGGGAGATTTCTTAAAGAAGGATTTGCATGCGTGGTAGTGCCAGGTCATAGGGAGTGAATGTTTTTGAAGTGACTGGTACCTCTTGCTAAACAGCTTTCTGGAGTGGCAGCACCAATTTCACTCCCACCAGACCCTTACAATCAATGTTTCTTGAAGTCCTCTGCACCTGTCCCTGCTGGAAAGGCAGGAGAAATCGTTCAATGATGGCCCTGCGGTCAGAACCTCAAGGACCTGGGGTACTGGGTGGAGGTGGAACTGGTCTGGTGAGCAAGAACAGCTCACCAGAAGGTGCCAGCCTGTGCCCGAGGCCCCTGCGCTGGGGTTGCACCAAGTACCTTCTCCTGGTGGACAGTGAGCTCCCAGGCCTGAGCTCTGTGTGCTGCACTCAGGCTCCAGGCACTGTGTGTACCAAGGTGTTTGGGACATAGGGAGCAGCAAGTTTCAGATGGTCCCAAATCTTCTCCTGGGACCTAGGCACACACACTGCCAGAATGCACCCTAGAAGGGCATCAAAAGCAGGCTTCCCCCATGAAAAATCCCTTGGCTGAAGTTTCTCTGGAAGGAAAGAACCCTCCTGTCCTCTGAATCTCTCCTCATCTACTGGAGCCAGGGCTTCCTGGGAACCAGGAGGCGGTCAGCTGGGCCATCCCACTCCCATCCCTTGCCCATTCGCAGACTAGGCTAAATCAATTGACATCGTTTGAGAGGCAGAGTTCTCTCCCGGACGACCTAGGATTGCCATCCGTGGAATTCCAAGTTTCAGCGGATTTATGAGACATGCAAATATTACTCAGAGACACTCTCATTCTCACAGTACTGCCAAGAGGTCCCAGCTCCCTCCTGACAGGTAGGGGAGAAAGACCACTCCCTTACCAGTTGCCACTTTGCAATCCCCCATTTTGATACACCTTGGTTTTATGTTTGTACTCGAATACTGAGATCTGCAGTCTTTGGTATTTACGTGAGATTCTGTTCATTCCCCTTAAACAAAAAGAAGCAAAAAGTCACCGCTCATCTATCCTGAGAATGAGAGTTTCCAGTTTGGAGACTTTTTCTGGGAGGTAAAACTTCAGAAAAAAATGGAGGAACATTGACGAATTGCGAACATTTAGTTGTGCCAAATTAGGACAGTAAATATAACAAAAATAACAAACTATCATTTACCAGTCCAGCTATTTCCTTAAAAGAAACTTTTTTTTTTTTGAGATGAAGTTTTTGCTCTGTTGCCCAGGCTGAGGTACAATGGCACAATCTCACTCACTGCAACCTCCACCTGCTGGGTTCAAGCTATTCTCCTGCCTCCCAAGTAGCTGGGACTACAGGTGTGCACCACCATGCCCGGGTAATTTTTGTATTTTTAGTAGAGACAAGGTTTCACCATGTTGACCACGCTGGTCTCAAACTCTTGACATCAGGTGATCCACCCACCTCGGTCTCCCAGAGTTCTGGGATTACAGGTGTGAGCCACCGCACTGGGCCAAAAAGAAACATTTTAACACCAAAATGGATTATTTAAGGCCTCTTTTCCCCACCTTACTCTTAACAAATAATTGGATATTATGATTCTAATCCCTTGAGGTCTATTAAGGAGAAATTTGTAAATTCATCCAGGAAGTAGGCGAGGGAGGTGCATCTAGGGGGAAAGAAAACAGAAACAGAGAAGGTGGAAAGCGCCTAAGACATGCAAGGGGCTGTGATGTGCTTTGGGGGAATCTTCCCAGGAGCAGGGAAGAGCTCTCTGCCAGTATCACTTCAAGGTGTGGCAAGCAAGCACCTTGGGCTGACAGCTGGGACAGCACCATGGGGCTGGATGTGAGTGCCGAGGCCCTGAGTCTGAGGCAGAGCAGCAGATCTGCCCATCCGCAATGACACACGGGCTGGGACAGAAGAGGCAAAACCAGTGGCCCTTTCCTTACTGTCTTTTTTGCCTTTTTTTTTGGATTGACTAAGTTCTATTTTTGTTTTCTCATGTCATTCTTTCTCCTTCTACAGTTTGGAGGTTATAGCCTCTATTTTGAATCTTGAACTTTGTATTATACATAGATTTTCAACAAAGACTACAGTTAATATCCTCACAATCCTTAATTTTTCCTTGAATAATGGAGGATTCCCAAACCCTTTAACTCCCATCACTCCCTCCTATCTTGCAAACCATTTTCTTCCGGTTTTTAATTCTGTCCTTTCTCTCTTTCTTTTTTTTCCAACTGGACATCGTTGTTAATTACTATTTTTAACAGCTTTACTAAGGTATAACTGGGGACGGGCACATTGGGTCATGCCTGTAATCCCAGCACTTTGGGGGACTGAGGCTGGTGGATCACCTGAAGTCAGGTGTTTGAGAGCAGCCTGGCCAACATGGTGAAACCCCAACTCCACTAAAAACAAAAAATTAGCAGGGCATGGTGGTTCATGCCGGTAATCCCAGTTATTCAGGAGGCTGAGGCAGGAGAATCGCTTGAAACCGGGAGGTGGAGGTTGCAGTGAGCCAAGATCACACCACTGCACTCCAGCCTGGACAACAAGAGTAAAACTGTTTCAAAAAAAAAAAAAGTATAATTGGCATTCAATAAATTGCATGTGTTTAGATTATACTATTGGATAAGTTTTGTATTATGTATATACCTGTGAAACAGTCACCACAATCAAGATAATGAATATATCCATCACCCCTAAGAGTTTTCTTCTGCCCCTTTGTAATCCTGCCTCACTCCCATCCTAATTCACCAGTCGATGGGCATTTGGGTTCTCTCCAGTCTGGGACTATAATAAATGGAGCTGCTATGAATACTCATGTACAAATCTTTGCGTGCTATCACTTCTCTTGGGTAAATACCTCGGAGTGGAACATCTGGGCCATGTGGTAGGTATATGCTCATACTTTCCAAAGTGGTCATAATATTTTGCATTCCCACTAGCCATGTAGGAGAATTCCAGTTCCTCCACTGACACTCGCTACTGTCAGCGTTTTTCATTTTAACCATTCTAATAATTGTATAAACTGCACCAAAATTATAGCTTTAATTTGTATCTCCCTGATAACTAATGACTTTGAGCATCTTTTTGTGTGCTAATTTGCCATTCATTTATCTTCTTTGGTGAAATTTCTGTTCAAATATTTCGTCTATTTTTATTGAGTTTTGAGAGCTCTTCATATATTCTAGAAATAAATCCTTCATTAACTATGTGATTTACAGATATCTTCTCCCAGTGTGTGACTTGTCTTTTCACTCTCTTAAAAAGGTCTTCTTAGCTTACTGCACTGAAAAAGGGGAGAAACAATGTCTTTCACAGAGCAGAAGTTTGACATTTTGATGAAGTTCAGTGTGTCAATTCTTTCTTTTATGGATCATGCTTTTTGGTGTTGTATCTAAAAAATCTTTGCCTAACCCAAGGTCATAAAGATTTTCTCCTATGTTTTCTTCTAGAAGTGTTATAGTTTTAGGTTTTACATTTAGACTTGTGATTGAACTTGAGTTAATTTTCATATGTGTGTGAGTATGAGTTGAACTTTTTCTTCTTCTTCTTCTTCTTCTTCTTCTTCTTCTTCTTCTTCTTCTTCTTCTTCTTCTTCTTCTTCTTCTTCTTCTTCTCC
>NW_012115010.1:576717-578138 GCF_000951035.1 Colobus angolensis palliatus
CAGCTACTTGGGAGGCTGAGGCAGGAGAATGGCATAAACCCGGGAAGCAGAGCTTGCAGTGAGCTGAGATCCGGCCACTGCACGCCAGCCTGGGCCACAGAGCAAGACTCTGTCTCAAAAAGAAAAAAAGACTACCTTGTCCTTCCTCTACTGAATTGATATTGCACTACTTTGAAATCAGTTAAACATATTTGTGTGGGTCTGTTTCTGGCCTTTTCTGTTCTATTGACCTATTTATCTATCTTTATGCCAATAACACATTGTCTTGATTGCTGTAGCTTTATAATATGTCTCAAAATCAAGTAGTATAAATCTTTCAGCTTCATTCTTTCTCACAGTTGTTTTTGCTCTTTTAGATTTCTAGTATTTCCATGTGGATTTTAGCATCAGCTTATCAATTTGTACCAAAAAAAGCTTGCTAGGATTTTGATTGGGATTACATTGATTACCTAGATCAGTTTGGGGAGAATTGACATCTGAACAACATTGATTCCAACCCATGAATATAGTCTAACTCTATTTATTTAGGTCTTTATCTTAATTTGGGCTGCTATAGCAAAGTGCCGTAGTTTTCGTGGCTTCTCAACAACAGAAATCTATTTCTCACAGTTCCGTAGGCTATAGGTGCCAGCATGACCAGGGCGCCAGCATGATCAGGCTTTGGTGAAAGCCTTCTTTTGGTACATTGAATTCTTATGATTTTATGCTGCCTTGGCATCCATTTTACACATAAACTGGACTTTCTCATATCAGAAGCAGGGCTTAGTCATCCTTGCCACAGTTTTCAGTTATCTGCCCTCTCACAGTTCCTCAGCATGGTCGATCCCAGTTCCTGCTTTATACAATCACTTCCTGGTGACCACCTTTCTATGAGACAGCTAGATACAACCTATCTGACTTGTACTACTGACTCTCTTGCCTCACATGGACTGTGCAAATATGCCACAGTGACTACCTCACAGTCACAGCATGACTCCACGGAACTCATGCCTGCTTGTTCTAAACCCATCAATTAGAACTCCCTACGGGAAACTTGCTTGGGTAAACTCCTGGACTCCAATAAAGGCTTTGGCCCAAGGTCCGTCACCCTCTCTCTCCTGCTCCCACCCACCGGTTGAGCTCCTTGCCACCTCCAGACTTCCCACTGGGAATCAGTAGATGCCCCTAATGTCTCTGGGACCTGTAAGTAATAAATTTCTTCTGTTTCATGCATTTGGGTTTCACTTTCTCATTGTGTCTCATCTGACCTACACACTGTAACTTAACTTTCCCCTGATTGGGGCTGTCCTAGAAAATTGCTATCTCAGACTGGGCGCAGTAGCTCACATCTGTGATGCCAGCACTTTGGGAGGCTGAGTCCAGTGGATCACTTGAGGCCAGGAGTTTGAGACTAGCCTGACCAATATGGTGAAACCCCATCT
>NW_012115010.1:586213-587803 GCF_000951035.1 Colobus angolensis palliatus
AATGGCGTAAAACCGGGAGGTGGAACTCGCAGTGAGCTGAGATCCGGCCACTGCACTCCAGCCTGGGTGACAGAGCGAGACTCCATCTCAAAAAAAAAACAAAAAACAAAAAATTAGTCAGGCATGGTGGTGCATGCCTATAGTCCCAGCTACTCGGGAGGCTGAGGCAGCAGAATTGCTTGAACCTGGCAGGCGGAGGTTGCAGTGAGCTAAGATTGCGCCACTGCACTCCATCCTGGGCAACAGACTCCAACTCAAAAAAAAAAAAAGATGAAGTCACAAGATAAAAAGAGGCTAGATCCCTGAATCAATGCTAGTAGCACCACTCAACATACATGAGATGTCATGTGAGCAAGAAATGAGTGACAAAGGTATTAAGTTGCTGAGATGTGGTGGTTGTTACAAGGGTTGGCCCCTCCTGAACTTCTGATCTAATTGATGTGGAGAAGGGCCTGGGCAATTGTTTTTTTAGCCCCCCAGGTGATCCTAACAGGCAGCGAGAATTGAGAACCACTGGATTGGGACAGAAATACAAGTGCAGAGTTGCTTAGTAGAGAAATACTGAGTTTCCAGGAATGCCCCCAGAAAACAGGAAGAAAGTTGTCCAGAAACGAGAGGAAAAAAAGAGAGGACAGAGAGGACCCAGCAACATGGTGGAGGCAAGCGACCAAAAGAGAAGAAGTTGACCAGAAAGACAGTCTTTGTGCCAGGAATGGTCAAGGGCTCTTTGGAATAGAGGTGTTTAACAATCAATGCCAAATTTCCATCATAACTATGAGGTGATCTGAACCCCCATGGATGCTTTGGGGAAATCATTGCACTTCCCCAAAGGGTGGTTGCTCATCTGGCCATTGCAAGGAGAAGGGAACCACCAAAGCTCCTGAGAATCCTCAATGATCCCAAAGGAGTGGCACACAGTTCCGCTGAATAACTCAGGTAGGAAGAAAGCTGACCTCTTAACCCTGAAGGATTTGCCAAACATCGCCCCTGGGTGGTCTTTTGATGTCACCTATGTCCCTTGTTTTTGAGCACCTGGAAGCAATCCTAGTGTTACCACTGGAAGAGTCCATGACGCTTTTACAGAAGATGAACCTGAAGCCCAGAGAGGTAAAGGGACCTGCTGGAGGCCGCACAAGTTCCAGGTGGAGCTGAGTGGATTAGCCACAGCGTGTCTGGGTCCTCTAGCCCCATGAATGCTCGCAGATACCCGGGTGCAGGCATTTATTTTTTTTAATTTTAGATTCGGGGGTACACGTGCAGGTTTGTTACATAGGCATATTGTGTGATGTTGAGGTTTGGGCTTCTATTGAACCTGTCACCCAAATAGTGTACAGAGAACCCAATATGTCGTCAATATGTCATTTTTCTTTTTTTCTCTCTTTTTTTCTTTTTTCTTTTTTTTTTTCTTTGAGACGGAGTCTTGTTCTGTCCCCTAGGCGGGAGTGCAATGGCACGATCTTGGCTCACTGCAATCTCTGCCTCCCAGGTTCAAGAGATTGTCCTGTCTCAGTCTCCCAAGTAGCTGGGATTACAAGTGTGTGTCACCACACCTGGCTAATTTTTGTATTTTTAGTAGAGGTGGGTTTTCAT
>NW_012115010.1:590093-591206 GCF_000951035.1 Colobus angolensis palliatus
CTCCCACTTGATAGGTACCTGGGAGGGCTGTGGAGTGGGGCTCAGGCAGGGGAGGTAGGAGGCTGTTCAGAGAGGAAGGACTGAGAAGAGACAGGAGGGAAGGGCTCCAGGCCTGTCACTAGCAGTGAAGGTGCCATGAGGGCCAGGTACCCAACCCATCTCCATCAGAGATGATGGTCATTTGGACCAAGGGGGCAATAAATCTTCCCCTGCCTCTACCCTCAAGTCCCCCAGGGAAGGTAGGAAGTGGCAAGTGACCCCATAGCCTCAAGTCAGCAGAAAAACACCCCATTTCCTTCCCACTCCCTTAGGCTGAGGGTGATGCAAGGGACAGATGAACCAGGATGAAAGGACACTGATCAAGGGAAAAGAGGAGCAGGAAGATGAGTGCCTGGTATATGCAGAGGCACACCAACGAGATGGGGGCAGGCCTGGCCTTTCCACCCCATGTGTATACTCTATGCAAATGTAAATGAGATTCCTAGTATAAGAAATATATTCTAACATTTGTAATAAATATTCTGTTTATTCTCCTTCCCCTTCCCTAGGAAATGGGCACACAGTGGTTCAGGGGCCAGCTTTGGCTGACGCTACAGAGAAGACTAGTTAGACACTTGGAAGAACTGGGAGGCACAGGGGTTTGGACTCGGGGTGTCCCAGGTTGTCTCCTCTGAGGACAGGCTCACCCCGGAAGGAATGCAGAGAACAATGAAGGATGAGATGCCCAAATACATCTAGGACAGCATTCTTTCTTAAAGGGAGTCTCCCATTTTACAAAACTGCCCTCCCCAAGTGACGGCAGGGGGGCATTTAGGGTAGAGGGACAATAGGACAAGGGAGAAAACATCAGGAAAGGCCCAGGGCTTCGGAGTCTGGGATCACGGTATTATAAGAAATGAGGGCTGATGGGGAACCCCCAGAAAGGGGCCCCAAAGAGTGACCTCCAAAACAAAACAATCCTTTGCTTCCTCCCCAAACTAAACCTGACACACACACACACACACACACATACATATACACACACCCCAGTGCCAGAGGCACAGACAGGCGCCAAGCATGCACATGGAACCACAGGCTGTGCAGACTACAGTGTAAATGGCGCCCCCTGGAGTT
>NW_012115010.1:593238-595116 GCF_000951035.1 Colobus angolensis palliatus
GGCCCCAGGCATGCTAGAGGGTGGGGTTGTCCTGGGTACTTGTGGATTGCCCTGGTACCAGCCTGTCATGCTGCATAGATAAGGCAGCCTAGTCAGACTTGAGGGAGCACTGACTTGAGAGTCAGGCAGACCCTGTTTAGCCACTGACTGTGTGACCTTTTTGTACCTTTTGTACCCGGGGCCTGAGTGCAGCAGCACCAGGCATGGCCAGCAGACGGACCCCTGCGCTCAGAGCTCTGCAAACCCTCCACCTCCTGGGAAGGCGCAGCAAGACACAGGGAGGAAGGAGGAAGGGACTGGAGTCCTGCAATGCTGGCTTGAAGCCTCTCCTCCAGGCACCGCCTGCTCTCTTACACTGACTCACCCCTCCAGCCAGCCTTCCCGCCTCTGGCTTTCTCCTATCTTTCAGCTTTCCCCCAGCTATAAGGAACCCAAGCTCACCTGGCCCACCTCCTGCCCACCTCCTGCCCACCTCTTCCACTGGCCCTCTGGAACTCTGGCCAGCATTCTGTCCCTGCAGAGTGGGCTGAGCTGGGGGCCTGGAGTCAGAAGCACATGTGTCCCAGGCTAGCTGTGTGCCTGGCTCACTCTGAGACTTTGGACTTCCTCTCTCAGACCTCCCGTTCCACATCTGTGCAGTGGGGGACCACGTCCTGCCTCACCGGTAACTGGAGCGGGCCCCTGTCCCTCCCCAGCACCACCTCCTTCTCTCTGTCAGCTCAGGCCTGTCCCCCACCACCCTAGGCAGCCATTGGACGCCTCCCCCACACCTCAGAGCCCTCACGGTGAGCTGCTTGGTGGACACTCCACTCTCCAGCGCAGCCCTGTTCATGGCCCGCAGGGTCTCGAAGTCTGGGGCCTCGATGAACACCACGTAAGGGACAAACTCGGCGGTTCGTAGCACCTTCACCGCCTGCAGAAGGAGAAGGTAGGGTAGGGAGCATATCCCCATGTCTGTCCTGGGAACCAGAGAAAGGCTGTGAGGGTGACTGGGGTTGGGGTGGGCACTTGGGAGTGGGTGGAAAAGGGTGCCTAGGGGTCTGGGACATGAGTCCTGGGACAAATGACAAATAGCTGGCAGGTGGCTGGGGTGACTGCAGGAGACTAGAGGAGGAGTGGGGGCTCTGGAAGGCTGAGAAAGTTTCCAGGTAGGCTGGGTTTCAAGCAGTAGTTGAGGGCAGAGGGGGTACATGGGTGTGCTCAGGTGACAGGTACCTGGAACTATGGGGGAGCACTGAGGCAGCAGAGAGGACATCGGGCAGGCTGGGAAGGAGCAGAATGGCAGTACCTGGGGGTTGACATCCAGCACGCACACATTCCCGGCAGCGACCACACCCCGGATGGAGTCAATACGTGTGCCATACAGGTTGCCCTCGTATTCGCCATGTTCCAGGTAGCGCCCAGCACGGATGTCAGCCTCCATCTCCCCACGGGACACAAAGCTGTAACCCTGACCTTCCCGCTCTGAGTCTTTGGGCCGCCGGGAGGTGTCTAGGGGGATGGGGGTAGGTTGAGCCGAATGGGCACAGGCAGGTCACAGTGCCTCAGGCACATATACGCACACTTACCCAAGCCACCGTTTCCCAGCCTTGGGGGTGCAGTCTGCCCCTCATCTTGCCAGCACTGCTGCCTTTGCACACACCTGCCCCCCACCCTCCCCACTGGCACACACAGAGACATGAGGTGGTAACCCTGGTCTAACCCAGAGCCCACAGATGAGAGGCTGAGGTACAGAAAGGGCAATGTACAGCCCAATGCCACACAGCAAGAGCCAAGCAGACCAGGGCAGTGCTCTTAGTCCTGCCTCTGGCAGCCAGGAGCTTCCACCACCCCCGCTGGTTCTGCCACTAAGAAGCCCTGTCTTCCACAAGGCTACAC
>NW_012115010.1:595924-598129 GCF_000951035.1 Colobus angolensis palliatus
GCAGTGCTCTTAGTCCTGCCTCTGGCAGCCAGGAGCTTCCACCACCCCCGCTGGTTCTGCCACTAAGAAGCCCTGTCTTCCACAAGGCTACACATACACAGCTCATAGCCTGTTTCACCCGGGTGCACAGCTGGGCACTCACTTTCTTCACGGCTTTTAGCAAGTGAAACAAGAGAAGGAAAGGGGACGCCAGCCCAGCCCACTAGGCCACCTGTTGGCAGGACACCTCCCTCATCCTTCCTGAGCCTGAAGTTCCCCTACCTACCCACAGAGGGCATGCACCCCAACCTGTACACCCAAAGGTACCTGACCTGGCGCCCATGAAGATGCCCATTCGGTAGGCTCAGCCCTGGCCCCCAGGGGAGCCCCTGCTCCCTGTCCCTGACTAGGGCCCAGCTCCCACTCACAGGGCACCGTGGTGCCATAGCGATCTGGATCCCACATGATGAGCTTGTTCTTCAGGCTGCGCCGTCCCACGCCCTGAGCCCCAATCAGCACCAGGGTTTTCCGGCGGAACGGGGGCATGCGGGCCACCTCCTCATAAATGAGCAGCTCATGACGGTCAAACTCTGGACACAGGGAGATGGCGCTGCTCACCAGGCTGCACGGTGAGGGAGGGGCGGAGCTCTCAGGGAGGCTGAGGGCAAGAGAGCTTGGAACAGGGGAGCAAGGGGGAGTCGGGCAGGGCCTAGGGACATAGCTGGCAGCATCTGAGCCAGGCACACATCTTCACGGGTGATGCGTGGGGACAGGGAAAGGAAAGTCATGTTAGAGGAGGACAAAGGGGGGGACACTCTGATACCCACCTGCATTCTTGGTGGTCAAATACATCATTCGCTTCTTTTTCTTTCCTGAAAGGCTGCCGCATAGGGTCCCTGGCCATAGGGAGATAGGTGAGTGAGGCAGACAGGGCCCTGTCAGATCCCAGACTGGAGATGTGGGGTAGGGGGGACCTCCTACCTGAGTTTGGTGTCAGCTCCAGGTCCCTCTTGACAAATGCTTTCCGCTTCTCCTCCAGCAGCTGGCTGGGGATGAGCCCAGCACTGCCCCCTTCAACATGACATGCCTGAAACGGACATGAGACCAAGATCTGCCTGAGCAAGAGGACTCCTCCCTGTGCCCTTGCCCTCCCACGCACCACACCTGGAGAGATGCAGGGGTGCCCGGGGCTCACCTGCCACCAGTTGGCATCGTCCTGGTTTACGATCTGAAGCAAGTCCCCGGCGCTGAAGCGCAGGCCTGCTTCCTTGCAGGGGATGAGGCTGTCTCGGGCCGGGTCATAGTCAAAGTGACATTTCACAAATACCTGGGCCCAGGAATCAGCAAAGGGTCGGGGGAAGGGGCAGTAGAAGGCTGCAGGTGGAGGTCTACCCCGTGCCCCCTCTTTTCACAAAGACGCAAGGGGAAATGGAACCGTCCCCCTGCAGGAGTGATGCCTCCAGGCCCGCCCATGTGCCTCCCTGGTGCCAACCTCCCTTCACATCTAGTACTACAGGATTCAGATCTTAGGACCAAGGATGTGGGACCACCAAGTAGGGGACAGGACCCTGGCACCTAATCCTGGATCCCTCCCTCCACTCACCCTCTACCCTTGGAGAAGGGCTCTGGCAGAGGGCGAGAGAGCCAATAGGAGAGGTAGACAAGCAGCCAGACCCCCAGAATCCACCAACTAGGAGACAGTTGTTCAGGAGGTACAACGCTACCCGCCCTGCACATGCGCACAAACATGTGAAGAACACTGACCACGATGCAGGCACTCTCTCATACACTCTGGTACCCCAGGCTGTGGCTGCATGCATAATGCTGGCCAATGCGGGAGCACGTGCAGGTGCAGCAGAGGCAGAGGCCTGTCAGCAGCTGCAGTCAGCTGCCCCTGGGCTACAGGTCCCACCCTCATCTCCCCTGGAGGAAACCAGTAGGAGAGGAGGGCCTCAGTGAGACTTGCAACCCTGACAGCCAGGAGGCTCAGCCATCCCTTGGGTCTTCTGCTGAGTGAGGGGCTGGTGGAGGGGCCCACCTGGCGGGGCAGATGGGGCTCCTGGTAGCTGGGCAGGATCTTGAGGATGACACTGCCACTGGCATTGCGCAGGAGCTCCTGCAGTGCACGGGGGTCACTGCCCACTGGCTGCCCGTTCACCTCCTTGATGATGTCACCCACATGCAGCAGGCCTTGCTGAGCCACCATGCCCCCATGCAGAATGCGTG
>NW_012115010.1:605609-611504 GCF_000951035.1 Colobus angolensis palliatus
CCAGCTTCAGCTCCTCACTCACTGACACACAATAATACCCACACGTGCACATTCTTTCCTTGCTGTCTCCTTTCTTCCCCAAAATGACTAGGACCAACTTTAGGGAAGGAAGAAACCAAAGGACAAACTTTCCTATCCATCCCCGTGCCACAGAGGGTCATTAGAAGTTACCAAATTGCCCCCAGCTCCCAGGACCCTATATGCATTGGCATTCAAAAATAGCTTCTTCCACCGGACATCATGGTTGGGTGGGGTCTTGAAGACCCGGAAGCCCCGGATGAGGAAGTTAGGGAGGTGGAATAACTTTCCCAGGGTCACTAGGACTTGAACTTGCATCTCCAGGCTCTCAACTCAGTGTTCCCAGTGAATGAGGGGACACGAAATCAGCACATGGTGCCAGGAGCAGGCCCCGCACCTATTTGCCACTTTGCTGGCTCCGGGTTCCATACCAAGGTGCGCTGAAAACGGGAAAGGAATCCTTCGCCAGTGACCAGCCCAGTGGGGAGCATTAGGTCAGGTGGATCAGGAAGAAAGGAATTTCAAGAGTATATAACAAGACCTTTTTTTCCCCTCTGAATCTTTGAAAGATCATTGCAGACAACACAAGCCACTTTATCCCAAAGTATTTCAGCATGTATTTCATAGGAACAAAGACATTCTGCTGCATAAACCACAATACCATTATCACCTGCAAGAAATTTCACATTGATTCATTAATATATTATGTAAGACAGTCCATATTCAAATGTCTACTCTTGTCCCAAAAGTATCCTTTATAGTTCTATTTTTTTCTGATTCAGGATCCAATTGATGATCATATGTTGTATTTGGTTGACACATCTTTTTATTCTCCTCTAATCTAGAACAGATCCCAATAACTTTTAGACTTTCAGGACATTTGTTGTTTTGTTTTGTTTTTTTGTTTCTGTTTTTGTTTTGTAGGGACAGGGTCTCACTACGTTGCCTAGGCTGGTCTCAGACTCTGGGCTTCAAGCGATCCTCCCGCCTCAGGCTCCCAAAGCCTGGGATTACAGGCGTGAGCCACTGCACCCAGCCTAGACATTTTTAGACTCCAGGCCAGTAGTTTTTAGGATGCTCTAGCACTAGATTTAGTTGATTGTTTCCTCATGATTAGACTTACGTTAATCCTTTTGACAAGAGTTCTACGTAGGTGATCTTGTGTCTTTGTGTCTTTCTCATACTTTGAGACTATGTGACTATTCTGTTCCCCCAAAATCCTTCACTAATGGATTCAGCGTCAATTTATGATCCTTGCCTAAATGAATTATTATACTGGAGGTTGCAAAATAGTGATTACCTAATTCCCATCATTCCTTCTACATTTATTGGCATTCTACTATAAGAATGAGCTTTTCAGCCAGGCACAGTGGGTCACACCTGTAATCCCTGCACTTTGGGAGGCCAAGGCGGGTGGATCACCTGAGGTCAGGAGTTTGCAAAACAGCCTGGCCAACATGGTGAAACCCCGTTTCTACTACAAAGACAAAAAATTAGCCAGGGGTAGTGCTGGGCATCTGTAATCCCAGCTACTCAGGAAGCTGAGGCAGGAGAATCGCTTGAACCTGGGAGGCGGAGGTTGCAATGAGCCGAGATCGTGCCATTGCACTCCAGCCTGGGCAACAAGAACAAAACTCTGTCTCAAAAAAAAAAAATGAGCTCTTCTTTTCTCTCTATTTTCTCTCTACCACCCTACTCCTCTTTCTCTCCTTCTCTCTCTCATGATATCACTACGAATTTTTTTTATTGCGTGTGTTCTAATCCATTACGATCACTATCTTCATTGACGCAGTTTATCCCAAATTTGTCCAGTGGGAGCCCCTTTCACACCTCTGTCCTGCTGACATGTTCCCATCAGTCCTTGAGCATCTCCTTCCCTTCTGGCACAGGCTCATTTGATATGTTCCCTACCCCAGGTCTGGAATCAGCAATTTCTCCAAGGAACCCTGATTCCTTTTAGCAGGGGATAGTATTTAGAAACCAAGATGTGGGCACTCAGTACCCATTGTTTCTGGGCATCATTTCTTTGGCAGTCATTAGTAGATACTGATGGCTCCAAATAAAATCAAACTCTAAAGGATTTTTCTCATCTTCCCCCATTCCATATTTGTGTCTCCCTTCTCCTTCAGTGAGAACTTATTTCCTAATAACATCAATATATTTACTTATTTGTTCTGTCCTTCCATATTCAAAGCAGTTTCAGAATTGCTATACAACTGCTACTACCTATCACAAATCTATTAAGTAAAAATCAACGGGGATGGGTAGTAGGGGCCTAAGGGATAAAAAACTACACACTGGGTATGGTGTACACTGCTTGGGTAATGGGTGCATCAAAATCTCAGAAATCACCATTAAAGGCCAAGCAAGGTGGCTCACGCCTGTAATCCCAGTACTTTGCGAGGTCGAGGTAGGAGGATCACCTGAGGTCGGAAGTTCGAGACCAGCCTGACCAACATGGTAAAACCCCATCTCTACCAAAAATACAAAATTATCCAGGCATGGTGGCACATGCCTGTAATCCCAGCTACTCAGGAGGCTGAGGCACAAGAATCACTTGGACCTGGGAGGCAAAGGTTGCAGGGAGCTGAGATTGCGCCACTGCACTCTAGCCTGGGCAACAGAGTAAGACTCTGTTTCTAAATAAATTTAAAAATTGCCCTTTCTTACATAAAACATAGTATACTGTATATACCCTTTGACACCCTGGGGCTTTTGTTTATTTAACTGGTTTGGTTTGTTTTCTGGCTTTTTATTTAAAAATATGCCATAGAAATCACTCCATGAAACTGCATGGAGATCTTCCTCTATTATTATTTTTAGTTTGTTTGAGACAGAGTCTTGCTTTGTCACCCAGGATGGAGTGCAGTGTCACGGTCTCAGCTCACTGCATCCTCTGCCTCCCGGGTTGGGATTACAGGCGTGAACCACCGTGCCCATCTTATTATTTTAATTACTGCATTTGACTCCATTGCATGACTGGATTCCTGTAATTCATTCAACCAGTCTCCATGGGTATTTAGGTTGTTTCTAATACTTTGCTATTGCAAATAATGTTGCAGTAAATGACTCTGGCATAGTATTCTATATCTGTGGAGAAGATCTTCCATGTAAATTCCTAGAAGTCTTGCTGGGTCAAGTAATAAATACATAGGTAATTTTCTTAGATATTGACAAATTCCCCTCCATGGGACTTGGGCCAGTTTGCCCTCCTGCTAGCACTGTATGAGGGATATTCTTGAAGCTCACCACCAGAGTGTTGATCAAACATTTGCATGTCTGCCAATCACATGGAGGAGAAATGATCTCTCAGTGGGGCTTACTTTGCATTTTGCTTATTATGAGTGAAGTCAAACATCTCTCCATATGTTTAAGAGCCATCTGTATATACCTTTCTGTGAACTGTCTACTCATGTCTTTCCCAATTTTTCTGTCAGGTCTTGGTTTTTATTCTTTTCCCTATTTTAAAAAATGTTTTCTCTCTATTGGGAAAATTAGTCCTTTGTGATATCTCTCGCAAATCACTTTCCCCAGTTTGCCACTTGTCTTTTGACTCTGCTTGTGGTATTTTTGCATGCAAAAAAAAAAAATTTTAGGTCAGGTGCGGTGGTTCACACCTGCAATCCCAGCACTTTGGGAGGTCGAGGAGGGAGGACTGCTTAAACCCAGGAGTTCAAGACCAGCCTGGGTAAGACAACAAGCCCCTGTTGCTCCAAAATATTTTTAAAATGCACCTGAGCATTTTTAATGCTCATTTTAATGCATGGTGGCATGTACCTGAGGTCCCTGCTACTCTTACTTGGGAGGCTGAGGTGGAAGGATCACTTGAACCCAGGAGATTGAGGCTGCAGTGAGCACTGTTTGCACCACTGCACTCCAGCCTGAGTGACAGAGCAAGACCTTGGCTCAAAAAAAAAAATTGTTTTTAATGTGGGTGAATGTAATAATCTTTCATGCATCTGAATTTTGAGGCATAGTTTTTTGTTTTCTTGTTTTGTTTTGTTTTAAGGGAGGGCTTTTCCCATATACAGAGCCTTGTTTTCTTCTAGGATGTGTATGATTTATATTTTCACATAGAGATCTCTGATCTGCTTGGAGTTTCTTCTGATATATGATGTGAGGAATAAATATACTTTGATATCTTTCAAAATTACTATCCAGATGTTCTAATACCATTTACTAAAAATTCATGGCCGGGCACAATGGCTCATACCTGTAATCCCAGCACTTTGGGAGGCCAAGGCAGGAGGATCACTGGAGCCCAGGAGTTCAAGACAGTAAGACCCCATCTCTATTTTTAAAAATTTGTTTAATTTAAAAAATTCACAAGAAAACTATTGTTTGATTTTTTTAGGTGTAAGAATAGTAGTATAACTTTTTAAAAGAATCCTTTTCAGTTGAGTCCAGTAGTTTATATACACAATGAAACACTTGCAGATGCAATCTATTATGGCTGAGATGTACTCCAAAACAATGGAGGAGAGAGGGAAGTGGATGAAGGTATGGATGAAATAAGATTATGCATGACTTGTTAAATATTGAAGTGGGGTGCTAGGTGATAGAGGTTCAGGATATATTTTTTAATTTTTTCATAATAGAACATTTGTTTAGCCATGAGATGGTGAGATTTGAATAGCACCTCACAGGGCTGCTGTGAGAATTTGGTGAGATGGACACAGTGCCTGGCACACCACACAGCAGGTGCTCAATCAAGGTTAGATCCTTTCTGCTTTCTCCTTCCCCAAACAGGCCAGGGAACAGCACCCCACATGGCCCCATAGCCTCCTAAACCATCCTCTGCCAGGTGGGCAGCATTTTAGACTGACACCCACAACCTACTGGGAAAACAGACAACTAATGGGGCAAAGGAGTAGCATTTGGGGACAGGAAAAAGCCCCAGAAGGTTGGTCTTCCACAGAGCCCTATGTGATTTTCAGTCATTTAGCTGGGCCCAGCCCATGGAGCCCCAGAGTGAGGGAGGCATCCCAGCTCTGGTTCTATTAGCCTGTGCCTAGGACAATGTTGGGAATCAAAGCCCCAACAACTGAGTGTCAAGAATAAACAAAGGCACTCAGGCAGCAACAATCTCACCATGGCAACCCTTGCATGGCTCTTTTGCGTTAACAGGAGCCAGCTCTGGCACAGGTGTCCTGATGTGAGCATTAGAGAGGTCGCTCATTTTGACTTTAGCACCGTCTGGTCCATGGATGGAGGACAAGTTTTCCGAGGAGATGTGTTTGATCAAGGGGGAAGCCAGGGTGCCTCCTAAGCTGCTTACCTCTTATCTTTGACTTAGTGACATTCCCACCATGGGCTAATCCATTCCTCCTCCTGCGGCCACTCCTGGACATTTTATACCCACAGATACGAAAGCACAGCTCTCCAAGCTCGACCTCACAGCCCTGAGGAAACTTTAAACATTTAATCATTCAAATACAAAACCAACACCTCAGTGGGCTGAACTAAACAAATAATTTTTTTTTTTTTAGACTGAGTCTCACTCTGTAGCCCAAATTGGAGTGCAGTGACACAATCTTGGCTCACTGCAACCTCCGCTTACCAGGCTCAAGCAATTCTTGTGCTTCAGTCTCCTGAGTAGCTGGGACTACAGGCACATGCCACCACCCCCAGCTAAATTTTTATATTTTAGTAGAGATGGGGTTTCACCATGTTGCCCCAGGATGGTCACAAACTCCTGAGCTCAGGCAATCTGCCTGCATCGGCCTCCCAAAGTGCTGGGATTACAGGCTTCAGCCACTGCACCCGGCTAGATTTTTTTAAATGATATAACAAGGATCTAAGAAAACCCACCACCCAAACTAAAAAACAAAGCTCTTGACAATATCCTACATCTAACCACATGCCCCACTCACCCCT
>NW_012115010.1:611554-612109 GCF_000951035.1 Colobus angolensis palliatus
AAGCACCATCTTGATTTAGTGTGTTTGTCATTCCTTGGCTTCCCAATTAAAGAGTTTTAATGTGTCTGTATGTATTCTACATACTTCTGAAATGAATATAGTTAACAAAAAGGGAATAGTGTCTGTCCAGATGCATTTTCTATGACATAAAAAAAGGGGGGAATCATGATTTTATCCATCCCTGGGGCCTGATTTTTTTTCACTTAATATTAAGTGAACAATTATTTCCCTTATTACTTTTTTACTCACTATTATTTTGCTAAGACTTATTCTTCTTTTTCATGTTAGGTGACACATGGCCCAGAACTAGAAGAGTGATTTGAATTTCTGTGGTAGCCATTCATTTCATTCTGCTCTGAAAGTCATCCTCAGCAAAGCAGGGGCTCAAGCTCATGATAGACCAGAAGCTTGGGTGGGAGACACAGCTAGCTCATGTGGAACCAGCTCCCAATCCAGAGCTGTAGCAGGCTGCAGATGCAAACACTACACAATCATTTCAATGAAAAGTTTTCCCTCTGCCCTCTACTCCAACCCCCCTGATCATGGTAAAAGACA
>NW_012115010.1:612274-612593 GCF_000951035.1 Colobus angolensis palliatus
CAGATGTGACTTGCTTTAGCCAATGGACCATTATCAAATGTGAGCAGAGGCTTAGAAAGTGCTTGTGACTAAGGGCTTGTCCTTCCTTGCTTGTGGGACCACCATGTGAAGGTGGCTGAGGATGACAGACCAGATGGAAAGGGGCCTGGCCATCCCAGACATTGCAGTTTTCCCAGCTAAGACACCAGATATATGAGTGAGACCATCCTGGACCACCCAGCCCCAGCTAAGCAAGCCCAGACCAGGAGAACCACCCAACCAACCCCCAAAATCAGGGGAATTAAATCACAGTTGTTTTAAGCCACTACACAGCAGGATG
>NW_012115010.1:617246-619106 GCF_000951035.1 Colobus angolensis palliatus
ACTCCGTCTCAAAAACAAACAAACAAACAAACAAACAAACAAAAAAGTACTTCCACTTCCATAACCTCCGCCTAGCCCCACCACAACTCTGAGGGATAGGTATCATTCTCCCCACTTCTCAAAAGAAATAACTAAGCTGGGCATGGTGGCTCATGCCTGTAATCCTAGCACTTTGGGAAGCCAAAGTGGAAGGATCACTTGAGCTCAGGAGTTCAACACCAGCCTGGGCAACAGAGTGAGACCTCATCTTTCTTTTAAAATAAATAAATACATAAATAATTAATTTTTAAAAAATTCCTCCATAAGAAATAACAAGTTCAGAGAGGTTGACAGATATACAAAACTCAAAAAGCCAGTCAGTGGAATCTTCTGACTCCAAGCCCTGTGTTCTTTCTTCTTCATCTCATGTGAATTAGTTTACACCAGCCTTCACATGCCTCTCAGCTAGCAGATGTCCCCATTAGTAACAATTTTTCTGAATTTCTGAATGTTCCCTGCCTCGGATTCTTCACCTTGACCTTGTCTGCAGCTGGAACACCTGCTACCGGATCCATGTCAGCCCTCCCAGATGCCAGCCACCTGCCAGGGCCGCCACCTACTGTGTGCAGTCAACCGCCTAGACTTCTGATCTCTCTGCCAGACTTGACTTCCCTTAGGGCCTTTAACCCTCCGGATTTGTACCCTCAGGCCCTGCCCCTCCCTGGTCCTAGATCTACCCAGCCTGGACCCTCCCACACTGCCTGCCACATCCCCAGAGAGAGTCAAGCCCAGTTCCACGGAGTAAGGGAGGGAGGCCAACAGCTACCACATGTGGCTCCAATCTGATTTCATTCCTCTGGATTTCTGGGCCACTTCACCAAGTTTTTGCAGTTGGATCTTTGATCACAGTGCTTTGTCTATTAGGTTAGAAATTTGTCTGTGTACACAAAATCATTAAAATTGGTGAGAAGGAGGAAGTAGGTCCCATTGTCCAATGCAGGGAGCTCTGAGAGACACTGTCTTTGATGAGAGGAGTGGCAAATTTACATTGCAAAGGATCACCTATACAAGGACAGAAGAAATGTATGGCTTTTTTTTCAACGAGCTCAGGTAGGCTCCTTTACGGAGATTCACTTCCTGTTTGTTTCACAACCACAGGGAGAGAGAAGTCACTGGATTGCCTTAGCCCATTAGTCTTGTTTTGGGGGTCTCAGAGGGGAAGAAATGTCCATAATCTCTTCTATTGTGCTCTATGAATCCGGAACCATACCAGAAATTTCTTGGAAAAAATCCTGACCAACTTCTCCCCAGAAATGTTTCTAGAGAAGGGAGTTTACTTACAATGTGACATAGCACAATGGTTCATTCTCAATTAGGCTTTACTGTGAGGTCCCAGGACTGGGGCATTGTGGGGTCCAGTGAAAGGAAGACAGACTTGGGCTTCATCAGGAAAACAAACTATCTGGCAGTTCACTGCCATAACCCCAGCACTGTGCCTGGTATGTGGCAAGTGCAAAATAGGTATTCGTTGGATGGATGGATGGATGGATGAGTGAATGACATAGCCAGCCAGTAAACCCATCATTAGAGAGCTGTCAAGCGGACTGTCAAGTGGACTGGACCAGAGCGTAATGCTATCGGGGGGATCCTGCTTTGAAGGGTATTGTCGAGAGGGCTGTCTCACTCTGAGACTCTGCCACCCCAAAGCAAAGTCTCACTGTCTCGCTGTGGAGACAATAGCTAAAGTACCCAGAGGTGATGTGGTCTCATAAACCCAACTCTGAAATCCACTTTGGAAAGTTACAGATGTTGAGGTTCAAAACTGCACATATTCATCAATTTCATTGCCAAGTGTCCATTCTAGAGAAACCCTCACATGCA
>NW_012115010.1:619156-620158 GCF_000951035.1 Colobus angolensis palliatus
TCCACTTTGGAAAGTTACAGATGTTGAGGTTCAAAACTGCACATATTCATCAATTTCATTGCCAAGTGTCCATTCTAGAGAAACCCTCACATGCACGCAGAAGCAGATGGATATAAGGATGTTCACTGCAGCACTGTTTTTCAGAGAGGAAAATCAGCAGTGACATACACATCTCTCGGGGTGGAACCAATAAACAAACAGCTCTATTCATATATTAGAACAGGGGTCCCCAACCTCCAGGCCATGGACCAGTACTGTGAACTGCACGTGCCAGGGATCTAGGTTGTTTGCTCCTTATGAGAGTCTAACGAATGCCTGATGATCTGAGTGGAACAGCTGCATCCCGAAACCACCCCCCTCACCCTGATCTGTGGAAAAATTGTCTTCCACAAAACTGGTGCCTGGTGCCAAAAAGTTTGGGAACTGCTGTATCAGAACACCACACAACAATTCAAATGAATCTCCCTATCTCTATCTATACTTAGGTCGACAGCTGTACTACTTGTATGAAATAGAAATCTCAAAAACAGAAGCACCTTACACTATCATTTCATTCATATAAATTTTTAAAGCACACGTAATGGCCGGGCATGGTGGCTCACACCTGTAATCCCAGCACTTTGGGAGACTGAGGCAGGAGAATTATGAGGTCAGGAGTTCAAGACCAGCCTGGCCAATATGGTGAAACCCTGTCTCTACTAAAAAAAAATACAAAAATGGCCGGGTACGGTGGCTCACGCCTAAAATCCCAGCACTTTGCGAGGCCGAGGCAGGTGGATCGCGAGGTCAAGATATCAAGACCATCCTGGCCAACATGGTGAAACCCCATCTCTACTAAAAATACAAAAATTAGCTGGGCGTGGTAGCACGTGCCTGTAGTCCTAGCTACTCGGGAGGCTGAGGCAGAAGAATCACTTGAACCCAGGAGGTAGAGGTTGCAGTGAGCCGCAATTGTGCCACTGTACTCCAGCCTGGTGACAGAGTGAGACTCTGTCTCAAAAA
>NW_012115010.1:624308-625885 GCF_000951035.1 Colobus angolensis palliatus
GAGACAGTGTCTCACTCTGTCACCCAGGCTGGAGTGCAGTGGCGTGATCATGGCTCACTGCAGCCTTGACCTACCCAGCTCAAGCAATTCTCCCCACTCAGCCTCTTAAGTAGTTGGGACTACAGGTGAATGCTACCATGCTTTAATTTTTTTTTTTTTTTTTATAGAGACAAGGTTTCACCATGTTGATCAGGCTGGTCTTGAATTCCTGAGCTCAAGTGATCCACCCACCACGGTCTTCCAAAGTGCTGGGACTAAAGCTGTAAGCCACACCGTGCCGTGCGCCTCATACTTTTTATTTAAGAAATGCCAAGAGTCAAAACAAACATTATTAACATTTTGGAGATGGGTACTCAGGAGTTTATTATGTTATTTTTTATACTTTGTATTTATTCATTCAACAATACTCAGTGAGCACCTACTATGTGTCAGGCATTTTGTAGGCTATGGGGATACAGCAGTGAATCAAAAAGACAAACATTCCTGCCTTCATGGAACATCTCTATGTTTGAAACGTGTATAATTCCTTGTATGTATGTATGTATTTATTTTTGAGACAGAGTCTCGCTCCGTCGCCCAGGCTGGAGTGCAGTGGCTGGATTTCAGCTCACTGCAAGCTCCGCCTCCCAGGTTTACGCCATTCTCCTGCCTCAGCAGCTGGGACTACAGGCGCCGCCACCTCGCCCAGCTAGTTTTTTGTATCCTAATCCCAGCAGCCATGGGCACCATCCCCACCTCCCCTCCTCAGGAGAGGGGGCATCCTTCCACACTCCCCAGGGCAGGATCCCAGGTGCCTTGCTGTCCCCTAGCCCTCACTGCCAAACACCAAGTTCCACCAGTTTACCCTAAGGTCTGGGACCACAACTCCAGTTCAGGCCCTCAGCATTTTATACTCAACCCACTAAAGAGCCACTCACTGGCCTCTCCAACTCCAGATATAACTCCCCAACAGTTCTCCACGTGGCTGCCTAAAACACCCACATTTGGCCATCACATCCCTGCTTAAATACCATAAAGCCTGCCAAGTGCGGCGGCTCACGCCTGTAATCCCAGCACTTTGGGAGGCCGAGGCAGGCAGATCACCTGAGGTCAGGAATTCAAGACCAGCCTGACATGGAGAAACCCCATCTCTACTAAAACTACAAAAGTAGCTGGGCATGGTGGCGCATGCCTGTAATCCCAGCTACTGAGGAGACTGAGGCAGAAGAATCACTTGAACTCAGGACGTGGAGGTTGCAGTAAGTCAAGATCATGCCATTGTACTCCAGTCTGCACAAGAGCAAAATTCTTTCTCAAAAAAATAAATAAATAAATAAAACAAAAACACATAAAGCCTCCCTGATACTCATGACACTCACAGAAGGACGCCCAAGCACCCACACACAGCCCCTAACCTTTGCACAGGTTGCATTGTCTCACGCTTGAGGCTCAGACACACACCAGCACTTCCAATCCCCTGCACATTCCTGACTTTTTCTTTTTTTTTTTTTTTTGAGACGGAGTCTCGCTCTGTCGCCCGGGCTGGAGTGCAGTGGCCGGATCTCAGCTCACTGAAGCTCCACCTCCCAGGTTCAAGC
>NW_012115010.1:628226-628550 GCF_000951035.1 Colobus angolensis palliatus
CGACTGGCGCCGCGCGGTGCAGAGCAGGCGGTAACCCGGGTGAGAGAAAGGTGGTGGGAGGGAGCCCTAGTCAGTCCCACAGATGGCCCGATCCCCAGCATGTCAGTGTTGGTGGGGATGGGGAGAAGGCGTCTAACAGGAGGTTTTGGGGAGGGGGCAGGCATGCTGCCCCTTCAAGACTGGCGCGGTACCCCGAGACCCTCCCCTCACAGCCAGCTTCAGGAGACCCGAGGGAGAAAAGTCTTAACCCATCTTGTCCCTGCACCCTCTTTTCTAGAAGTCCCTCCTCTGATACACCCCATACCACCTCCTGCCTACGCCCTC
>NW_012115010.1:628600-644651 GCF_000951035.1 Colobus angolensis palliatus
AAGTCCCTCCTCTGATACACCCCATACCACCTCCTGCCTACGCCCTCTGACCTCTGCTCTCAGTCCCCTCTCCAGGCCCTGCTTCCTTTACAATGCTCCCTCAATCGAAGGAAGTCCCCAAGAACAACTCAGCCCTCCACCGGGAGGCAGCCTCACTCGGGCATGGGGCAAATACCTCAAGCCCCAAACGCCTCCCCCCACCAGCCCACGGCCAGCCACTGGGAGGCAGGATACAGGGGGCGGGGAGTGACATCGCTGTGGGTAGGGACGGTGCCCCAGCCCTGCTTACCCCTCGCCTCACAGCAGCTTCTTCCCCTCCCCCATCTCCCATGAGTTCTTCGCCTTGATGAAGGGGGTGATGCCCAGGAAGCAAGTCAGGCATCTTGGAACTCAGTTCCCCAGAAAGGAAAAGTGAGGGCACATTTGCACACAGGGAAAAGTGTGGGCAGAAGGGAGGGATTCAGCTTCACCTGGGTGACCCCATTCCTCTGAGATCTTGTGCCCAAGAGGCCACCACCAGGGTACTGCAGCCTCCACTCAACCATTCCCCAAGGAGTGGCACCAGGTCACATTGCACCCCTGGGGTTTCCATGGCAGCAGAATTACACACCAGGACAGTAACCCAGGGATGGAGGAGAGATTTAAAGGGACAGCTCCACCTGAAAGCAGCCACATATCCCAGTGTTGACCCAAAGAAGGAAGGGAATCTGGTGCAGGGGAAGAGGGAGCAAGGCTGCAGATCAGAGATGCCCGGTTCAGGATCTCTAAGCTCTCAGCCCAGTTCCATTGCCCATTTATCTCCCAAATCTCAGGAAAAGGGCCCCTGACTTTACCCAAAGTAGACATGGGGTCTCTCTGCAAGAGGAATACACCTATACCTTTTCCCTCCCTTCCAACAACCATACTGACCCATGGGGAAGGGCGGAAAAAGGACCTTGTTAGCTTTGCCCTTCACAGAGTCCAAGACAGGGATCTCCCAGGGAAGGAGGAGGGAAGGGGAGTTTGAACTCAGAGGCAGGGACACAGCTGTCTCTCTGTTCTGTGGGAAGTATAATGACCACCAGATAATAAGGGGCAGAACCCAGCATTAGATTTTTGAAGCTGGGAGCTAATGTAGCTCAGGATAGGACAGAGGCTGCCTGAAGGAAGAGAAACACTTTGTACTTCTTCCTTTGAATATGAGAAGCCAGAAGCAGCCCCTTGAACAATATGAAGGGGAGCAGGAGCCCCAGGAGTCCTTTGAGGAAGCAAAACCCACTGCCACACCCCAAGGCTCTACTCCCTGTCCCCCATCCTCCCCACCACGCCCCCATCAAGTGGTCTGCAACAAGGAAGCCAAATTGCTGGGCTTGCTCCTCCTCCTACACCCCAGTCAGGCACCATTGATGAAACCCCAGGCACCATTGATGGGCAGCCCCGGATGGACAGGCCATTAAGCACGGGCTCAGGGGTGGGTTTAATTAACCCCTAAGCAGCTTACAGTGGGGCCTAGGCAGGCTGAAAGAGGCGGGGAGAACCCAGGGAGCCCAGCAGGCTAGACAGGAGATGGGAAACTGAGCCCTCCAATGCTGCAGAAGCTGGAGACATTGGTGCCATCCCTCCACTGCAAGGAGAAGAGGCCTTTCCTGGACAAGTGTGCCACAGTTTAGACCCTGGCTCACTCCCTTCATGTTCTCGGAGAGGAGGGACAGAGGAATCATTCTACCCAAAGTGGCAGCCCTGGAACCTCTAGCAGAGGCAGTAGCGAGGCCTAGAGCAAGGGAAGGAGCTGCATGGGAGGGAGGCATCCAGGCAGGGGGAAGTTCAGACAACTCAAGAGCAGAACCATAGCAATTCCCAGCTGCCCGGGACTCAGAGAGCCTCTATCCCAGGGAACTCAACCTTCTGGGGTCCTGCGTGCACTACAGGAATCCATGAGCTCCTAGAGTGGCATGTACCTTTTGTGCATGGATGCATATGTCTATGATGAGGGCTCACTGCTGTCACCAGATTCTAAGTGACTCAGGACCAATAAAAGTTAAGAACAGGCCAGGTGCGGTGGCTCACGCCTGTAATCCCAGCACTTTGGGAGGCCAAGGCGGGTGGATCACCTGAGGTCAGGGGTTCGAGACAGCCTAGCCAACATGGTGAAACCCCATCTCTACAAAAATACAAAAATTAGCTGGGCATTATGATGGGTGCCTGTAATCCCAGCTACCCGGGAGGCTGAGGGAGGAGAATCACTTGAACCTGGGATGTGAAGGTTGCAGTGAGCCAAGATCCCACCACTGCCCTCCAGCCTGAGCAACAGAGCAAGACTCCGTCTCAAAAAAAAAAAAAAACAAAAAACGTTAAGAACACTGATCTTGTCCCATCATCTCATCTTAGGGAATTCTCAGGTCTTCAAAGGGAGGTGACTGTTTCAAGGACACAGGGTTAATGCCAAAATAACAACTCAGGCCAGGCACAGTGGCTCACACCTGAATTCCCAGTACTTTGGGAGGTTGAGGCAGATGGAGCACTTGAGCTCAGGAGTGTGAGACCAGCCTGGGCAACATTTTTGTCCAAAAATTAGCTTGGCATGGTGGTGCACACCTATAGTCCCAGCTACTCGGGAGGCTGAGGTGGAAGAATGGCTTGAGGCTGGTAGGTAGAGGTTGCAGTGAGCCAAGCTTGTACCACTGCACTCCAGCCTAAGCTAAAGAGCCAGACCTTGCCTTAAAAACAACAACAACTTGGTGGCAGCGGCAGCAACAGCAGTATAATAAGTATGACTATTCCTAAAAGTAATGGGCTCTCCCATTACAGCCTTTGCGTCTCACAGCAGCCTCTTTACAGAAGAGGAAATGTGAGCTCCAAGAGGTTAAGCAGTTTGCTACTGAGGCTTTGCTAGTTTATCTGAGTGGCCTATTCCCTTGTCCTAATGCCTCCTACAGAGCCACGCCCAGGTATCCTGACCTGGTATTCTCGTTCCTTCACTCAGAGCTTCCTGGCCCCCAGTACCACCTCTCCACCTGTGGCACACGCTGGCCTAGTGGGCAGTGATTACGGACTTCTCAGCCCCAGGCTGTACTGCTGTAATCCCTCCATCCCTAAGCCATTCTCCAAGGCCCAGCTCCCAGGCCACCGCCTGAGGCCCTGGTCCCATGCCACTGCCCTCCAGCAATAGTACGGGTCACCTCTGGAGCATGCATCCCCTGCCCTCCAAGGAACTGAGTTGTGCTCCAGCCCTACACTGGAGCAGGGGAGCAGATATGGGTCTTATTCCTTCTCTTCTCCGTTCCAGTACAGGAACCCACACAGAGATGGCCACAGCAGCTGCCAGAAGGAATGGCTAAGTGGTAGGAGGGAAGAGCAGTGGAGCCAGTTGGTTCTCATCTGGACCTGTGCAAGTGCCCACCCCTAAGTCCTCGCCTGGCACCCTCTGAACCACTGAAATAAGCTAACATCCTCATCCCCTTCTTACCAGACTCAGAGTTGGTGGCGGCAACCGGCATGGTGAGGAGGCAAGGACTCTGAAACGTCTCTCCTGGAGAGGGGAGAGAGGAGGATGAGCGGATACAAGGGCAAAGCAATGGGGAAGGGAACAGGAAGAGCCTCCCCTTCAGGACCAGTCAGCAAGGTAGGGGAGAAGGTGCTGCCCAGAAAGTGGGGGTTGGAGAACAACGATTCCAACAGTCCTGGGAAGCAGGAAGAGCAGGTATTACATGCCTATTTCTCTGAGGAGGAGGAGACCAGGGAGGATAAAAGAGGTTAACTGATTTGCCCAAGATCACAAAGCTAATAAGGAGAGCTAGAATGAAAATCCAGGTTTTATGACTCAAAAATAAGTATATAAATAAAGTGTTTCTTCCTGCTGTCTTTTTTGTTTGTTTGAAGAAGGAACAAGTAGAATTTTTAGAGGGTAAGAACATAATTTGGCTGAGCAAGGTGGCTCATGCCTATAATCCCAGCACTTTAGGAGGCTGAGGCAGGAGAATCACCTGAGCCCAGGAGTTTGAGACCCACCTGGGCAACATGGCAAGACCCCCATCTCTACAAAAAATTTAAAAATTATCCAGGTGTGGCAGTGTGTGCCTATGATCCCAGCTACTTGTGGGACTGAGGCAGGGGGATCTCTTGAGCCCAGGAGGTCGAGGCTGTGGTGAACCATGGTTGCACCACTGTACTCCAGCCTGGGCAACAGAGCAAGAACCTGTCTTTAAAAAAAAGTCATTGGCCGGGCGCGGTGGCTCAAGCCTGTAATCCCAGCACTTTGGGAGGCCGAGGCGGGCGGATCACGAGGTCAGGAGATCGAGACCATCCTGGCTAACATGGTGAAACCGCGTCCCTACTAAAAAAACACAAAAAACTAGCTGGGCGAGGTGGCGAGCGCCTGTAGTCCCAGCTACTCTGGAGGCTGAGGCAGGAGAATGATGTAAATCCAGGAGGCGGAGCTTGCAGTGAGCTGAGATCTGGCCACTGCCCTCCAGCCTGGGCGGCAGAGCGAGACTCCGTCTCAAAAAAAAAAAAAAAAAAAGTCATTTAAAAAAATAATGGAAGAGTCCAGAATTTGAGTCAAAGTAGAAAACACGAGTACTCCCAGACTGTAGGTTCCCTGAGAGCCAGAAACACATTGATTTTATTTGCTTCTGGAACCTAGGCCTGCCAAAGCGTCGATGTTTCACAGACATTTATCTGGGGGGCTGACAGAAGTTACATGTACCTCTCCATGGCCCCTCTGGCTGGCTCTCTCTCCTCTCTCCCTTTCTTAGCTCAGAGCTGGCACAAGGAGACCAAGTGCTCTGGGCAGAATCAGGCATGGAGTCTACAGCCCCAGTTTCCATTCCAGGGCCTCCCCAGGCTAGGATAGGCTCCCTTGTTCTCCCAGGAGAGGGCAGGGGGTGACCCCCCACCCTTCTTCCCTTTGCCTTCCTGGGCATGTGCTGCTGGATAAAACCCTAATTCCTAGTTGCCATGACAACAGGAGGCAGTGGCTCACAGCAGGGGTGGGGAGTAGGGGGAAGCATCTGGCAGTGCCCACTTTAGGACTGAATGCCTGCTGAGTCCTGGGGATGAGGGAACCACAGCAACTCCACCTGCCCCCAAAGAGGATTCTTCCCAGAGGACTCGTACCTGATTTCAATAAAACCCTCTCTGCTCCCATTCCCCTCTCAGGCCTGAGCTGGTCACCTGAGCTCAGGTGACAGAAATTACAAAAGTGAGGGGGATGGTTCCCTTGCCTCCCGGCTCTGCCCCTGAGGACATGGAAGAAAGGTGCTTTCAGTGAGGGGAAAGGCACCCCTATTCAGGCTACACCCAGGCTGGAAGAAATGCCCAGGATCCACTGTGCCAATCTCTACTTCTAGAGAGCAGGAAGGAGGGATCCCTTCCCTCACCGCCCCAGGCCTTGATGACCTGGAGCCTTCTCCTGGCTGCTGCTCCTCTCCCTCAGAAGGTCAGAGACTCTTGACTCCAGAAGTCCTCCTTCCCTAGAGCGTGGAAGGTGGGAAAAGGCAGGGAGAATCCTGTATGAAATCCCTGCGCTCAGAAGTCTTGCCCAGCCTGCCTGGGTTTTCTCCCGGGGAGTCGGTTCCCACAGCATCAGCTGGCTTTGCTCCCCCACGCCTGTCCAAGCCTCTGAGAGGGCGGGGCCTGGCTGTGCCCACAAGAGAACGGCAGTGCCAGGCAAGCTAGCCTGGCTCCGTGCCAAGGTCCTGCACCCAGGCATCTGGGAACCTGCACCTCGGCTTCCAAAAGCCTGGGCCCAGATGCCCTCTCAGCTCTGCCTCCGAGATATCCCCATCACCCAAAGCGTCCGTAGGAGAGCGGACCAGCAGTTAAAGGGAGAGGTTTCTTCCAACCTCCCACCCATCCCTCCATCCGTATACATACAAAGAGGTGCGGAGAAGAAAGGTCTGACAAAGGCGCTTTGGAGAGCGAGAGGGCGCGGGGAGGGCTGGACAGAACTGAGGGTCAGAGGATGGGGTCGAAAGGCCAGGCGGACGTGCATGCTTGGACAATCGGATCACCCCTGCCCCAGCGGACCCAGCCCTAACACCCTGGGCGCTAGGACCTGGGGGAGGGGGGCGTGTTGCGAGCCATCAAAGAAGGCTCTCTGCTCGCGCGCCCGCCGGAGACCAGGGATGAGGTCACTAAATGACTGCCCCAGCCACCAACCCCCACCCCGTCCTTATCCCCCCCCACCCTTAATTGACCTAACTTTCTAACCCTGGCTCTTCGCTTCTGGCACCGGTCCTCTCCCAAGTCTCCAGACCCTAACCCTGGCTCCCGCCCCGCCCCGCTACATACAGCCTGGGAAGCGGGAGAAGCAGCGCGCCCCTTCTGGGGACCCCCTCCCAGTGAAGACTGTGGTGTTGGCCGCCTAGGGGGACTGGGGGCCACTGGGACAAAGCGCAACCTCTGTTTCGCTCCCCAACCCCCGGAAGCGCTAACAGCACGGTTCTTACGTAATGCCGGGCTTCCAAGTCCCCCCAGCCCGCACAGACCCCGGGGAGGCCGCGCGGATACCTGGGCCCCTCACAGCTCACCACCTTGGTGCCTGAAGCCACTTTGGAGCCCCTACCGCAGGGGCGCGGACCAGTGTCAATGGGCAGCGGGCCTTGGTTCTCCCAACCAGCACCCCAGAAAGAGGGCCCAGGGGCGGGGGCGGGTGGAGAGGGAGGGAACGGGCCTGGGTGAAAGGGGCCTGTGGAGTTTAAACCCAGAGAATAGGGTCCTAAGTGCCGTGCCAGGACGAAAAGGAGGCGGAGGTCTTGGGGTGGGTGCTGGCCAGGGGGCCGGGGGACGCCTACCTGCGCCCCGGGGAGCCCCTAGCTCCGGGCAGCTCCAGCGCAGCCGGGCGCTCACGGTTTATTGCTTGTCAATCGCTAGCCCGGCTCTTAAAGCGGCAAGGCCTCTCCGCGAGGGGGCGAAGGCCCGGCAGAGAGGGGAGGGGAGAAGAACGCGGAGGCTGGTACAACTCGGAGGAAGTAGTCTTTCCCAGCAGCTGGTACGGGGACAGCCAGGTAGTGGTTTGGGAGACACCGCACAGACCACGACGCCGTCCCACTGGGACGGGTTAGGGAGGCAGGACTGGTACCGGTACCCGCTGGTGTCCCTCGGCTCCCAAGGATCCCTTAAAACGGCGACGGTAAAAGTGCCGAATGAGACCGGCTTGATTACTCCGCCCACCCCTCTTGGCTTAGACCCGCGTTCTAGTCCCAGGCGTGCATCACCTTTCCTCGTTATCCTGCTTCCATATTGAGAAAAGGAACGGGAAGACTTTAGAGAGACTCCCAGGAAGCAGGATACCAGCCCCAGAAGGCCTCGGGATCAGGGACAGCTTTTTAAGGACTCGGAGGGTGGGTATCTGGATTCCAGACTTTCCAGAAAATTTGCAAAAAAGAGGAAATGTCTTCGTGAAAGGATTCGAGAGCCTATTTTAGGTCTGGGTGAGGGAGGCCTGGTCTATTTCCCTGTCTATGGAATAAAGAAGTAACTGGCTAGCCTTCCTCAGAGTCCCATCCCCAAGAAGTAAATAAAGGGTTAAACCCACTGGCCCGCCTTCGCCCAGCCTCCGGCTCCACCCCAGATCTGCTAGTAAAAGATACTGGGCCTCCAAATACTGGAGGCTCTGTGCAGTGCGCCTGGCATTTGGGGTCAGTTGCGCTACTTATCCGACCTCGGCGTTCAGCCACCCCGTCCGGTTACCCTCAGCAAGATGTGGGAGTCATCCCTCTTCCTTGCTAACTGGATTCCTAAGATCATAAATGAACTGCATCTTTGGCTGGGCGCGGTGGCTCACTCCTGTAATCCCAACACTTTGGGAGTCCGAGGCGGGAGCATCGGTTGAGCCTAGGAGTTCGAGGCTAGCCTAAGCAACATAGTGAAACCCCATCGCTACAAAAGATAAAATAAACAAAATTAGCTGGGCGTGGCAGCGCGCGCCTGTAGTCCCAGCCACTTGGGAAGCTGAGGCTGCAGTGAGCCGAGATTGCAACACCGCACTCCAGCCTGGGCAACAGAGTGAGATCCTGTCTCAAAAGAAACAAAAAGAAAAGAAATGGATTATATCCTGGAAGCTTGCTTGGAAATCTCAGATATGGGAATCTATCCCGAAAGCAGGGAACTGGTCCCTAGGTCCCAAGACTCAGCTCTCCCCTGAATTCCAAGGGTATAAGTTTGAATATAGGGAAAAGCCACAGAGGCGGCCAAACTTCTGAAAACCACATTGTTTAGGTGCCCCAGGCTTTTACTGAGAGAAGAAAGTTATCGACCCCAGATAGCTTTGACAGGAATTACGGGCTTTGTTCTCTAAGCAAAGAGGGTTCCCGGAGCACATTGCTTGCAGCTCTCTCCTCTACCTGCAAGCTAGAAAACCCTTCTTCTTTTTTTTTTTTTTTTTTTTTGAGACAGAGTTCCACTCTTGTTGCCCAGGCTGGGGTGCAATGGCACGATCTCGGCTCACCGCGCAACCTCTGCCTCCCGGGTTTAAGCGATTCTCCTGCCTCAACTTCCCGAGTAGCTGGGATTACAGGCATGCACCACCACACCTGGCTAATTTTGTATTTTTAGTAGAGACAGGGTTTCTCCATGTTGGTCAGGCTGGTCTCGAACTCCTGACCTCAGGTGATCTGCCTGCCTCAGCCTCCCAAAGTGCTGGGATTGCAGGCATAAGCCACTACACCCGGCCTAGAAAATCCTTCTAATTGAATTCAGGAAGAATTCCCCTTTCCATTATAAAGGCTACCCTCCACTCTCACCTGTCCACCTCTGGGCTGGAAATCACGCAGCTATTTGTATTTGGGAAGAGGAAGAATTTGAATCTCTACAAGACATTAATTAGTTCTCAATCAGTAACCCACAGCAAACCTTCCATTCTATTTAGGATCCTCAGGACAGGCTGGGATCTCAGATTCTGGCCCACCTGGGGAGGTGGAGCCCAGCTCATTATTCTTAGCGGCTGCCCTGCTGCATTCGTCAGTCAACAAGTATCTCTCTAATAAAGGCCTTGCAGGATGCCAGCCTCTCACATCTGTTCAGGACCTTACAATTGACAAATTGTTTCATTCTCACAACAGCCTTGTGCAGTTACAGAAAGAGAAGAAACATTTCTTGATACAGAATAGGATGCTCCTCTTCTGTGCCAGGCAAGGTACCACTTTCTGTGATACTGAGACAGATACGGGCCATGACCTCCTAGAGTTCACAGTCTGGGGTTGAAGTCAGGAAGGGCTGTGTCACATGGATACAAAAAGTGCTTCTTGGTAGCACAGCTGAATGCCATAATAAAGGTGCAGTGTGTCCTAAGCTGTTCCCCCAAAGGAATAGAGGTGCTAATGGTTGGCAATGGAGTAGCTGGGAAGGGAAGCAGGTTTGCGGTTCGGCAATGCATCCCCTAGCAGTTAAGGGCTGCCCCCTACCTCAAGAGGGGAATGAGTCCTCCTTCTCTGGGGTCTGTAATTAGCTCTGCCTTACTCCCTGCCTCAGCCTCAGAGGTCATAAGGGTGCAGGTAGTATCTCTCCTTCCCCCAAAATCAAGATTTTTCTATGGTGGTGTTCAGCCCAGAGTTTTGGGAGTCAAGGCGCAGAGAAAAATAAAACTCAAGAGTGTTACAAATTTTCAGCAGATAAGGCTTTGCACTGAGTGATGTTGCACTTCCTATAATGACCAGCAGGGGCCACCAACAGCTATCCCTAGTCTATCTACACCCACCCTCTGCTGTGGTTTGCCTCCACACCTGCGACTCGCGGGTGCCTCGTTCTGGAAACCATATTTATGGACTATACCTCTCAGTAAAAAAAAAAAAAAAAAAAAACTTGGGTGGGGTGTCGTGGCTCATGCCTGTAATCCCAACACTTTGGGAGGCCAAGGCAGGCAGATCATGTGAGTTCAGAAGTTCAAGACCAGCCTGGCCAGTATGATGAAACCCTGTCTCTACTAAAAATGCAAAAATTAGCCGGGTGTGGTGGTGGGCACCTGTAATTCCAGCTACTCTGGAGGCTGAGGCAGGAGAATCGCTTGAACCCGGGAGGCCCAGGTTGCAGTAAGCCGTGATTGCGCCACTGCACTCCAGCCTCACACCTGGATAAATGTTTAAAATTTTTTTATAGAGATAGAGTCTTGCCATGTTGCCCAGGCTGGCCTTAAACTCCTGGGCTCAAGTGATCCACTTGCTTCAGCCTCCCAATGTGTTGGGATTACAGGTGTGAGTCACTGCACCAGGCCAAGATTAATTTTTTAACTATAAATAGAAATTCCAATTTTGTCTTCCCATACCAAAAGGACCATCTTGCACACCCATAGGTGCACACCCACTTTGGAAACCACTGTTCTAAAGGAAAAGCTGTGCCACCTTCCCTAGTCTCTGCCTCAACAGGGCATCCAAACGGGAATGGATCCAGACAGCTTTGCCTTCCCACCAGGACTAAACCGAGGCCTCTGGGAAGGACCAAATTTCCTGGCCTCTTGCTCATCACACAACCTCAAGACAGAAATTGAGCCCTCTCCACCACTACCACTACCACTACCACCAGCCTGGCCTGCATTCATGTCAGATTGCCTTTCTAGAGAGCAGAGCCCCAAAACCTCTCTTGGAAGCAGCATCTGTTCCTCCACCTGGCCCAACAATTGCACTTTGCCTTGCCTCTTGATTTTAGTCTGACCACCTCCCTGTTGGGGTGGGAAGTTCTGGAACCAGGCAATTTTGTGTTGAAATCCTGGCTCAACCCCTTCGTGTGTGTGTCTTAGGCCAGTTAAATAACGTTTCCAAGCCTCAATTTCCTCATTTGTATAATGGGGATAACAACTTTGGGAGAGGATGGAGGTAGAGGGGCTGCCATGTGCCAGGCACACAGAATGTGTTCCATAAATGCAGTTCCATTCTGGGAGTAGGTCTAGGCAGGCTCTAGCTAGGTGCCAGTGGGCTGTGGGTGGTTAGTCCTTATCTCTGGCTGTCTGATGTGTCCTGGCTGACCTCAGGTTCTCCTGCAGAAGGCAGGATCCACCCCAGGGCTTCTGGAGCTCCAGGTATCTGTTACAGATAGCATGTCCTCTTCTCGCTGCCCACACACTCTTTACTGGCACCTTGCCCACATCCATCTGTGCCAACCACTTCTCTTTTCCTCCTCTCCCTCCAGTGCCTCCACTGAAGTGCCAAGGGCTTTGATATGGGCACCATGTGAGGGACCAGTAACAGGTGGCTCATTGCCAAAGTGGAGAAGAGCTTGCAAAAAGCGGTGCATCAGGGTGTGGGGTGCATGCCTGTAGTCCTAGCTACTCAGGAGACTGAGGCAGGAGGACCCCTTAAGCTCAGGAGCTCAAGACCAGCCTGGGCAACATAGGGATACCCCAATATCTCAGTCATAGTAATAGTAGTAATAATAATTTTTAAAAGTCAGTGCAAACTCTGGGAGTAGAGGGAGTCCTGCTAACCACCCCAATGATCCAATGTCTATTGCTGGAGCCCCCTTACAAACCAACCATAATTTGAAGTGTCCCTATACACCCTGGACAGGGCAGAGATTGATGAGGGAGTAGGTGAGGGAGTGCAGGAAGCTTCTGGACAGTAGGAGTTGAAGAGGGGATCAAAGCACAAAGCAGACCCAGTTAGACACCCTGGGGACCACATGAGGCACTTGAGTTGCTCTTTGGAGACAGGTTAGAGGAGTGTCCCCGCTTGAACTAGTGACCTGGAGGAGAGCTGTACATATACATACACATTGCATGCATGCACACACTCACGTATACAGACATACACACTCACATACACACCCACTCTCACATATACACACACACTCACACACCCTACACACACTCACATACGCACACACACTGAAATACACACATTCTCATATACACACACATACACACTCATACACCTACATACACATGCACACTCAGACACACACACTCACATATATAGACACACTCATACACACACTCATATACACACTCACAGACACACTCAAATACACACACCACCCTCACACACTCACATATACACACACATACATATCCCTACATACACTCACATACACACACAGACACAGGCACTCACACTCAAATACACACACACTCACACACTCATATATACACACTACACACTCAGACACACACACATATACAGACACATACACACACACATATACACATACATACATACACCTACACACATACACAGACACTCAGACACACACACTCAAGTGCACACATATATAACACTCATACACTCACACTTACCCATTCATGTACACACACACAGATACACACAGACACAGGCACTCACACTCATACACTCACACTCATACACTCACATTTACCCATTCATGTACACACTCACACACAGATACACACACCACACACACTTATATGTACACACATACATACATGCATACACATACACACACATACACTCACAGACACTCTTGGACACACACATACACTCACAAACACAGACACACACTCAAATACGCACACACTCGTACACACTCTCACATACACATATACGTACATGTATGCACACATCCTATGCTGCTTCCCTCCCCACTTGTCCTGGACCAACGCAGTGCTTACAGAGTAGATTGGAGCCCAGACAGAAGAGGGGACCGGGGCTGTGAAGAACACTGGGTGGTCTCAGGTAAGCCATTTGTCCTGGGCTTTCCCTGCTGTTAAATAGGCAGGATAATATCCACCTTGCAGGCTCTGCGACCACTGGACCACTGCCTGGGCTGATAAAAATGCTTTATGAGCCATGATGGGGGAGCCCTGGGCACCCAGGCAGTGCCCTGGCCAGGAAAGAAATGCGGGACAGCCCATCCCAGAGCTATTCTCTGCTCCTCCCCTGCCTTGACCACCCAGCGACTCTGTCCCCAGCCCTGCTTGGCACCAACTGCCCAGGTCCAGCCTCCCCCATGTCCCATAGGGATCTTCTTGTTGTCCTCCTCATTGGGGTTCAGCCACCCTGGGCTCACCCTGTGCACCTCTCCTCTCTGAGGTGCCTGGGGACAGAGCGGGGGACCTCCTGCCCATTCCCTGCCACCCCATAGGGGTTTCAAGCCCTCTGGCACCTCCACTTCCAGCTCCCTTCTCTGAGGTACTGGTGTGGGGAGATGTGGAACCCTGGGAAGGGGAGAAGCCACCATCCACCCCTCCCCAAAAATTGTCTTTTTCCCGGCCAGAGCCATTGTGGGGGGCTGTCCCCACCCTCACCAGTACAGACTGTAGGATCACCCATCACCCAAGGCAGACTGGGAATCTGTAGGTTCTTGGCAGCAGGCCTCAGATAAAGAAACAAGCAAAGAGGTCAAGTAATTTGTCCAAAGGCATCACACTGGTCAGTGTAGAGCTGGGGCTTGACCCCAGGCAGTTGGCCTCAGGCTCCTCTGCAGGTACTGCACCTCGCTTTGCAGGTACTACCATTACCTTCATTTTATAGATGAAGAAGCTGAAGGTCGGAAGAGTTCAATGACTTGCCCAGGATCACACAGCAAGCGAGTATTGGAGTCACACTTAGCAGGAAAACTTAGTAAAAAGCTCAGTAAAGAGATTGACTTAGTTTTCCATCAATTATTTTTCAATTGACAAAACCGTGATAACTCACAAAAACAGCTGAACATAAACAACATGTTAATATGACTTAAGACTATATATATATAATCAGTGTTTACAGAAATAAATTCCTGGAAACAATTTGTAATCTTTCTTGTTAATCCTTAGCTGCTCACCATGACTGAATCTAATCTCGAAGGCATCTAGACTTAAGATATCTTTACTAATGCACCCTAAATCTTTTATTAGCTTGACATTAGACACAGGACTTGAGGACAGCTTAGCAGCTCTCGACAGCAACCGGCAGGAATGCTGTAATGTGAGAGTCTTCTGGCTTTCAGAGACCACTTTCCTCCTCCAGGGCAAAAAACTTAGCTGTTTGGCCTTGGTTTTTGCATCTGTAAAATGGGAGGTTGGGAGATAGGAACTAGATTACTAAATTCCCTTCCAAATCCATCCATCTAAAGAGACAACTTTGCACTCCGCTCATCAAAAAGATAAAAATTTTCTTTCCAACAGGGATTTCCAAGAAGTGGCCTCTTGGTAGATATTTCTTGAATATTATTCCATTCAATAAATACCTATTCCCACCTGATTGAAGTTCTTCGAGGACAAAAATTATATCTTAATGATCACTGTAACTCCAGCACCTTATTCAATGCTGGCCATCAAGTAGGTGCTCAGTATTTTTTAATTAATTAATTTTGAGATGAGGTCTCAATAGGTTCCCCAGGCTTAATCTTGAACTCCTGGTCTCAAGGGATCCTCCCACCTCAGCTTCCTGAGTAGCTGGGACTTCAGGTGTGCGTCACCACGCCTGGCTCTAGGTGCTCAGTTAATACAAGGCGCAGAATCTCTAGATGGCCCCAACAGTGCTTCCCAGGGCCCACCTTGCAAAAGGGGCTTCTATTTAGTACTAAGGACGTGGAGTTCAGAGAGGCTGATAACTGGCAACCGACCACACCCAGGCAGCAGCTCCAGGGCCTCTGATCCTCACAGTTCCTGGCATTGTATCTGAGAGTAGGGGCAGAGCTAATGCCATCACTAAGAGTCACTTTTGTCCCCTAACTTAGGGGAGACTGCCCTGTCCTTACAAAGGAGTGTGTAAGCACAGCTGTACAACATCTGCATAAGGGAAGATGTTTCTTTATGCATTTCTGGCTCCACCCAGACTTGTGACTTAACCAGTCTTGTAGCCCCCACCCAGAAGCAGACTCAGTAGTCAAGGACCATTTAGCATACCCCTATGTCTGCATGCCCAACCAATCAGCAGCACCTATACACCTATACCCTAGACCCCGCTCACCAAACTATCTTTGAAAAACTAATCTTCAAGTTTTGGGGGAGACCAATTTGAGTAATAACTGTTTCCTGTGTGGCCGGCCTTGTGTCAATTACTCTTTCTTTACTGCAATGCCATGGTCTCAGTGGATTGGTTTTGTCTGTGCAGCAGGCAGGAAGAACGCATCAGGTGATTACAGTACCGGCACACCCAACCTGCTTGGGGAAGAATCCAGCCAAAAAGCTTGAGGCCTGCAGCTTCAGGGTGAGAACGAGACAAAAGGGGGATGGAGGGAGATAGACTCGCTGTGTCTCAGCTCCAGAGCAGCCCCCCGAACTTCCCAAAGGTTTGAACCCTTCCAAGCATTTACGCAAATCATCAAAGGGATTCCTTGAGGCAAAAGGTTTGAGTCTGCAGTTCTGAGACCCCCAAGGATGTGAGGAGAGACCCAGACCTATCTCCTTTGGGAGGGACCCCAGACTTGGGGGAAGGGGTACTGGATGCCAACTGAAACCCAAACATAAAATTCTAAGCTCACCCAATCATCTGAATGGACTCCTTCTCTCCTCTCAGCAAAGGGCATTCCAAAGTTAACCTGAAAACTAGTTCAGGCCATGATGGGAAGGGGGGCCCAGCCATACCTAATTATACCATCCCTCCTTTTGGACTTACTGATAGAACAGACTCTTTAAGTCTGATAAGAAACATTTACAGTCTATTCTCTCTGAAGCCCGTCACCTGGAGGCTTCACCTGCATGATAAAACCTTGGTCTCAACAATCCCTTATCTTAACCCAAACATTCCTTTCTGTTGATTTTAAATCTTTAGACAATAATTTAACTCTTTCCACCAATTGCCAATCAGAAAATCTTTGGATCTACTTATGACCTGGAAGTCCTCTGCTTCCCCAACCCCATTCCAGTTGTCCAGCCTTTCCAGACCAAACCACTCTACATGTCACATATATTATTGATGTCCTATGTCTCCCTGAAACATGTAAAACTAAGTTGTGGCCTTGGGCACATGTTCTCAGGATCTCCTGAAGGCTGTCATGGGTCATTGGTCATGCATAGTTGGCTCAAAATAAATTCCTTCAAATATTCCTTCAAATATTTTACAGAGTTTGACTCTTTTGGTTGACACACCAAGCTCAAGCAGGAAGAACCGGGCTCAAGAACTGTCTCTCTCCTTTCTCTCTGTTGGGCACAGGTGGGGAATACCTATGCCCAACACCTCCCCAATACCTGGGACCACAGGCA
>NW_012115010.1:644997-673482 GCF_000951035.1 Colobus angolensis palliatus
GAGTTCAAGACCAGCCTGGCCAAGATGGTGAAACCCCATCTCTACTAAAAATACAAAAATTAGTAGGGCACAGTGGCAGGCACCTGTAATCCCAGCTACTCGGGAGGCTGAGGCAGGAGAATCGCTTGAACCTGCATGGCAGGGGCTGCAGTGAGACGAGATCGCACTATTGCACTCCAGTCTGGGCGATAGGGTGAGACTCCATCTCAAAACAAAGGTTGGAGGGGGTTCTTCTATGAGTGGAGGGGCTCACGCCTGTTAATCACCTAGCATGTGCCAGGAGCTGCCCAGAGGCTAAGCTACATCACCCAACTCCATCTTCACAACAGTCCCATGCCAGGATGCAACCAGCTCCATTTCACAGATGAGGATGTGGAGACTGAGGGGAGATAATGTCCCCTAATCAAGGTCACACAGTCAGGAGGGAGTGGAGTCAGGATTCTTATCCAGAAGTCCCTGCTCTTCCTACTGTGCCCCTTCTGGGGTTGGGGTAGGCACGAAGAATTGGCACACATTTTACAACTTGCCCCAGAAAAGCAGCAATATTGAGGATGTAGAGGGTTCCTGACAGGCCACACAGCTGAGGCTCTGTGGCCTGAGGCAGCCAAGGCCTAAGTCCATGATCCAAGCAGCCAAGACCCACCGCCCTCCAGAAGGCTCAGCAGGTCATGCCTCAGGGGCTCCAAAATGGTCAGGCAGGCTGAGAAAATCTCCAGGCTGTGCAGCGGGGCCTGCAATCCTGAAACCAGAAACCGCAACTCCACCCCCTCCCCATGGCAGCAGGCCTAGGGGCAGGGAATAGGGATGCTGGGACCCCAAAGCAGCCCTGCAGGGGAAGGAGGCAGAGGTACCTTGGATCTAGCCAGATGGGGAGGGGTATCTGGTCTCAGCATAACCCCCTTCCAAACCCTGACAGTAACCCCTGGGAAAAGCACAGCCCCCTCTCAACCCCAGAGCCAGTTTCTCCCTGGGATCTATGTACTTGGAGCAAAAAGTTACCTGACACCCCAGGCCTCCCTGCCTCTGCCACCCACACTTCTGGGCCCCCGGCAGGGACTGTGACCTGGTCAGAACAGCTGGTAGCCCATGTGCTTCCACCCCCACCTTCTCTCTGTTCCGGACTTTCAGGTCATGACACGGGGAGGAAAAGAAGGCTATGCTGGGAATGGAGCCTCAGAGGGAAAGGGGGCATGGATGCTTAGGAATATAAAGGGCCTCAGGTCCTGGCCAGTGACACTCTGCTGAGCTCCTCTGCACCTGCCCAGCACCATGGTAATGTCTGGTGGCCAAGTCTGGGCCCGCATCAGCTGTATTCTCTAGGAGCTTGGGGATAGGGCCTGGCACCAAGGGCCCCTCCTCAGGCCCACTAAGGGCATGAAGGAGATAGGCCAGGGCAGCCTCGTCTGCCATTCTGAGGGCCAGGATAGCTACTAGGGCTTCTTATTCCTGTTTGGGGTGGTGGTGATGAGGAGAGTTCCTGGTTAAAAGAGGGCTGGGGGGCTTAGGAGCTCTGGGGCTGTGCATGATGTTTATGGGCACCACAGTCTGTGAATCATTGTGTGTTGCAGGCACAAAATTCTCTGTGCATTGGGTGTGTGAATCCTCAGACTGGCTTTCCTCTGTGTAACTGTCAGTCATTCATTTAATACGTACTATTGAGTATCTACTAAGTGCCAGGCACTGTTCTAGGTGCTTGTAATCCATCAATAGACAAAATAGGCAAAGAGCCCAGCTGTAATTAATGATGCTTACATTGAGGGAGGATATGCTGCTGGGAAGGGACTCAGACAACAAATATAGTAAGTATAGAATATAGTAAGTTAGAAAGTGCAGGCCGGGTGTGGCAGCTCATACCTGTAATCCCAGAACTCTGGGAGATGAGGTGGGAGGATCTCATGAGGCCAGGAGTTTGAGACCAGCCTGGGCTACATAGCAAGACTCCATCTCTACAAAAAACTAAAATTTAGCTGGGCATGGTTGTATGCACCTGTAGACCTAGCTACTTGGGAGGCCAAAGCAAAAGGATGGCCTGAGCCCAGGAGTTTGAGGCTGTAGTGAGCTATGATCCCGACACTATATTCCAGCCTGGAAAGCAAAAGGAGGCCTTGTCTTTAAAAAAAAAAGAAAAGAAAAGAAAAGAAAAAACAGTGCAAAAATAGATCAAGAAAAAGATACAGAAAGATGAGAGGTTGGGTTGCAATATTATGTTATTTATTTATTTTTTAAATTGTAGAGACGGGCTGTCTGTCTTTTGCCCAAGCTAGTCTCCAACTCATGGGCTCAAGCAGTCCTCCCACCTTGGCCTCCCAAAGTGCTGGGATTACAGGCATGTAATCCCACTGCGCCCGACCGGGTTGCAATTTTAAATAGGGGTGCAGGGTAGGACCCATTTAAAAGGTGGATTTTGAGCTAATGCTTACAAGGGGAGACAGAGCTGGCCCATAAGGATGTCTGGAGGAAGAGTCTTCCAGGCAGAGAACAGAGTGACTGTCATTTTGCAGGAACAGCAGGGAGAAAAGAGGGGGACAAGCAAGGAGTTTGCGGGAGAGAGGTCGGTGAGGTTAGGGAGCTGACCAATGGCTTTATGCCATCCTCATGCTTCCACCTTAGGGTGTGTCTCCCTGTTCATTTTTTTTTTCTTTTTCTTTCCTTTTCTGTTTTTTGTTTTGTTTTGTTTTGTTTTGTTTTTGAGACGGAGTCTCGCTCTGTCGCCCAGGCTGGAGTGCAGTGGCGCGATCTCAGCTCACTGCAAGCTCCGCCTCCCGGTTTACGCCATTTTCCTGCCTCAGCCTCGCGAGTAGCTGAGGCTACAGGCGCCCGCCACCTCGCCTGGCTAGTGTTTTGTATTTTTTTTAGTAGAGACGGGGTTTCACCGTGTTCGCCAGGATGGTCTCGATCTCCTGACCTCGTGATCCTCCCATCTCGGCCTCCCAAAGTGCTGGGATTACAGGCTTGAGCCACCGCGCCCGGCCTTCTTTTTTTTTAGAAGTCTGGCTCTGTTGGGCAGACTGGAGTACAGTGGCCTAATCTCAGCTCACTAAAATCTCCACCTCCCGGGTTTCAGCAATTCTCCTGCCTCAGCCCCCCGAGTAGCTGGGATTACAGGCGCCCACCACCACGCCTGGCTAATTTTTGCATTTTTAGTAAAGACAGGATTTCGCCACTTTGGCCAGGCTGGTCTTGAACTCCTGACCTCAGGTGATCCGCCCGCCTCGGCTTCCCAAAGTGCTGGGATTCCAGGCGTGAGCCACAGCACCTCGATGCTCTGCCTGCATCACGGGGCATGTCCAGGTGTGCATCATTCCTCCGGGCACCAGGATGTTCTTTATGGCGTCTGTGCACTGGTGTGTGTCCCAGAAATAGACACGTCCCTCGGTCTCAGCACCCCTGCACCCCAGCCTGCCCACCGCGCGGAACACCTGTAAGCTCCGGTCCGGGCGCCGCGCTGACCCCAGTCCTCGCATCACGTGACCGCCCGCGGCTCTGTCTGCCCCGCCCCCTCCAGACGCCGGCTCTGCGTTGCGTATTCGCTCTGGCCATAGCGGGCCTCGCCCGAGGGCGACCTGGGCGAGGAGCTGCAAGTGCCGCAGCCCAGGGCCACCAGTTGGCTGAACTTAGGCTCCTTCAAGAAGTACGTGGGGAAGCTCTTTAACAGCAGGTGGGCCGGCGGAGGGCGTGAGGTAGGGAGGAAAGCGGGAGGTGGAGGGGTGGGAGGTCGCGGGGGGCGGGACACGGACACCACCAGGCACCCCCACGTACATCGTGGCCCGAGCTGGGCTCGGGGAGCAGCCTCATGACTGCAAAGACTTGTTCCCAGCCCGAAGAAATCTAAAAACCACAAGAAAACTGCGAACACCACGAACACCTCCCCATCGAAAGGCACGAAATACCCTCCATGGACCACCACGAACCCCCAGTGGCTGAATACCTCGGAACCCCGACCACCGATGTCCTCCCGAGGCCCCAGGTAGGACAGCCTGGACGCTCGGTACCGAGCCAGGGGCCTCGGGACTGGGGGAAGCTTGAGTGATAGCGAGAGGAAGCTCCTGGGGGCGGGCATTCAGGGAGACACAGCGCCCCGGTGGGGGAGCTTCTTTCTCCAGGCTGGGCCTTGGCCTCCAGACGCCTCTCTGCCCACCAGCCCCTTTATATTGAGAGGGGCCTCAACCCCTCCTCATCCCCTGGGTGGAAACAATAAAGACAAATTTCTGTTGCTTCAGTGACTTCTGTGGGCCTGGGGTCAGGGAGGGACCAGTCCATCGGAGGGGAAGGGGGACTCTGGAGTTTCTGCTGTGGGAGAAAAAGACCTCAACTGTGGGGGGTCCTCCTCTGGTAACCCATCCGCCTTCCTCCACATCACCCATACATGGCCCTGTGGGTCTGGCCCTCCACCCCATGGTAGAGACACAGATACAGGTCCTGGAGAAGACACTTACTGCCCTGGTAGTCCTGCGCAGATGGCACCAGTGTGGGGGGCTCTAACCCAGAGGGAGAGCAGAGGTGAGAGAAGAAACTTCAAAGGAGGGGCTTCAGCTAGACACACCCCAACTCCCACCTGGCTCAAATTTCTACCAAACAGCCCAGCTTGGGCTGTCAGAGTTGGCACAGGAACAAGAAGAGGTGCCTTTGCCCCTCAGCATGCAGAGTATAGGGGGCCGCCTTTGCCTCCTGGACTTCTAAGTCCTTCGGGGGTGAGCAGAGCAGGAGAAAGGGTGGAGCCTGGCCGGGGCCTGTCCCTGAGAAGCTGAGTGTGAGGGTGGCTCTCTCTTCTGGGGGCTCCCATGGCCATCAGAGAGACCTAGTGGGGAAAGAGCCCCCTGCCCTGATCCTACCCTCACATCCAGGTGTGTCTCCAGGGTGTGAATCCCTGGCCCTAAGAAGTATCCACTCCTCTCCCCATTCACCGCCCATCCCCTTAAGCTGCCAGAGAAAATGCTGGGACTTCAGACTCCCTCTCCCAGACCCAAACCGTTCTTGCAAAACCATCTCTCTATCCAGACATCCCTTTGATTTAAGAATCAACCAGAGGCCGGGCACAGTAGCTCACACCTGCAATCCCAGCATTTTGGGAGGCCGAGGTGAGCAGATCGCTTGAACCCAGGAGTTTGAGACCACACTGGGCAACATAGCAAGACCCTGTCTCTACAAAAATAAAATTAGCTGGGTGTGGTGGCATGTGCCTATAGTTCCAGCTACTTGGGAGGCTGAGACAGAAGGATCGCTTGAGGCCAGGAGGTCAGGGCTATGGTGAGCTGTGATCATGTCACTATACTCCAGCCTGGGTGACAGAGCAAGACCCTGTCTCCAAAAACAAACAAAAAATTAATCTGAGCCAAGCAGCTGCATCCTCTAGAAGCTCTTTGCCTTTTAGGACCTGGTTCTACTTCCAGGTCATTTGCACACACCAGATGGAGTAGGACTTGAGGAGAAACACAATTGTGGGGCTATTTCCATTTCTGTGCAAGGTGCTAAGCCCAGAAGAGCGGACACCTCATCCTCCAAACCCAAACCCCATCCCTTCAGGCCAAGCATGTGGGGGAGGCAGGAGAAGCCATTCTAGGAACCGGACACATTCTAGTTCCCTGACTTCTCCCCTTTACACACACGCATGTACACACATATGCATGCGCACACTGTCCCCACCTATTCAAGGTGCCTGAAAAGGGCCAGGAAGAGATGGGTGCTCTGGGACTCTGGGTAGTGCTCCCTGGGGCAGGATCCAGGTCCTCGCCCTCACAGGGCTGGAGTGTGCAATCTACAGATTCGATTCGACTGGCTGGAACTCTCAGTTAATCCAGCCTCCTCCTCTTCCACAGCAGCTTGAATACCTCCTGTGCCCAGGACTTCACTACCTCACGGGGCAGCCCATTCTCTCCAAATTTCTGGATGGCAGCTCAGGCCCCTGGATGCAGCCATGACTGCTGTAGCACCAGAATCGTTCTTACAGGCTGGGCTGTGCCCCTGCCCCCATGCCAAGGATGCTTTAGTATAATTTTTGGCGCTTCTGCTGCCTAGGCTGCAGTAAGGCACAGGTGAGGGGTGCACTTAGGGAAGGGTTGTCATCGGGCCATGTCGGGAAGGTCTATGGGTGCTGAACTGGGAAGATTCAAGACTGCCACTTCACAGACTTGCTGAAGGACCATGAAGGACCATCTGCTCAGAGGAGTCCCTGCCTTCCTCGGGCCACGAATTGTCCCTCTGTGAAAAGGAGAGGATGAGCTGAGCGACTCTGATGACCCCACCAATGTTCTGGATGATCCCCTTTTCCTCTGCCCTGCCCTCCTCTTTCTCTCCCATGCATTTGGCGCTTCCTGCTGCCCCCACCAGGGGTCCACAGAGACACAGGACAGGCTGTGGCTTTGACTTGCTTTATTGAGCCTGTGCGGGAGCCGGGAGCAAGATTTGGCCAGAGCCAAGGGTGCGGAAGGGAGAGCTGGCCTGGCACTGCTCATGGAGTCGCAGGAGACAGAAGGTAGCATTACAAGTCCAGCGGGCTGAGCTCCCTGTGAGGACAGGGCAGAACATGGCAGTGTAGGGCGTAGGCCTCGTGCCCTCAGGAGGCCTCAGGCTGGCTCTGGGTTCCTGTTCTCCCTCTTCCACCCCCCACTATACCTTTCCAAACCCTGATTCAGTCCCACCACCCCTATTTCAGCCCCAGGGAGTTGGACAGACAGGGCAGGGAGTCAAACTCACCTGGGGGCAGCAGCATGCGGGGACCCCCACTCCGAGAAGGCCAGGGTGTCCTCTTTGTGTCTCTTCCCATACCTGGGAGGGAAGAGGCAGCAGGGGCAAGCACTGTGCCCAGGTGCCAGCCCGCCCGTTTCATATCTGCCTGTAGGCACCATCTCTCCCAGGGCACACTGGCCTAGGCCTGTTCAGCACAGATGCCCAAGAGCAGGCCTGGAAGGGGCTGGGGCTGGGGATAGGGTGTGGCCAGGAATGTGGAGTGGGCTCAGGGTCCCAGGGGCTGGATCTCTCTCCCCGACTGTGGCACACACCTAGGCCTGGTCAGCATGTTGATGTATCTACGGAGATCAGCCGCATACTGGGCCATCTGCTCTGGCGTGGCATTGTCCCCTGGGTACACTGGCTCCAGAGGGGCTCCCTGGGCACCCAGCAGTGGCTGTAGTAACAGAGCCACACAGGTGGACAGGAGCAGCAGGGAGAGGCAGAGGCGTGTGGCAGCCATCTGAGGAGCAAGCAGAGGGGAGGTGGAGAGCCCGGGCTGCAGATTTCCTGTGCCCAGGAAGCAGGGTCCATCTACCCAGCCCCTTAGCCCATCATCCATTTCTCCAAGCCTGGGGACAAGGGGGCAGAGCAAAGGGCCACTCCAAGCTGACCACTCCACCTCCTAGACACTGCTCTGAAGGCGCGGACAGCCTGTCCTGTGAGCAGCCCAGCAAGCCAGCGCCTTGCAAGTTAGAAAAGCATAGCAGAGAAAATGGGGACATGAGTCCTGGAGACATGGGACTCATGACATCCAGGGCCTCATGGCTCCAAGGAGGCAGCAGCTAGTGGGAATAAGGCCATGCCAGGTCACCCACAGGGTGGGGGACACAGAATGAACTCGGGAAGCCAAGGACAGAAATCCATGACCTTGTGGGTCTGGCCCTCCACTCTGCGATAGAGACACAGATACAGGTCCTGGAGAAGATGATATTGCCCATGTCGTCCTGCACAGACCGGGAAAGACACTCACACAGGGACCCCAGTCACTCACAAGGTCACAGTCAACACATTCCGGTTCACGGCCATGCACACGAGTGTGCACATATACGTGCTGTCTTCTAGCGTGACAGGTCTGTCCAGATGCAGACAGCAAGACCCAAGCAGGACCTTAGGCCTCCCAAGGCCCCTGGCCCTGCGAAACACCAACTCCTCTGGATCCGAGGCCCCAGCCTGGGGGAGGCCCCCAGAGCCCCAGGCAGGCTGAGCCCACTTACCTGGAGTCCAGAGTAAATGGGCACTAGACCAAACAAGCACCTGCCTCAGGCCGGATGGGCCCCTGCCCTCAGCTGGGCCGCTTTATAGCCCTCAGCCCCCCAGAGTCCCCGCCTCCTGTCAGCTTCTCTCGCTCCACAGCCCTCGCCCCTCCTCCAACTGTCTCCCGATATTGTCAGTATCTGAGGCCAGAGACGGGAGGAGGACAGGGCAGTGCTGTGGGTGCCAGACCAGCAGCATAACAGACAAAACTGGATCACAGGAAAAGTCTCCTGTGGGCCCCCATCATTGACACTCCTTCCCTTTGGGCACCAGAGCAGGCTTGGTTCAAGAAAGATGGGGTTCTGGAACTTCAGAATGACTGAAAGGTTTTGGTCACAGGCCTTGGAACTAGCTCTCCTGCCTCCCAAGGATCAACCCAAATCATCCAACAGATTCCCTCGGGGCAGAAGATTGAAGCTGCAGCTGGAAGACTGAGGCTGCAGCTGGAGCCTCCAGGATGAAGAATGGAAACTCAGGCCATCCTCTGAAGCTTGCAACTAGAGCAAGGTGGGAAGAGGGAAGGCACCTCAGGTCCTCAGGCAAGGTGGAAAGGAGTGGGGTACCAGGCTTGGAGAAACCCATTTGGTGGGTGCATAGGATGCAGAATGAGAACTCATGTGCTTGGGTTCAGGGGAAAGGTTGAGGGGGTGCCAGTTTCCCATAGCCATTTCCCTCCCCATCTCAGAGCCCCCATTCCAGGGAAGTGCTAAAAACCAGCATCATTTGTAAAGCTTCACATTTTCCAAAGTGCTTCCAGCTCAGTCACCTCACTAAATCCCCACAACAACCTATTTTACAGATTCCAGATCTGAAATCTGCTCAGAGATGTCAAATCACTGGCCCCAAACCACACAGCCAGTCAGTGGGAGATTCAGGGTTTGAAACAAAATCTAACGCCAAAATCTAACTCCAAACCCGGACCGTCAAAGTATTGGTAGAATTTCCCACCTTTTGGCTGAGAAACCTGAGGCTCACAGAGGTAAAGATGCTTGCTCAAGATCTCATAGCTACCGAGGTCCCAAATTCTGGCTTAGATTCTCAACCCCACTGATCCATCCCCACCAGAAGCCCCTGAATCTCCCCTGCCCAGCATCTCTTCCCAACCCCGAGTCTCCCTCCCCAGCTTAGGCCAAGGAGTGGTAACTGGCTGTGTCTGAATGACACAGTGACACGGAGTACGGAGCTAAGGACTTATGACTGCCGATGTTCTGCTGTCCCAGATCAGTACACCAAGAAGTTGGGGGGTGGGGGGACTGTTGGGGAAGAGGGGACTCTAGGGATCTGGCAGGGTGGGGTTAGAGTCAGACAGACCTGGGGCAAAATCCTGGCTCTGCCATTGGCTGGCTGTGTAAGCCTGGGAAAGTAATTGATTGAACCTCTCTGAGCTTCACTTTTCCTCTCTGTAAAACGAGCTCATCATGCCCATCTCAAGATAGGGAGAATAAAGGAAGGCTCAGCAAACATCAGTGTTCTGCCTTAACCCTCCCGATTTTGATTTTTGTTAACAAGAAGACCAATAATGCTTCACCAGACAACTTACATTTCACAAGGCAAATATGAAAGTCGTTCTGTCTCAGGAAGCCCAGGCCTTTCTCTGGACTGAGGTTTTCTGCTTGCAAAACAAGGGTGTGAACTGGTGACTGGTCTCAGGCTGGCCTCGGGTTTGGCAGGTAGAGTTTGCAGCTATTGCCGCCAGAGGGCGCCAGGCTCCAACCCTAGTTAAAAGGGTCTGAGCTCCCATAGGACCATGGCCTTGGGGGGACCTGTTCTGGCTGCTACTCATGTGGGGACCCAGCCCCACTCGACAGACAGCGGATCTAGGGATTGACTCAGATGCCAGGGCCACTTGTAGTTCTCTCCTGTCGCAGAGGTAAACCCAAGTGCCTAAGAAATAACAGGTACTCCACAAATATCAACCAAACTGTAGCTTTCATTTTTCTCCTGTGCAAACAACAGATTCCTCTTCTGGGTCCTCTCAGGGATGTGGTGACAATCCAGGAGGAAGTGGTAGTAGATGTGCTTTCTACACTGCATGGCCATGTGTGTTCATTTTCATAGTGCTTTGAAAAGAACTGTCCGAGGCCAGGCACAGTGGCCCACACCTGTAATCCCAGCACTTTGGGAGGCTGAGGCGGGCGGATCACCTGAGGTCAGGAGTTCAAGACCAGCTTGGCCAACATGGTGAAATCCCATCACTACTAAAAACACAAAAATTAGCCGGGCATGGTGGCGCATACCTGTAATTCCAGCCACTTGGGAGGCTGAGGTAGGAGAATCACTTGAACCTGGGAGGCAGAAGTTGCAGTGAACTGAGATCATGCCACTACACTCCAGCCTGGGCAACAGAGTGAGAGTCCATCTCAAAAAACACACATAAAACAAAAAGAACTACCCGAGATTGGGTAATTTATAAAGGAAAGAGGTTTAATTGACTCACAGTTCAGCATGGCTGGGGAGGCCTCAGGAAACTTACAGTCATGGCAGAAGGCAAAGGGGAAGCAAGGCATCTTTCTCACAAGGCGGCAGGAAGGAGAAGTGCTGATCAAAGGGGAGAAGAGCAACTTATAAAATCATCAGCTCTCGTGATGACTCACTCACTATCACGAGAACAGCATGGGGAAAACTGCCCGCATGATTCAATGACCTCCACCTGGTCTCTCCCTTGACACATGAGGACTATGAGGATTACAATTTAAGATGAGATTTGGTGGGGACGCAAAGTTTAACTACATCACTATGTCTAGAACACGGCAATGGTTCTCACTCATCTTCACGTGTTCCTGTCAGAGGCGTTTGAACCAGAGCGACTCCATCCTGAATAGGGGCTGGGTAAAATGAGGCTGCGACCTGCTGGGCTGCATTCCCAGGAGGTTAGGCATTTTTAGTCACAGGACAAGATAGGAGGCTGGCACAAGATACAAGTCACAAGACCCTGCTGATAGAATGAGGTAAAGAAGTTGGTAAGAACACGCAAAAACCAAGAGAGTGATCAAAGTGACCGCCGATTGCCCTCACTGATTTTTCTTTTTTTTTTTTCAGCAGAGATGGGCTTTCACCATGTTGGTGAGGCTGGTCTCGAACTCCTGACCTCAAACGATCTGCCCCCATCAGCCTCCCAAAGTGCTGGGATTACAGGTGTGAGCCACTGCACCTGGCCTCACTGATCGTTATACACTAATTATAATACATTAGCATGCTAAGAGATGCTCCCACCAGCGCCAGACAGTTTAGAAATGCCATGGCAACATCTGAAAGTTACCCTCCATGGTCTAAAAGGAGGCGGAACCCTCAGTTCTGGGAAATCCCCACTTCTCTGGAAAACTCATGAATAATCCACCCCTTGTTTATTAGTATATGATCAAGACATAACCATTAAAAATAGCCAGACAGCAGCCCTGGGAGCTGCTCTGCCTATGGAGTAGCCATTCTTTGTTTCTTTACTTTCCTTTTATTTATTGATTGATTTTCTAGAGGTGGGGGCTCACTTTTTGGACCAAGCTCAAATGATCCTCCTGCCTTGACCTCCCAAAGTGCTGGGATTACAGGTGTGAGCCACTGCACCTGGTCCTTGTTTCCTTATCTAATAAACTTACTTTCACTCTACTCTGCGGAATTACCCTGAATTCTTTCTTGTGTGAGCCCCAAGAACCCTCTTTTGGGTTCTGGGTCAGGACCTCTTTTCGGTAATGTTCCCATAGTGCTTGCCACAGAGCCCTGCTTAAAGAAAGCACCAATTCGGCCGGGCGCGGTGGCTCAAGCCTGTAATCCCAGCACTTTGGGAGGCCGAGACGGGCGGATCACGAGGTCAGGAGATCGAGACCATCCTGGCCAACACGGTGAAACCCTGTCTCTACTAAAAAATACAAAAAACTAGCTGGGTGAGGTGGCGGGCGCCTGTAGTCCCAGCTACTCGGGAGGGCGAGACAGGAGAATCGCTTGAATCTGGGAGTCAAAGGTTGCAGTGAGCCAAGATCGCGCCACTGCACTCCAGCCTGGGTGACAGAGTGAGACTTGGTCTCAAAAAGAAAGAAAGAAATAAAGAAAGCACCAATTCACCAGGCATGGTGGCTCACGCCTGTAATCCTAGCACTTTGGGAGGCCGAGGTGGGCGGATCACAAGGTCAGCAGATCAAGACCATCCTGGCCAACATGGTGAAACCCTGTCTCTACTAAAAATTAAAAAAAATCAGCCGGGTGTGGTGGCACACGCCTGTAGTCCCAGCTACTCGGGAGGGCGAGACAGGAGAATCGCTTGAATCTGGGAGTCAAAGGTTGCAGTGAGCCAAGATCGCGCCACTGCACTCCAGCCTGGGTGACAGAGTGAGACTTGGTCTCAAAAAGAAAGAAAGAAATAAAGAAAGCACCAATTCCTGGTTTGCAGACCCACCAAATGAAGATGATAGTGGTACCTCTTCCTCTGCCCAACACCACGTCCTCTGGCACAAGGCAGGTGGCCACTGGCGGTGATGGGGATGGAGTAAGTGCTATGAGACTAGGAGAGGAACACCCCAGGAACACCTGAGGTCACAGCGTGAATGAAGGCAGGTAAAGGAGCAAAGGGAATGGAGGCCCCTACATACACGACCCCAGGGCAGCAGCTTGGCCCTCACCGAGTCCTCCATCACACACATTCCCCTGCCCCGGCCCCATCCTGGCTGTCTAACCTCAATCCCTGCTGCTTTCAGTTAATCAACCAATGAGTGGTCATTTATCGCACATCTGTTCCGGGCCTCATGGGGGCAGTGGGAGGTGATGAAGAAGCAAGCGTTCTACAAAGAGGTCAAAGCTGCGTGAGAAGCTGGGGGATGACTTGCTTTTTTTTTTTTTTTTTCAGACGGGCTCTCACTCTGTCACCCGGGCTGGAGTGCAGTGGCATGATAATCGCTCACTACAGCGATGTCTCCCGGGCTCAAGGGATCCTCCCATCTCAGCTTCCCAAGTAGCTGGGACCACAAGTGCTTGCCACCATGGCCTGCTATTTTTTTTTTCTTTTTTGAGAGATGGGCTCAAGTGTCTACCCAGCTCAGCCTCCCAAAGTGCTGGGATTATAGCGGTGAGCCATTGCATCTGGCCAGGATGGCTTTTTTTGAAAGTGAGGACATGAAAGTTCAGAAAGGGGAAGAAACTGGCTGTGGCCCTCCAGCAAGCTGGCAGCCATCCCTCACCTAGGCCTGTGCTTCAGAACCTTACTCACAGGTCATCTTACAAATGCCTCTTTGCTGCCTTGTAAGAGAGGCAGGAATTACTCTTCGCCCTTATCGGATGAGAAAACCGAGGTCCAGTGAGGTAGCTGAGGCTGTCTAAGGTCACATGGGAGTCAGGAAGGGTCAAAACTAAACCCAGGTCCACATGGTTCCAGCCTGGCTTTATCCCCGTTTGCAGACCCCCCCCCAATCCCAACCCGCCCCTGGCTAGAGCCTGGCCCAGCTCTTAAGCCAATATCTTATTCCAAAATTAAATGGCAACGGCAGAGGAAGAGACAGAGTGGGGGGTAGCTGCCCCCAGATGCCAGGACCTATGCCCTGGAGAAGCCCTTGGGCTGGGGATAGCTGTGACATGCACACACGTACCTTAAGCCCCTTCTCTCATCCACTCTGAGCCAACTCAGGACCCAGTGGGGGCTCACTCCACTGATTTGGAGCCTGGGCTCTGCCTCCACTTCTCTCTGCCCTGGGAACTCCATCTGCCTCCAGGGCCTCCTGAAGACACACAGGGAGAGTTCAATATTTCTCCCTTCCTGTCTCCAGTGTCTGCAATAGCAAATCCTGTCATTGCCGCTCCAAATTTTTCTCAAAGAGGAAGGCTTCTTTCTTGCTGAAATAGAAGCTAAACGAAGCTACATAATACAGTTTGAGAACAACCTGGCCAACATGATGAAACCCCGTCTCTACAAAAAATACAAAAAATTAGCCGGGCATGATGGTGGGTGCCTGTAATCCCAGCTACTCGGGAGGCTGAGGCAGGAGAATTGCTTGAACCTGGAAGGCAGACGTTGCAGTGAGCTGAGATAGCACCACTGTACTCCAACCTGGGTGACAAGAGCAAGACGCCATCTCAAAAAAAACAAGCCAGGCGTGGTGGCTCATGCCTGTATTCCCAGCACTTTGGGCCGAGGCAGGCAGATCACGAGGTCAGGAGATGGAGACCATCCTGGCTAACACGGTGAAACCCCTTCTCTACTAAAAACACAAAAATTAGCTGGGTGTGGTGGCGGGCACCTGGAGTCCTAGCTACTCAGGAGGCTGAGGCAGGAGAATAGTGTGAACCCGGGAGGTGGAGCTGGCAGTGAGCCGAGATCGCGCCACTGCACTCTAGCCTGGGCAACAGAGCAAGACTCCATCTCATAAAAAAAAAAGAAAAGAAAAGAAAAGAAAGTGTTGAGGAGGTAAACAGGGAGGCCAGGGCAGTAAGGTTCCTGGAGGAAATGAAACCTGAAGTGGCCTTGAAGGCTGGAGGCAGGGGAAAATGTTATTTCACAGAAGCAGGGCTCTGTGGCAGTGGGGTTGAGCACTTCAGGGGCGCACACTGAGAAATTGCAGGAAATGCCACCAAAGGAGGAAGGGGTGTTATGAAAAGCCTGAGTTTCTGGCAGAGAGTTTAGATTTCATGTTTAGCAGAAACAGAACTGCTTCGGGATGAGATCTCTTACCTCTGTCCCTTATTCTATGGCTTCCTGCAAGCCTCTCTTCCTCTTCGCCTTGGGATTCCCATTGGTTCAATGAAGAGATAGGCCCAAATGATTTCTAGATGACATTCAAAGGACATCATGTTCCTAGCAGATAATGTTAGGTGCCCAAATATCCACATTCTCCTTTCATCATCAAAGACCTTGAGATGGTACATACGTAGGTTTGTTATATAACAAAAAGATAATCTGGCTGGGAACGGTGGCTCATACCTGTAATCCCAGCACTTTGGGAGGACAAAGTGGGTGGATCATCTGAGGTCAGGAGTTCAAGACCAGCCTGTCCAACATGGTGAAACCCTGTCTCTACTAAAAATACAAAATTAGCTGGGCCGTGGTGGTGCATGCCTATAATCCAACCTCCTCGGGAGGCTGAGGCAGGAGAATCGCTTGAACCAGGAAGGGGAGGTTGCAGTGAGCTGAGGTCATGCCATTACACTCCAGCCTGGGCAACAAGAGCAAAACTCTGCCTCAAAAAAACAAAACAAAAAAATAGATAATCCATTTATAAATTTAAAAAATTTGTAAAAACAAAGAGCTTGAGATGGGCACACAGCCACTCAGCAAAGACATAGGTTGCCTTTGCAGCTAAGTGGGGCCATGAGACTAGGCTTTAGCCAATGGGCTGAGAGTTAAAGCGATTTTTGCCATTCTGTTTTTAGGAATGGATGTGCCTGCCTGTGGCAGATTATATTTTTCAAAGATGACACAAAAATACCTCCTATCTCATGTGTGATCCTACAGTGGGGTCTGTGTCCCCTCTTCTTGAAAGTGAGTGCACTTGTGACTGCTTTGACCAACAGAATATGGGATATGGTGCTATGTGACTTCTGAGGCTGGGTCACAAAAAATGGTTGTCATGAGTTAAATTGCGTTCCTCCTGAAATTCGTATGTTGAAGTCCTAACTCCCAGTACTTCAGAATGTGACCTTATTTAGAAATGGGGTCATTGCAGATATAATTAGTTAAGATGAGGTTGCCAGGCACGGTGGCTCACACCTGAAATCCCAGCACTTTGGGAGGCCAAGGTGGGCGGATCACAAGGTCAGGAGTTTGAGACCACCCTGGCCAACATGGTGAAAGCCCATCTCTACTAAAAATACAAAAATTAGCTGGGTGTGGTGGCGCATGCCTGTAGTCTCAGCTACTCCGGAGCCTGAGGCAGGAGAATCGCTTGAACCTGTGAGGTGGAGGTTGTGGTGAGCCTAGATCACGCCACTGCACTCCAGCCTGGGCAACCGAGTGAGACTCCATCTCAAAAAAAAAAAAAAAAGATGAGGTCATACTATAGTGTGTGAGCCCCTAATGCTGTAGGACTGTTCTCCTTTGAAAAGGGGAAATTTGGACACAGAAACAGACATGCAAAGAGGGAAGATGAGGTGAAGAGGCACAGCTCAGACACCCATCTTCAAGACAACGAGAGGGGCCTGCAACAGATCAGAAGGAATCAACCTGCCAACGCCTTCATTTCAGACTGCTAGCCACAAGAACTGTTGTTTAAACCACCCAGTCTGTGATTCTTTGTCCATAACAAACTAAACAGCAATGCCACCTTCATCTGATTCTCTTGAAATACTCTAAGCAGGAGACCAGTTACCATGTGTGCTCCCGTCCCACCTGTTCTGTTGCAGGAGAGAAGACAGGAGGCAAACTGCGATGGAAAGTGGGTCTAAGATAATGAATGGGGAGAGGGAGTCAAAGAAACTAACTTCATCTCCAAGAAATCAGGCAAGGCTTCCGGGAGGAGGTGACCACTATCCTGAGAGTATCTTCCAGGCTGAAGAGGGGGAAAGGGCTCTGCAAGCAGGGAGAGTGACCTGGGCAAAGGCGCAGAGCATCAGAATCCACATAGCTGGTGACCTCCACCTGCCTCCTCTGCCTCATCCTTTCAGCTCCACCTCCAGGGAGGCTGGAGGGCAGCACAGCGGAGGGTGGGTGTCAGAGCCCTCTGGTCCCCAAGGGACCTGTGTCCAAGCAGGGACCTTCTCTGCAGCTATGGCACAGTCAGCTTTAGAGTCTTCTCTCCTTCCAGAACCATTGAACCGTTGAACTGCAAACAGTCCTTAAAAACCAGGCAAGGCACAGTGGCTCACGCATGTGATCCCAGCACTTTGGGAGGCCAAGACAGGCAGATCACGAGGTCAAGAGATCGAGAGCATCCTGGCCAACATGGTGAAACCCTGTCTCTACCAAAACTACAAAAATTAGCCGGGTATGGTGGCGGGCACCTGTAGTCCCAGCTACTCAGAAGGCTGAGGCAGGAGAATCACTTGGACCCAGGAGGTGGAGTTTGCAGTGAGCTGAGATCGCACCACTGCACTTCAGCCTGGGCGACAAAAGCAAAAAATCTGTCTCAAAACAAAAAGCAAAAACAAAACAAAACAAAAAACCCCTGATCTGCTGCAAGGATGCCCCAGCCTTCCTGTTGTTTTTTCACTCTCTGGGTAACAGGCTTTGATTTCCCCCCTCATCGCCTAGCGCCTTGCTTCAGATTTGGGCAGGTCTTGCTGACCTAGAGTCCCAGGAGAGAGCTCACAGGTACAGAAGGCTGTGTCCCAGGAAGGAGACAGAGGCCCTTCCTTCCTGAGGCCCCAGGAGGGACACAGGATACAGAGACATAGACAGAACTCTCAGTGAACAGAGGGGAGGCCTTGAGAGCCGGGCAGCCAGAGAAGGCAGGAAGAGTGCAACTGGGCAATCAAGGCAAGCTTCTTGGAGGAAAGGGGCAGGGAAGGATGGACGTCAGGGGAGATCAGTCCGCAGGCAGGGCCTCTGGAATAGGTGCAGAGTGGTGAGGGATTCGAGTTGGATTCCAGTTTAAACATCCACAGAGCCTTTAGGCTTCAGTAGTTAGTCCAGGGGAGGGGGGGGGTTACGTGGACGGTGTCCCTATGGCCTTGTCACTGGGAAAGAACAGTTCATGACTTGTCCACTGAGTGTGAATTCAGCGATATGGGGGAGGGCAGTTTCTTAGGGACAGGGCAGCCTCCACACTCCCATTGCTCCTCTACTCAGTGAAAGGGGGACGGTAGAAATGGCCTACCTCTCCGGCCAGCACACATTCAGCCATCTCACCCTACACGGCTCTTCCTCCACAGCCCCATTTTGGATCACACTTCACCTCCAGCCACTCCAGCCCTGGGCGCTAGTAATACAGCTCCTGGGGAAGTTCCCCAGTGTGTTGGTGCCCGACTGGTCCCCCAGCCGTCTTTGGCTTCACGGGGTGGGGGAGGGACAGCCCTGACCCCATCTGCTCTCCTAGGCTGCTTAGCAGGCTCCCGTCCACGCTCCCCGCCCTTCTTCCAGAGCTCCATCCACCCCTGCCCCCACTCGACCAGAGTTCCTTCCACAGCAATTCCTGGTCTGGGCGTTGTCCAGCTCCAGGCTGGGTGGTCGCGTCTTCCCTGGGCTCCGAGCAGAGGAAACCCCGCCGCCCGCCCCAGCCTTGTCCTGGGGCGCCTCTGTCCAAGTCGGTTTTCTCTTCCCTGACCGCCACGCCTCTACTCTCCACTTCCACTGGACGCCACCTCCACAAAGGAGAAAGGGAAGGAAATACAAAGGCACACATTCCGTTTCTGTGGAATTTGCTCTTTATTTTGGGACCAGGGAAGGACCACACACAGCCCTCCAGTCCAGGGGGCGGGGGCACCGAGATGCGGGCGGAGAGCCGCACCCAAACCCTGCCCAGACGCCACCGTCGGGAGGCAGAATCCGGGTTTCTGGGGTCGGGAGTGCGTATGCAAATGAGATGGGCGTGGTTGGCAGATCTCCCAGGAGGCCTCAGGGGTCCTCACCACAGGTCTGGGACCTCCGACCTGCGGAAGCGAAGGGGAAGGAATTGGATCTGGGGAGGCGAGCCTGGGAGACGTCGTAAGTGATGTTGCCAGGGTGGGGCCAGGCCGCGCTCTCGGAGGCAGGATGTGTGGTGCCGGGAGCGCTTTTACCGCGACGTGATGGGGCGGTTCTCGCCGTCGGGGAAGAACGTTTTGGAAAGGAGAGCGTCTGGGCCGTCTCTTTTCCCATACCTGGGGGCGGGGCGGGAAGAGCGTGGTCAGATCTGGCCACGCCCCCAGGTGGAGCGGGGCCGCAGAGCGAGAGCCCCAGGGGTCCCGCCCCGCCCGCTTGGCGACTGCGCTCACCGCTGCCGGGTGACCAGGTTAAGGTAGTGGCGCAGGGAGGCGTAGTAGCGGCTCAGCTCCTCTGGGGAGGCGTCTTCTCCAGGAGCCTCGGGTTTGATGGGGTAGGCGTCGACCAGAGCCCCCAGGCAGACGAGCAGGGCCAGAATCACTGTGGCCAAGGCGGGCCACGGCCTGCGCACGAGCACCATCTGGGAAGGCGATACTGGGGGGTGGGTCATTCCAAGCCTCGACCCTCCACGGCGGGAGGCTGCGGCTGCCGTCGGGGCCGCGCTCCGACGCTCTTCCTGGGGCTGGTACCGGACCAAGGCTCAGCCACCGGCTTGCTGTGTGTTCTCGGGCACTGCACCGTCTCCTGACTCAGTTTCCTCATCTGTGAGAGGGACATAAGCCCTGCCTGCCTCCCCAACCCTGCTCCCGCTGCTGCACAGAGAGTTAGTCGCTGGCAACGCGACTCCCGGGCCTCCTTCCCACCTCCAATGGCCCCCTCCAATCCAGTTTCCTACCACTCACCCCCAGTTTCTACCACCCATCCTCAGTTTCCCCACAGAACACCCTGGGTTTCCTGGTAGCAGACCATGCTTGAGCCCCCAGCCACTCACAGCAATAGCTTGTGAAGCAGATGAGCAGGAGGTGGAAGGCGAGGGAAGTCCCAAGGGCTGCACTGCAGCAGGTCAAGCTGAGGCCTCCTCTGCTCAGCGCTTTCCTTGTGGGGCTTATATCCCCGCCTGGAAAGGGAGGGGGAGCCCTAGGGGGAGGGGGAGCCAGCAGGGGGTGGGCCCTTCTTCCTCCCTCCTTCCACCCTCGCCAGATCACTGAGCTTATACCCAGCCAGTGTGTGATGTCTCCACCTCGCAGGAGCTGAGGGGGTAGCTGCCATGCTCAGGTTCGGGGTCTCACTGGATGGAGTACCCAGCCTGAACCCCATGTTCACCCCACAGCCCCCCAGTGGCAGGTCTAGTCTCCCGAGGAAGTGAAGCGGTTGGATCTAGACTCCTGGGGCAGCCCCTAAGACGAGGGTTGAGATTCTATCTTCCCTAGCCTGTCCGTGGGTGGGAGTTGGGGGTGGGAGGGTGGACACATTCCCTCCAGTCTGTGGGATCTATGACCACCCTTTCCAAAAGACAACCGTTTTCAGCCTCTGCTCAGTAATACCTTGGAGAAGGGCTGAGGAGTGACAGGACCTCTTGGGGAAAGTCTCCTGGAGACAGGGTGGGAGCACCTGACCTTGGCTCCTGACCTGCAGTTTATGGTGTCTTGGGGGAAAGGTGTTTCTGAACACTCCATTATGTCCTCTCTCTATTAAAGAGTTGGAAAAGAGGCAGGAGGAGGCAGAAGCCAGTCCCCCCACCAGAAGCAGCTGAGTTGGCCACCTATGTATCCAGACTGGCACACACAGACCCCGGTCCAGCCATGTGTGGCATACAGCCCCCTCCCAAGGCAGAGTGTCTCCACCCCTATGCAGGTGTCATTCAGGGCACTGGTGTCTTCTGGGCCTGAGTGATGCCAAGGCTTCCCAGGCACATGCCACTGTCCCCAGCCCATGGCAGTTTCCACTGGGCTCTAAGCCCAGATCCTTTGAAGGAAAGGACACATGTTTATTAAGCACCTACTGTGCACCGGGTAGTGCATAATTTCAGGCATCACAAGACGATGAACTGAGTGTATCTCCATTTTCCAGATGAGCAAACTGAAGTCCTGGGAGGTGATGGAGCAGCCAAGCTCACCCACGATTCAAACAGGAAAAGGAGGGTGAGGCAGACCCCAGGAAGAGGACCTCTCAATTGTGAGGGGCAGAAAGGCTCAGCACTGGAGTAGCCATTGGGGCGCCAGAGGCAGGCCTGGGAGCAGGGACCCGAAGACTAAGTCTAGGGCCCACCACCGACTCTGAGAGGCCATGTAGGGGAAGGGCCTCCAGACTGCCAACCCCTCAAACCCACCTGCTCAGGAGGAGAAAGAGCTGTGGGAAGGTCTCCCCGTAAAGTCCTTCCAGCTTCCTCTCCCTGGCCCATAGGGGCTGACAGGGCCAACTTGTCCAGGCCCTTGGTTCTGAGCCAGCCCCTCCAGCCCCAGGACAGATGGCTGTTGGCGCTATTTTTAGAGCTCTCCTGAGATGGGGAGTTCAGGGCTCTCTGTCACCCTTTTATGGGTTCAATCACCTGCATTCTCCGGAAATGGCTCCTTATCAGCCAGTCAGGCCCCGTGGGACTCCACATCCCAGGAAACACCGGGGTGCCCTGCTGAGCATGGGGGTGGAAGAGGACACCAGGACAAGGGGACATAGATCCTGCCCTTGGAGGGAGGAGAAAAATCATTCCTTTTAGGAAGCCCTCATCCAGGGGGCAAGGCACACCCCTGTCCTTTAAGAACCCCAGTCTCAAAGGAGAGACATGGCCACGTCATAGGGGAGCCCTAGTCTGAGGGGTTCCCAGAACATACAGAGAGACAGAGACAGCCTTTGTCCTGTTTGGAGGGGAGACAGCAGAAATCAAAGAATTCCATTCCTCCGTGGAGAGACAAAAGACAGGTGCTCACCCTAGGATGGAGGGGGCAGTGGGGGCTGGTTAGGACATCTGTGATCCCAAGGGTCAGGCATAGAGAAGGACCTTGCAGGCTAACAGGGGCAGGGATACCAGACAGCAGGGAGCTATTTGCTCTTCTGATCCTGCGGCACTAACCCTGGTGGTTGTAGGGGTTTCTAGTGCACTGATCCCAAGCAGAGAAGAAGGAACCTGTGAGATGGCCACAGGGAATCTGACATCCCTGGAACCCTGTTATGTCTTGGGGAGCGTGGAGTCCAAGGACAGATGGGAAGAGAGGACAGACACTGTAGAACCTAGAGGGCATGGGGTGGCCTAAATTTGGGCTACAACCTCTGAAGAAGTCACTTCCTCATTTATAGCCAAAGTAAATGGGCCCCTAGGTGGTCTCAGTGTGGACCAGGAACCAGCCGCACATCCCTGCAAACCTTCTCTATCCATCATACCCCCACCCTCCCCAATCTCACTCCTCAATTACAGGGCAAGCTGATTGGTTCATTAATCACCGCCTCCTCATCGAAGAGCTTATTAAGTTGTTGATTAGCGGGGAAGATGTCTCAGCCCTCGATCAATGGGCTCAGCCAGCTCCCATCCACACACCCACACCCATCATTACTGCATGACTCAGTGGCCATGAGACATGTCTGGGGTGTGAGGGGAGAAACTTCAGAAACAATTGTTTTTGTAGAAGTGAGACCAGGACCTGCCTCCAGTTTGTCTTTGAAGGGTAGGGGACAGAATCAAAGGGGAGGGGACAGAATCAAAGGGTTCCTTTGGTCCCCATTCTGAGAGCACCTGGCAAGGCCACCCCAAGTCAGGGAGACCATGGACCTGGACCCCAGCCAACAATTCTCCTTGACTAGTGGGCTCAAGGGCTACTCATCAAGATGGTGTAGCCTCTGCCATTCATCCCCAGAGGCTTAGAATTCTGTACCCCCCCCATCACCCACCTGCCTATACCCACTCCACACAAAAGGCCTCTCTTTGATCACCATGCACTGTGCAGCACTGCTCCACCGCTTTCCACCCTCAGGCATTTCCTCATGCCCAGGGTCCTGCAGATAGCAGGTTGTCATACAGCAAGTGTAATTCAGGCCAGGTGTGGTGGCTCAGCACTTTGGGAGGCCCAGGTGAGTGGATCACGAGGTCAGGAGTTCAAGACCAGCCTGGCCAACATGGTGAAACCCCATCTCTACTAAAAATACAAAAATTAGCCAGGTGTCATGGCGGGTCCCTGTAGTCCCAGCTACTTGGGAGGCTGAAGCAGAAGAATTGCTTGAATCCGAGAGGCAGAGGTTGCAGTGAGCCAAGGTTGCGCCACTGCACTCCATCCTGGGCGACAGAGTGAGACTCTGTCTCAGAAAGAAAAAAAAAAGAGTAATTCAATCCTCACTCAACGAGCACTTATTAAGTCCCTGCTATGTGCCAGGCACTGATCTAGGCACTAGGATAGAGCAGTGAACAAACAGGCAAAATCCTTGCTCTCAGAGAGCTCACATTCTAGCGACAGGAAATAGAAAATAAATAAGCATGGAGGCTGGATCGGTGGCTCATGCCTGTAATCCCAGGCCGAGGCAGGTGGATCATCTGAGGTTAGGAGTTCAAGACCAGCCTGGTCAACATGGTGAAACCCCGTCTCTACTAAAACTACAAAAATTAGCCAGGCGCAGTGGTGGGCACCTGTAATCCAGCTACTCGGGAGACTGAGGCACAAGGATCACTTGAACCCAAGGGGTGGAGATTGCAGTGAGCCGAGATGGTGCCACTGCACTCCATCCAGCCTTGGTGACAGAGTGAGAATCTGTCTCACATAAATGAATAAATACATAAATAAATAAGCATGAAATATGTCTGGTAAGTGCTCTAGAGAATAATCAGAGCTGAATGTAGGGGCTCACGTCTGTAATCCCAGTGTGCTGGGAGATCAAGGTGGGAGGATCACTTGAGCCCAGGAAGGAAGTGAGGAAGCAAACCATGAAGCTACCTTGGGAAGAGTGGGGCGTGGGTTTAGGAAACAGCAATGCCAAGAAGGAAGAGATTTTCACTTTTTATGGTAGGAGCTCCCCTAGGAGCCCTCCCTCTTACCTGAAGCTTCTGCAAAACACAGTAACAGATACCTATGGTGTGATGCGCGCCCAAGGCTCAGGCTTGGCTCTAGAACAGAGGTAGGCAAACTCTGTAAAGGACCAGATAGCAAATATTTTAGGCTTTGTGGTCCATATAGTTTCTGTTGACACCGTCAGGTTCATCCACTGTAGCTTGAAAGCAGCCATGGAATACACCAAAAAAAAAGAATGAGCACAGTAGTGCTTCAGTAAATCTTTACTTACAGACGTTGAAGTTTGAATTTTATGTAATTTTCATGTCATAAACTTTTTTTTAGTTTATTTCAACTGCTTACAGATTCAACCACTTTAAAAGCCATTCTTTTCATTATTATTGAACTCAAGGGATCCTCAGGCCTCAGCCACCCAAAATGCTGAGATTATAGGCGTGAGTCACTGTGCCTGGCCTAAAAGGCTTTTTTTTTTTTTGAGACAGAGTCTTGCTGTGTCACCCAGGCTGGAGTGCAGCAGCATAATCTCAGCTCACTGCAACCTCTGCCTCCCGGATTCAAGAGATTATCCTGCCTCAACCTCCTGAGTAGCTGGGATTACAGGCACATGCCACCACGCCTGGCTAATTTTTGTATTTTTAGTAGAGACGGGGTTTCACCATGTTGGCCAGGCTGGTCTCCAACTCCCAACCTCAAGTGATCTGCCTGCCTTGGCCTCCCAAAGAGCTGGGATTACGGGTGTGAGCCACCACACCCGGCCCCTAAAAGGCATTTTAACCTGTAGAATGTACAAAAACAGGCCCACAGGGCCATAGTTTGCCGACTCCTGGTCTAGAAAAGCAAGAACTCAACTACCTCTGGGATGAGTTGTCTGTTGGTTGGATGTGTCTCTAGCCTGTTTATGCCAGGTGTATTTGTCATTGTAATCATATAATTGAATTAAATATTATATAAACTGATGAAATATGAGTGCATAAAGAATTGTTTCCTTGCAAACTACGTTAAATGCTTTGGAAGTAATACACAAAGAGATTTGCTGACATGTTGAATTAGGTGTGAAAGATAAACTATTAAGGGAAAATCCTAAAACTCTAGACGTGTGCTACATCAGATTGCTTCACAAGTGTCTTTAAGTTTAAAGAAATTGGAAATAATAGGTGACAAATTATAGGATTCTGGGTGTGATTTATGCAAGAAAGTCAAAGGGGGATTTGAGTCAAGATACCCAAAGAAAAATTCGTATTTTGTGTTTGAAGTCAAAACAAAGTGACTAAGACCTGTATGTGTTTTTATGATTGCCTACTTAAACTGACTTTTTCAAAACACTGGTCAATGACTCAGACCTGTTTATACCAAAACAAGGGCTTCTCCAGCACTTTATATATTTCCAATATAGTTTGAATGTTTAAAGGGTATTTCTATTTAATGGCTTAAATAGCAACCAAAGAATTTTTTAAAACCAATAAAAATAGGCTGGTTGCAGGGGCTCATGCCTGTAATTCCCGCACTTTGGGAGATCAAGGCGGGCGGATCACCTGAAGCCAGGAGTTTGAGACCATCTTGGCCATGTCGAAACCCTGTCTGTACTAAAAATACAAAAGTTAGCCAGGTATGGTGGTAGCACGTGCCTATAATCCCAGCTACTTGGGAGACTGAGGCAGAAGAATCACTTGACCCTGGGAGGCGGAGATTGCAGTGAGCCAAGATCGCTCCACAGCACTCCAGCCTGAGTGACAGAGCGAAGTTCCATCTCAAAAAAAAAAAAAACAATAAAAATAAAATGCTGGTGTGTGTTGCGAAGCCTGAAATCAGATACTGTGAGGGTCCCTGGGCTCCAGCCCCTGGGAGTTCTGTGCACATCCCCTCCACATGAGTGCTCCTGTTCTCAGATGAGCTCCTGTTTGAATCCAAAACTTTTTCAAGGGCCCAACAGTCTCAAGAGGCCTGTGCTGTAGGTGCAGAAACTCAAGTCCTGAAAGAGGTATGGATTCAGGGAGAAGCAGTTCTGACCTATGTCAGACACAGTCAGCTCCCTTATTCACCAGGCCCTTGTGGACTTGTGTCTTTGTGGCTCCTGGCATCTGATGTGATACTGGCACGTGGTGGGCTCCTAGGTTATCGAATCAGTCAACTTGTGAAAATATTAGCTAAGATATTCCTGCACCTGCCTTGATAGATACCAAATAGCAATAGCTTAAATATCATAGATGTTTATTTCTCTCTCATGTAAGAGACCAAGCTGGCAGCCAGGAGGTATGCTGCCTCTGATCTACAAGGAGCCCAAGCACCATCTCTCTTGTTACTTCAAGATTATGCACCCATCTACATGGTTTAAGAATGTTTGGCCGGGCACGGTGGCTCACGCCTGTAATACCAGCACTTTGGGAAGCCGAGGCGGGTGGGGCACCTGAGGTCAGGAGTTGGAGACCAGGCTGGCCAACATGGTGAAACCCCATCTCTACTAAAAATACAAAAAAAATTAGTCAGGCGTGGTGGCGGGCACCTGTAATCCCAGCTACTCAGGAGACTGAGGCAGCAGAATTGTTTGAACCTGGGAGGCAGAGGTTGCAGTGAGCTGAGATTGAGCCACTGCACTCCAGCCTGTCGTCTCAAAAAAAGAAGAGAGAAAAGAAAAGAGAAAAGAAAAGGGTGTTTATTACCCCACATTCACATTCCAGGCCACAGGGATGAGAAACAAGGAAGCAGAGGGCAAGCATTTTGCCCTTTAAGAGTTGGATGTGGTAGAGGTCAGGTTCCTGGCCCACACCTGTAATCTCAGCATTTTGGGAGGCTGTGGCGAGAGGACACTTGAGCCCAGGAATTTGAGACCAGCCTGGGCAACATAGCAGGATCCTGTCTCTACCCAAACAATAAAAAATAAATTAGCCTGGTATGGTGGCACGTGCCTGTAGTGACAGCTACTTGGGAAGCTGAGGTGGGAGGACTGCTTGAGCCTGAGGGGTCAGGGCTGCAGTGAGTTGTGATTGCTCCACTGCAGTCCAGCCTGGGCAACAGAGCAAAACCCCATCTCAAAAAAAAAACAAACAAGCCAACCAAAAAAGTGAAGTTGGGGAGGAAGGAGAGTATCAGGAAGAATAGCTAATGGCTGCTGGGCTTAATACCTAGGTGATGGGATGATTTGTGCGGCAGACCACCATGGCACATATTTACCTATGTAACAAACCTGCACTTCATGTACATGTACCCCTGAACTTACAAGTTGGAAATAAAGAGTATGATGGGGAAGCTGCATTGCTTCTTGTGCTCCTGTCCCATTGGCCAGAACTTAGTCACGTGGCCATGCTTAGCTAGAAGGCTCTTGGCCTCTGTTTTGCTCTATTTTCTTTTTCTTTTCACTTTTTTTGAGATGGAGTCTCACTCTGTCACCCAAGCTGGAGTGCAGTGGTGCAATCTCAGCTCACTGCAACCTCCACCTCCTGGGTTCGAGTGATTCTTGTGCCTCAGCCTCCCGAGTAGCTGGGATTACAGGCTCTTGCCACCACACCTAGCTAAGTTTTGTATTTTTAGTAGCGACAGGGTTTCACCATGTTGGCCAGGCTGGTCTTGAACTCCTGACCTCAGCCTCCCAAAGTGCTGGGATTATAGGCGTGAGCCACCGTGCCTGGCCTGTTTTGTTCCATTTTCCCCAACCCTCATGTCAGCCCAGTTTCTGTCTTCTCTGCCTCCAAACTCACCTGTCTCTTACCACAATGAAAGTGGCCTTCGCCTCAGCATGCAGCCTCCTCCTCCCTCAACCCCCTGCCTGGAAGTGGAAACTTGTCACCCTACCTCACCCATCTTTTCCTTTCACTCTTTCCCATCACTCTAAGTAAAGAGACCGTGAGTTGTTCCCCAGTACCTATTTTCCCCTTCTTCCCTTACAATAGAGTTTAGCTGAGCATATGACTTCCCAGCTAAAAACTACATTTCCCAGTCTTCCTTGCAGCCAAGTGACTTCTTGTGACTAAGTTCTGGCCAATGGATGTGAGCAAGAGTGATGTGTGCCACTCCCAAAATCTGCTATTAGAAGGAATGTGGGTATCCTCTCACTCCTCTATTTTTCCCCTTCCGTGACCCTTAATGCAATGCCAAATGGAAATGTAAAAATGAGCCATTTTTCAGCTTTATTGAGGTATCATTAACCAATAAAATTGTATATACTTAAAGTGTACAATGTGATGATTTGATATATGTATACATTATAAAATTACTGCTATCAAATTAACACATCCATCACCTCACATTGTTACTTTTTCTTATGTGAGAATGCTTAAGATCTACACTCTAAGCAGATTTCAAGTATACAGTACAGTATTATTAACTATTAACTATAGTCACCATGCTGTACAAAAAATGAGCCATTCTTGACCATGTGAATGAAGGAATCTTTTAGTCACAGGAGTGCCCTCAGACTACCAGGACCAATTTGTCTGCATCACGTTGGAAATGCCTGGGGCTTCCCCATTCCCCAGGGGCGGCTTTAACCAATGACTGATAATGTAGGGGCATAAACACTTCAGTTTGCCTCTGATTTGTATAACTTGAGATGTAGTCAACAGATGTTACCTGGAACATGCGATGGACATTTTTGGGGGGGCGGCACACAGCTGCTGAAACACCTATCACAATAGCAGACGAGGGCAAGGGCACCAATGCCCTCGTTCAAGTCTAAAGGTCCTGGAGAAGTTCTTGTCCCCTGAGCTCTCAGCACTGACCTGCCAGGGCTCCCTTACGGTACTGAAGCTGTGGAACTTGCAGCTCTGACCATAAACTCTGCGGCTAGGATGACTGGGTTGGCCGCTGACTAGCTGTGTGATCTTAGGAAAATGACTTAACCTCTAGGGACCTCAGTTTTGTCATCAGTCAAATGTAGATAACAATAATACCTACTTCATATGGTTGTGACAGTTTAAAAAGCTATTACGTTCCAGATGAGATGGAGTAAGCAGCCTCAACAATAAGAAAACCAACAATCCACTTAAAAAAAAACAAAAAATTGGCCGGGCGCGGTGGCTCAAGCCTGTAATCCCAGCACTTTGGGAGGCCGAGACGGGCGGATCACGAGGTCAGGAGATCGAGACCATC
>NW_012115010.1:673682-675141 GCF_000951035.1 Colobus angolensis palliatus
AAAAACAAAAAACATATGAACAAATACTGCACCAAGGAGAACGTAAAGATAGCAAATAAGCACATGAATACATATTCAGCATCATTAGATGTTTCATTAGACAATAGAAAGATGCAATTTTTTTGGGGGGGGGGACAGAGCCTTGCTCTGTCACCCAGGCTGGAGTGCAGTGGCACAATCTTGGCTCACTGCAACCTACACCTCCTGGGTTCAAGCGATTCTCTTGCCTCAGCCTACTGAGTAGCTGGGATTACAGCCATGCGTCACCATGCCTGGTCAATTTTTGTATTTTTAGTAGAGATGGGGTTTTACCATGTTGGCCAGGCTGGTCTCGAACTCTGGATCTAACGTGATCTGCCCACTTTGGCCTCCCAAAGTGCTGGGATTACAGGTGCGAGCCACCACGCTTGGCCGGAAAATGCAGATTAAAACCATGACGAAGTGCCACTATCCACACATTAGAATGGGTAATATAAAAAAGTATTGACAATCTGAAGTGCTGAGAGGGTGCAGAGCAATTAGAACTGTGGTCCACTGATGGTGGGAATGCAAAACGGTACAGCCATCCTGGAAAACATTTTGGCACTTTTTCTAACGTTAAGCACACAATTACATATGACCCAGAAAACTCTCGCCAGGGTTTTTTATTCTAGAGATGAATATGCCCACATGAATGTTTATAGCCGCTTTATTCATAGTTGATCCAAACTAGAAACAGCCCTAATGTCTTTCAATGGGTAACTGAGTAAACCACATTAATATATTGGGATATTTACTACTCAGCAATAAAAAGGAATGGACTATTGATACACAGAACAAATTGGAGTAATCTCAAAGGCATTAGGAGTGGACAAAGCCTGTCTCAAAAAGTTACATACTGTATTATTCCAGTTGTATGACATTCCCTAAGAGACAGAACTATAGTGATGGTAGTGGGTGCAAACGTTAGGGCTGAGAGGAGTGACCACACAGGGATAGCACCAGGGGGTCCGTCAGAGTGATACAGTCCTTCTGTGTCCTGACTATGCTGGTGGTTCTAGGAGTCCTTTCTCCATTCAGTTGTCTTTGCACTTTGGTCAAAAATCAATTTGCCATATTTGCATGGGTCTATTTCTGTACGTTCTATTCTGTTCCATTGGCCTAGCTATCTATCATTTCACCTGTACCACACTCACTGTCTTTTTTTTTTAGGGTCGCCTTCTGTCGCCTAGGCTGGAGTGTAGTGGTGCGATCTCAGCTCACTGCAACCTGTCTCCTGGGTTCAAGCAATTCCCATGCCTCAGCCTCTTGAGCAGCTAGGATTACAGGCATGTGCCACCATGCCCAGCAAATTTTGTATTTTTAGTAGAGGCGGGGTTTCTTCGTGTTGCCCAGGCTGATCTTGAACTCCTGGCCTCAAGTGATCCTCTAGCCTCAGCCACTGAAAGTGCTGGGATTACAGGCGTGAGCCACCTTCCCC
>NW_012115010.1:675561-675865 GCF_000951035.1 Colobus angolensis palliatus
TGATCCGCCCGTCTCGGCCTCCCAAAGTGCTGGGATTACAGGCTTGAGCCACCGTGTCCGGCCAGGGTCTCGTTTTTTCATCCAGGCAGAGTACAGTGGTGTGATCATGGCTCACAGTAACCTCACACTCCTGGGCTTAAGCAGTTCCCCCGCCTCAGCCTCCCAAGTAGCAGAGACTACAGGCACCATCATGCCCAACTAATTAAAAAAACTTTTGGGCCGGGCGCGGTGGCTCAAGCCTGTAATCCCAGCACTTTGGGAGGCCGAGACGGGCGGATCACGAGGTCAGGAGATCGAGACCATC
>NW_012115010.1:676640-678821 GCF_000951035.1 Colobus angolensis palliatus
TTACAGTGAGCTGAGATAGCACCACTGCACTCCAGTTTGTGCAACAGAGCGAGACTCCATCTCAAAAAAAAGAGAAAAGAAAGTTTGTTTTTTGTAGAGACAGGGTCTTACCATGTTGCCCAGGCTGGTCTTGAACTCCTAGCTTCAAGCAATACCTCTTGCCTTAGCCTCCCAAAGCACTGGAATTACAGGCATGAGACACCCAGCCTGGCCTAAGAGTATTGTTTTTTTAATTGCGAGTGGATTTTGAATTTTTGTCAAATGATTTTTCTTTATCAATTAACATGAGCATTTGCTTTTTTTTTTGAGACAGAGTCTTGCTCTGTTGCCCAGGCTGTAGTGCAGTGGTGAGATCTCGGCTCACTGCAATCTCTGCCTCCTGGGTTCAAGAGATTATTCTGCCTCAGCCTCTGGAGTAGGTGGGATTACAGATGCCTGCCACCACACCCAGCTGATTTTTGTATTTTTAGTAGAGACAGGGTTTCACCATGTTGACTAGGCTGGTCTAGAACTCCTGACCTGAAGTGATCCACTCACCCCCCCCTCCTCAGGACACTTAACACACTGTGCAGGTTAGAGGGAGTGAGATATCAGTGCCTGTCCACAGCAGGTGAGCCCCATGCCTCACCCCCACAGAGCTGCCACTTTCAGCTCCCTCTGAAGCTCCCTGTCTTTCATAGAACAAAAGTTTTTATTTATGATGAAGTCCAATTTATCAATTGTTTACTTTTGTGACTCATGTTTTGGGTGTCCAATCTAAGAACTATTTGCCTACACTGAGGTCAAGAAGATTTTCCCCTACTTTTCTCTAAAAGTTTTATTATTTTACATTGCTTTTAGATATATGATTCCTTTTGAGCTAATTTTTGTATAAGATATGAGGTTTAGGTTGAAGTTCTCTTTTTGTATATGAATAGCCGGGCGCGGTGGCTCATGCCTGTAATCCCAGTGCTTTGGGAGGCCAAGGCGGGCAGATCACAAGATCAGGAGATCGAGGGAGGTGGTGGTACACACCTGTAGTCCTAGCTACTCAGGAGGCTAAGGCAGGAGAATCACTTAAACCTGGGAGGCAGGGGTTGCAGCAGGCCGAGATCATGCCACTGCACTCCAGCCTGGGTGACAAAATGGACTCCCTCTCAAAAAATAAATAAATAAATAAAATAAAATAAAGTAACATAAAATAAAATTGACCATTTTGTCAGTGTACAGCTTTATGAGCTTTAACACATGTATAGATTCCTAGACCCAACAATGGTGTCTGAACAATGAACATTCAAAGTGCTGGGATTATGGGAATAAGCCACTGCACCCGGCCAAGTGATCGATTTTTGATTATTGAACCAGCACAGGATAAATCCCACCTGATTGTAGTATATACATTTTTTGTTGTTGTTATATATTCCTGAGTTCAGTTGGCTAATATTTTTTTCTTTTTGAGATGCAGTCTCACCTTGTTGCCCAGACTGGAGTGCACTGGCACGATCTCGGCTCACTGCAGCCTCCACCTCCCGGGTTTAAGCCATTTTCCTGTCTCAGCCTCCCAAGTAGCTGGGACTACAGGCGCATGCCCCCATGCCTGACTAATTTTTGTATTTTTAGTAGAGACAGGGTTTCACCATGTTGGTCAGGCTGGTCTCGAACTCCTGATCTCAGGCAATCCAACCGCCATGGCCGGGATCCCAAAGTGCTGGGATTACAGGTTTGAGCCGCTGAGCTCAGCTTATTTATTTATTTAGAGATGGAGTCACACTCTGCTGCCCAGGCTGGAGTGCAGTGGCACGATCTTGGCTCATTGCAACATCTGCCTCCTGGGTTCAAGCAATTCTCCTGCCTCAGCCTCCCAAGTAGCTAGGACCACAGGCACACACCACCACGCCTGGCTAATTTTGTATTTTTAGTAGAGACAGAGTTTCACCACATTGTCCAGGCTGGTCTCGAACTCCTGACCTCAAGTGATCCATCTGCCTTGGCCTCCCAAAGTGCTGGGATTACAGGCGTGAGCCACTGCGCCCGGCCAGCTAACATTTTGTTGAAGATTTTTACATGTATGTTCATGAGAGATATTGATCTGTAGGTTTTTTTTCCTTACAATATCTTTGTTTAGTTTTGGTCTCAGGGTAATGTTGCACTCATAAAATGAACTGAGGAGTATTTTCTCTTGTTCTATTTTCTGGAAGAGAT
>NW_012115010.1:679874-680934 GCF_000951035.1 Colobus angolensis palliatus
GGGGTTTCACCATGTTGGCCAGGATGGTCTCGATCTCTTGACCTCGTGATCTGCCCGCCTCGGCCTCCCAAAGTGCTGGGATTATAGGCGTGAACCACCGCGCCCAGCCTATTTTTGTTGAGACAGGATCTCACTATGTTGCCCTGGCTGGTCTCAAACTCCTGGCCTCAAGTGATCCTCCTGCTTCAGCCTCCCAAAGTGCTGGATTACAGACGTGGGCCACAGCACTCTGCCAAAAAAAAGTCATTAAAAAAAAAAAAAGTTATTTCTAAAGTGCTTAGAACAGAACCTGAAAAACAGCAAGTTTTCAAAAAGTGTTTGTCACTTAAAGATAAATTCCTGGCTTCCTAGGCAAGCCACCCTCCTACTGTAAAATAAGCACCCATGGGTGGCTACTGACAGATCAGGAGAATCTCGGGTTTGTGCCTGGTGTGGAATCACATCCTAGGTCATTGTGGAGGAAAAGTTAAATATTAAATTTGAACTCAATTGAACATGGACACAAACAATGGTCACCAAGTACCAGAAGGGGCTGTGTGAGCCCCTTGAGGCATTCATCCAGCGCTGTTTTGGAGAAATCTCTATTTCAATCTATTCCTATAAGTTAGTTAGTGAAAAACAAGGCTGGGCGCAGTGCTCACGTCTGTAATCCCAGCACTTTGGGAGGCCAAGGTGGGTGGATCACCTGAAGTCAGGAGTTCGAGATCAGCCTGGCCAACTTGGTGAAACCCCGTCTCTACTAAAAATACAAAAATTAGCCAGGCATGGTAGTGGGCACCTGTAATCCCAGCTATTCAGGAGGCTGAGGCAGGAGAATCACTTGAACCAGGAAGGCAGAGATTGCAGTAAGCCGAAATCGTGCCACTTCACTCCAGCCTGGGTGGACAAAGCAAGACTCCATCTCAAAAAATAAAAACTATATACACACACACACACACACACACACATACACATATATATATATACACACACACATATACACATATATATACACACACACACACACACACACACATATATATATATATAAGAAAAACAACAGGCCGGGCGCGGTGGCTCA
>NW_012115010.1:681780-687800 GCF_000951035.1 Colobus angolensis palliatus
AAAGAAAAACAACAGATAATCGCAAAAACAAATTGACCTTTTTGTGTTCCTTGAGCCTGGTCATGAAGGGCCTTCGTGCCTGGACCTCATGCCAAACAACTCGTTACAAAAGAGTTAGGATCCCAGACTGCGCCGAAGCTTCATGAGACCTCTCCTCATCTGTGCATGGACGAGTGGCCGACTCTGGAGCCCAGGCTGTTGCTGTTGCTTCCCGGTCTGGTGGTGAATCCTCCATAGTCTGTTGAGTGTAAATATCTTTTCCCTTCTCCCCTTCCCATTGCAATTTGCTTATTATATCAATTTGCTTATTATTATGTCATTTGCTTATTATATCTGCATTGCCATTTACATGGGATAAAGGTTGTTTACCCTTAAAGGTATCATGTGTGTGTCTTTTCTTCTCCCCTCGCGCGTTTCCCTCATAACATTCGTGTCCCCAGATGCTACTGTGCAAGCAGAAGAGAAGCAACAGGGAGACTCAGACCATCCTGCACAAACAGCCCCCTTTACTAGTAGAGGGCGAGGTGGAAGGGCAGGCAGTGGGAGATGGGTCCAGGTGAACATTCAGGCACCTTTGGAGGGAGGGGTCCCATGGTCACTCAAAATCCCACTTTAGAATCCGACAAAACCTGCTTCAAACCCTGCCGCAATTGTTCACCCAGTCTCCGTGGCCTGAGCAAATCATTTCATCTCTGAGCTTTGGTTTTGTCATCTGTGAAAAACAGGTCATAAAAGTGCCCGTAAAGGGTTAGGAGGATTGAATGAAATAATGGCTGTCAGAAGCTCAGGACTGTTGCCAGCTCACTGTAAGCACCCCATAACGTGCTACATTTTCTTGCTCTTGTTTGCAATAAAGAGACTGGCAGGATGCGCCCTCAGTGTGAACAGTGGGTTATCTTTTGTTGTGGGAATTCTGGTCCCAACATTGTATTCTAAAAATGTTCAAAGTTCCAGCAAATTGAAAAAGGCTGTTCAGCAAGTGGTGCTGGTGAGAATTAGGATGCTTTTTCTTTCTTTTGGCTTAGCTATAGTTTATATTTTTCTACAGCAGACATATATTACTTCGATAATTAGAAATAAATATGGGGGAGAGGATAAGGAAAAAAAGAGTTCAACAGAGCAGCACCAAGGACAGAGCCCTGTGGTGCAGAGCCGCCACCTCCCACTTTCAGCCATGGACTGCCTTTAGAAGCAGCCTCTCATCTAATTAGAAATTCTTCCAGCCGTTGAGCCATTTCGCCCACACATCACCCCATGTCTGCAGGATGTCAGGAGAGATTTTGCTGTGTGCCTTGCTGAAGTCCAGACACAAGGAGCTTGCGGCACTCCTATCCCCGACCAAATAATTCCATCAACGGGGAAAATCAGATCAACCCAGAACCATCTGTTCTTAGTGATTTCTGATTATATCTTTCCTTTCCACATACTTACAAATCTAGGGGTGGTGGAAAGGGTATGAATTCTGGAGTCAGATGTTCTGGATTTGAATCCCACTCACATTTCTTAGCTGTGTGACTTTGGGAGAGTTTGCTTGGCCTCTCTGAGCCTCGCTGTAAAAAGAGAATAGTAAAGCTCATGTCACAGGCTTCTTTTGACAATTAAACAGTGGGTAACCTGGGCAGACTGGCTCATGCCTGTAATCCTAGCACTTTGAGAGGCTGAGCTGGGTGGATTGCTTGAGCCCAGGAGTTCAAGACCAGCCTGGGCAAGATAGCAAAATCTTGTCCTACTAAAAATACGAAAAAAAGCTGGGTATTGTGGCACGCACCTGTTGTCCCAGCAACTTGGGAGGCTGAGGTGGGAGGATCACCTGAGCCCAAAAAGTCGAGGCTGCAGTGAGCCGAGGTCACACCACTGCGCTCCAACCTGGGTGACAGGAGTAAGACCCTGAAAAAAAACAAGGCCAGGCATGGTGGCTCACGTCTATAATCCCAGCACTTTGGGAGGCTGAGGTGGGTGGATCACCTGAGGTCAGGAGTTCAAGACCAGCCTGGCCAACATGGTGAAACCCCATCGCTACTAAAAATACAAAAATTAGCTGGGCATGGTGGCACACGCCTGTAGTCCCAGCTACTCAGGAGGCTGAGGCAGGAGAATCGCTTGAACCCGGGAGGTTGAGGTTGCAGTGAGCCAAGATCACACCACTGCACTCCAGCCTCAGTGACAGAGCAAGACTCCGTCTCAAACCAAAAACATAAACAAAAACAAAAACCAACCAGTGACTATCTCTGTATGCTTCTCTACCCCCTGCCAAACTGCGGTTTCCTCAAGGACAAGGCAGGGGCTTCTGATCTTTGTGCCCCAGTGCCTGGCACAGAAGGGGACCATCACTCCACCTCAACCCACCCTACCCGATACATATCCCTTCTCCTTCTTGCTCACATCTCTGCCACCGGCCTCTACCCACATTTCTTCACAATTCTCACCAACTCCCTCTCCATATATGCTTCTCCCCAGCGCTTACCTCTGCCCTTTCATGTACCCCCAGCCTGCCTTCCTGGCCTAGAGTGACAGGCCCCATCCTTCATCCCCCATTCTGTATCTCCAGTGGCCATGAGCTGCTGTGCAGCCTGTGGCCTTCAGCAGGGCAGGGAGAGGGAGGGGGAGAGGGAGGCAGGGGCGGCAATTCATTTTCCCAGGCACTTGTTAGCAGCTTCATTAGTTCCAAGGGCTCTGCGGAAAGCCATTAGTTGCGACTCAGTCTGTGCCATCTATCAGAGATGGGGGTAGAAGGTGACAGCAGAGAGAGAAGAAAACAAGCAAATGACCCACTCCTACCTTTCTGCCGCCTCCCAGGGAGAACAAGGCCGAAGTCAGTGACCTGGAAACTAGAGTTCCAGGGCAGCTCCTGGATGCCCCTTGCACCAGGCCTCAAGCAAGGAGTCCGGCCCCAGCTGGGAATACACTGCAGGTGTTCCGGCGCCTGCCCGCCCGACACTGGCACTGCTGACCTGTAGTTCCTTGGCAGGTGCGCTCCCGACCCTCCCTGCTCCATACCCAAGGAGCATGTCCCTCTGTCCACTTTCTCCTGCTTACCTTCACCCCACTCTGTGTCCTCAGCCCAGTTCTGGGGTCCCTTGAAACTGCAGCACCATCTCAGAGCCACCTATGCCACTGCCACAGGGGTCTTCCCACTTACAGTCTCCACTTCGGAGTTGGGGCCATTCAGGAAAACCTCCTGAAATTGCTGTCGCAGAGGCTGGGGCTCCTAAAACCACCGCTGAGATCCTCTACAACAAGGATTCTTAAACAGGGTTCCTCAGTGAGCCTCAGGGGTCTGTGAACCCCTTGAGGTTGCATAGTAAAACATGTATCAAAGTGAATCTTGGCCGGGCATGGTGGCTCACACCTGTAATTCCAGCATCTTGGAAGGCTGAGGCAGGCAGATTGCTTGAGCCCAGGAGTTCAAGACCAGCCTGGGCAACAGGGGGAGACCCGTCTCTCCAAAAATAATAAATTAGCCAGGCATGATGGTACACACCTGTAATCTACACTACTTGGGAGGCTGAGGTGGGAGGATCACTTGAGCCCAGGAGGTCAAGGCTGCAGTGAGCCATGATTACGCCACCAGACATAAGGGTGACAGAGCAAGACCCTGAAAGAAAGAAGAAAGGAAAGGAAAGGAAAGGAAAGGAAAGGAAAGGAAAGGAAAGGAAAGGAAAGGAAAGGAAGGAAAGGAAAGGAAAGGAAAGGAAAGGAAAGGAAAGGAAGGGAAAGGAAAGGAAAGGAAAGAAAGGAAAGGAAAGGAAAGGAAAGGAAAGGAAAGGAAAGGAAAGGAAAGGAAAGGAAAGGAAAGGAAAGGAAAGGAAGGGAAAGGAAAGGAAAGGAAAGGAAGAAAGAGGGAGGGAGGGAGAAAAGAAGGAAGGAAGGGAGGGAGGGAGGGAGAGAGAGAAGTGAACTGTATTTTGGCTGGGTATGATAGCTCACACCTGCAACTCCAGCACTTTGGGAGGCTAAGACAGGAGGATCCTTTGAGCCCAGGAGTTCAAGACCAGTCTGGACAACATAGCGAGACTCCGTCTCTAAAGAAAGAAAACAAAGTGCATCTTTCTGGGGAAAAGCATTATTCATGGCTTCCATCAATACTTAAAGACCCCGCTTTCCAGCCTCTCTCCCAGATCACATCTCCTGCAGGCAAGGCTCAGTGTAATTCCCAAAACAGGCTATTACACCCCCACCCCAGTTTGGGTCTGTACCTCAGAAAGAAAAGCAAGGAACTTCTCTACCGGACTTGTCACTTGTAAATCACAGTCACATCCATTTTTAAAATGTAACCTTTGCAACAACACGAAAGGTAGATAGGAATTGCTATCTGTAGAGGTCACCTCCCACTCCTGCCCCCTGGCTGAGTTGGGGCCCCTCCCTGTGTTCCCAGCAGCATAGCCCTCAATACTCTGCCTCAGAAGGGCAAAGGCATTGGTCTGTCTGATCCTTAAACTGTGGGCACCCCCTGTAAAGTGCCCTTATCCATAAAGGTCTCCTTTTCTTCTGCCCCTTCCTCTTTCCTGTCTGCTGGAATAAATCTCTAATGGCTGGAACTCAAGCAGTCATTTTGGGCCATGCGATGAGTGTCGCACCTTAAGGAACAAATGTAAAAAGCTTGAAGGATCCTCGGTCTCTGCCATACCAGCCCTGAACCACCAAAAGGCCTCTGGGCTTTTTACGTGAAGGAAAAAACTTGATGTGTTTCCAGCAGTTGTTCTCAAAGGGTGGTTTCCAGATTGGCCGCAGCAGCAGCAGCATCACTTGGCGACTAATTAGAAACACTCATTTTCACACCCCATCCCGGACCTACTGAGTCAGACTCCCTGGGCATGGGCCCCAGTAGTTGGAGTCTTACCAAGCCCTCCAAGTGATTCTGATGCACATTTTAAATTTGAGAATCCCTGATTTAAATAATTGTTATTTTGAAATGTCTCTTCACTCACAGCTGCACCTAATCTCAAACGGATAAAACATCAGGGAAGGCAGGGCTTCTAGACAAAGGTTACACCCGCCTATACAGCAGTTTTGTGGGAAAAAAATTTAAAGGACTTCTTTCTCTAACAAAAACACGTTTATGGATGACATAATGAGACCTCTTCTCTAATAAAGATGAAAAAAAAAAGCTGTAGTCCCAGCTACTCAGGAGACTGAGACAGGAGGGTCACTTAATGCTGGGAAATGAAGGTTACAGTGAGTATGATGGCACCACTGCACTCCAGCCTGGGTGACAGCGAGACTCTGTCTCAAAAAAACAGAAAAAAAAAAAAAAATATATATATATACACACACATATATATGTATATAATTCCATATCCTGCGCAATCAGAGGCAGACCACTGGTGGGGGTAGAAATGGGTGTGTGAGTAGCTAGGTGAGGCCCAGGAACAGAAGAGGGGGAAGAGTAGGGGAGAGAACAACAGGTCCAAGAGAGTTTAATCAGTGACACATAGCTTCAATTTACCCAAACGGTAGCTCTATAAATGTCAAAACACGTTTTCAACTTTTTATTGAAGACTAGCACACCTAAAGTGCACAGATTGTAAATGTTCAGCTCAATGGATTTTCACAAACGAAGCGCATCAGTGCAACCAGCACCCAGCTTAAGACACAGAACACACAGAACATTAAAAGCCCCCAGGAAGTCCTCCTAGTGTCCCCTTCCTTTCTATCCTTTCCCTGCTGAGGATAACCATTTTTCCTGATTTCTAATACATAAGTTATGTGGAATCACAAAGTATTCTTTATCCTTTCTTTTTTTTTTTTTGAGACAAAGACTCACTCTGTTGCCCAGGCTGGAGCGCAATGGCGCAATCTCGGCTCACTGCAACCTCCACCTCCCGAGTTCAAGCAATTCTCCTGCCTCTGCCACCCGAGTCGCTGGGATTACAGGCATGCATGACCATCCCCAGCTAATTTTTGTATTTTTAGAAGAGACGGAGTTTCACCATGTTGGCCAGGCTGGTCTCGAACTCCTGACCTCAGGTGATCTGCCTGCCTCAGCTTCCCAAAGTGCTGGGATTATAGGAGTAAGCCAC
>NW_012115010.1:688985-732114 GCF_000951035.1 Colobus angolensis palliatus
TACAGGTGCGTGCCACCATGCCCGGCTAATTTTTGTATTTTTAGTAGAGACGAGGTTTCACCATCTTGGCCAGGTTGGTCTCGAACTCCTGACTTCATGATCCGCCCACCTCGGCCTCCCATAGTGCTGGCATTATAGGTGTGAGCCACTAAGCCCGGCCCTTTTCATATGTTTATTAACCATTTGGTTATCCTCTGCTGTGAATTGCCTGATCAAGCCTTTTGCTCGTTTTTCTTTTGAATTGTCCACCTTTTCTTATTGATTTGTAAACATTCTATTTATTTTTTGGAAATAAGTCCCTTTCAAATATCTTCTCCCACCCTGTGGCTTCCCTTTCCATTCTCTTAATGGTATGATCAATATAGTCCAATGTATCACTTTCCATAAACACTTTAAATCAGTAGCCAGAACATATGCATCCTCCTAGCAATTAGATCAAACTGCCTCTTCGTGGACAACTTCTTAGCTCTGCCCAGGGGAGCTCTCCAGAGCCCTGTCCACCTGCATATTAGACCCACACTCTCACTCATACACATCATCCCCCAACTCTGAATGACAGGTCAGTACCAGCTAGTAAGCACCCCCATTTCAGAGTGGATGGGTTGGGAATCCCATCTCTGAGAGTGTCGGGCCAGTAGGAGAAGCCACCTCAGAAGTCTGCAGTGAGGCTAGGATGGGGCAAAACCACTTGTGTATGTGTGAGTCAGTGAGTGTGTTTCCTCATGCACGGCCCTGAATGCCTGTATGCATTTTTGTAAGAGGAGTCTCCCCTACTGATTCAGGAAGGACAGTGCACACTCATGTACACCACTTAGCGACAATGTGAACCATGCCCCTAGATGCGATGCTCTTGTGCAGTGCACAAACTGAACACTTGTACTTGGCAGTCTTGCTTTCAGGCAGACTGAGGCAAAAGCCAGAGAAGAGTTTAGCCAAGGTTGTGGTAGAAGCAGGGGGACTAGCAGAGGCTGGGGGGAAAGCAGGTTAAGGCACATGGCAGGAACAGGCATGACTGGACAGAGTCCAACAGGACTGGACAGTCTTTCAAGCTCATGAAATGCCAAGACTTGTGCCTGAAGATGGGCCAGGCTGGATTCTGTGCTCAACTCGGTGCCTGAGCCTGATGCCTGTGTTCAGTCTGTGTTCAACGGGCTGCTCCGGACTGGGAGCAGCTGCTCATTTTGTCCTAGATAAGAGGGTTTCTTCTTCAGACGACCTTTGGTAAGGGGTGTTCTAAGGAGAAGTAGGAGATTGGTGGTCCCAAGTCTGTAGCCTCCAGCAGCCAACTGGGGTGTTAAAGGCAGCTGGAGGCCGGGCATGGTGGCTCACACCTGTAATCCCAGCACTTTGGGAGGCCAAGGTGGGCGAATCACCTGAGGTTGGGAGTTCGAGACCAGCCTGGCCAACATGGTGAAACCCAGTCTCTACTAAAAATACAAAAATTAGCCGGGTATGGTGGTGCACGCCTGTAATCCCAGCTACTTGGGAGGTTGAGGCATGAGAATCACTTGAACCCAGGAGGCAGAGGTTGCAGTGGGCTGAAATCAATCCAGCCTGGGTGACACAGCAAGACGCTGTCTTAAAAAAACAAACAAACAAAACAACAACAAAACTGCAACCGGAGTAGGAGACAGGGCCAAGGAGGGTTTTGGGGGTGGAGCTGATGCCCCCAAATAAGGGAAGCAGTAAAGGGGTGCTGGGTGGCCCTCTAGTGGCTCTCCTACCCCAGGCCCTGCCTGATGGAGCCTCAGCTCTGGGGCCTGCTCAGTGTCCCAAAGACCCAGTCCTGCTGAGAACGGGAAGCTTGAGTCTCTTCTGGGAATTCAGGGATCTGGGTGCCTGTCCCCAAGGGGAGGAGAATGAGAACTGTTAGGGAGCAGCCCGGCTACAGGGGGCACTGCAGGGATGAGGACCATGCCCTAGGGGCTCCATCAAGGCCCCCCAAGCACACACATCATAGGCACAGCCCCTCAGATACCACGAGTTCACCCATTGCCCTCATTCAACAAGCTCAGGCACCCAACGCTCCCCGCTGCCCGGCCTTAGGCACACATAGGCTCGTGCCCCTGACATACCGGGGGCTGTCACAGCCCCATGCCCCCACCCCGACCCCGCGCGAGTCTGCCCGATGACGTCGCTGTAGCACCCCACCGGCCTCCCAGGGTCCTCCCCAGGCGCGCGCAGGGGCCGCGTGTCCGGTGCCGGCCCGGCTGAGTGTCCCGAGGCGAGCGGCTGCTGTTTGCGCAGCTAAGTGGCGTCTGTGTACCGAGAGGGGCGCAGCGGCCGCGCGCTTATCTCCGGCAAACACCGCGCCCGGATCCGCCGGAACCGCGGCCGCGCCGCCCCATTTGCACGCCCCGGCTGCCAGAGGTCCTTATCGCCCGCGTTTATCCGGCCATCGCTGATAAGGACCTGAGAGAGCGGCGGGGCGGCCCCTCCCCTTGGATCCAAGAAGCAATGGGGTCCCTGTTAGGGGGGCGCCAGCCCCGGGGATGCCGGGAGCCTTCTCAGCCTCCGGGTCAGCCCTGCTCCTTTCCCCTCCGCGCGGCCGGGAAGTGGCCTCGGCCTGGCCGACCCCGGTGCCCTGTCGGTCCTGGCCCCATTTCCCTTGTGGCCCTCTACACAGCCAGGGCCCCACCTCTTGACCTGGATTCACAGCGAGTGGGAGCAGGAGGCTCGTCGGGAATTCCTAAACACAGCTACCATCAACACCACCCATAATAACCAATAATTATAATAATATCCAACTGAACTGGGGCGCGGGCCTGCCTGAGAAGCATGACTGCCATCTGATTTCATTTTCCTAACTATTTCGTGAGGGACGCATTGTTTCCCCCATTTCGCAGAGGTGGAAACGCTTACTTAGAGAGGCTGAAAATCTTAGGGCTTGCAGCTGGCCAGCGGCCGGGTAGGGATTTGAACCTGGCTCCGTCTGAACCCAGAGTCTGCACTTGCCTCCTAAGACACCAGCATGTTAGTCCTATCTCCTTCTTTACAGGTGAAGAAAGGGGCTCAGCCTGGAAGGCCCATACCAGGCAGTCCTCTGCACTGCCACATCCATGCCCTGCCCACTGCATCTGGGTGTCCGGCACCAGTCAGCTCTAAGGTTATTGAAATTGATCATCTAAATCTACACCAGGGCTTGAGCGGCTGATTAAATCTCCATTTTGCTCTTAATTAAATGCTGCCTGGTTGCATGAGATGGTGGAACTGGGCATGACTTTGTTTCTCTTCTAAAGTTGTAGAAAAGTTGTTATGTGACTTTTATAGTGAAAAAGGAAAGGCTCTTCTAAATATACAAACAAACAAAGGAAATATAAAGGAAAGGTTTATAAATTTGATGACATTAAAATGTAATACTTATCTATATAATAAAAAACTAAATTAAAAGGCAACTCTCAAAATTAAGAAAACATATTCACAACATACACAACCAAAAAAGCACTAAGATCTGGAATATATGAAGAGTACCTACAAATAATAAGAAAATGACAGAGACTCCCATTTATTTTTATTTTTTATTTATAAATCAATGAAACAAGATCTTGCTCTGTCACCCAAACTGAAGTGCAGTGGCGTGATCATAGCTCATTACAACCTCAATTTCCCAGGCTCAAGCAATCCTCCCACCTCAGCCTCCTGAATAGCTGGGACTACAGTGCACACCACCACACCCAGCTATTTTTAAATTTTTGTCGATACGGGGTCTCACTATACTCATAGAACAGGCTGGTCTGGAACTCCTGTCCTGGAGAGATCCTCTGCCTCAGCCTCCCAAAGTGATGGGATTACAGCCGTAAAGATGTTTTTAAATGACAATGCCCAAGGCTGCCTGGGCCATGGTGAGTTCCCTCACAACACAGTAACCCCCTCACTAGTGAGACTGTAACAGGCCTCACAGGAGGCTGGGTTAGGGCAAATGTACTATCCTTCAATCCAGGGCTTCCATGTTTGTGAATGTAACCAATGGATATATCCAGAGATAGCACTAGGCTATTCATCAATGTGATTAACAGTAGCACACACACAAAATAGGAAATAGCACAAATTTCCAAAATATCCATGAAAAAATTATAGTATAAATGAGGTGTAATATTCCAATGGAATCACTAAATATCACGTTTTGGAAAAATGTTAAATGACATGGAAATATTTATGAAATATGGTTTTATGGAGGAAAGCAGAATACAAAAACACCTATATACAATAATTCCAATTTTTTTTTTTTTCTTGACCAAGCCACTTTAATTTGTAACTTTAAATATGAAGTCGATAATCCTCGAAATTCTCACCTGGCTCTTGCACAGAGTGAGTCTGCGTCTACATTTTCAGTCTGCATCATCAGGAGGGATACCTAGTTCTTTATCTGTCCACTGGAAAGGATCAGGATACGGAAAGTGACCCAGCACCTCTTCTGAGTCATGCCAAAAGCGCCAGAGGATCCAGAACCACATGAATCCACTTAAGAACTCGCCCTGGAACACCTGGAATCTGGTCAGCTGGGGGAACTGTCTATACCGGGACTCAGTGTGCACACCCCTACCGGCATGACGGACTCCACCATCTCCAGCAGTACGTGCGCGGCCGCTTCTGAAAAGGCCGCCTCCAACGCGAGGGAAAGACGCCAGCCGAGTCAGGGCGGACATGCTCGCCTGCGTCCGCCCCGCAGTCCCCCAATAATTCCAATTTTGTAAAACATATCTACAACACAGGAAGAAAGGTCTGTAGGGGTATTCTATATATGAAAATGTTGGGCAGGGGCGGTGGCTCATGCCTGTAATCCCAGCACTTTGGGAGGCCGAGGTGGGTGGATCACCTGAGGTCAGGAGTTCAAGACTAGCCTGATCAACATGGTGAAACCGCATCTCTACTATAAATACCAAATTAGTCGGATGGGGTGGTGCATACCTGTAACCCCAGCTACCCAAGAGGCTGAGGCAGGAGAATTGCTTAAACCCTGGAGGCAGAGGTTGCAGTGAGTTGAGATCCCACCACTGCACTCCAGCCTGAGCAACAGAGTGAGACTCTGTCTCCAAAAAAAAAAAAAAAGAGAGGGTGAGCGTCTAGGTCTTTCTTTCCTGAAGACGTTGTGCCCATATGCATGTTCAAGACAGATGGCATAGGGTGTGCCTGAGAGGTCAGTGCTCGTTGCTCTCCATGGTTCACCCCAAGACTGGGTCATGTGGCTTCCTGTGCACCCCAAGGTTCTGTAGCCTTGTAGCTTAAAGGAAAGGATAATTTGAATATTGTGGCACCAGACAAGCCTGAACTGAAATTCCAGCTCTACAGCCCACTGATTTTCAGCAAGCCACTTCGCCTCTCCACGTCCTGGTTTCCTCATCTGTAAATGGAAAGAACAATAACAGCCTTGCAAGGTCGTGTAAGGACCACAGGCATCGGAGAAAAAGCACAGAGCAGGGGTTCATTATACCTTTCCTGGGGCTGCTGTCTGCCTCAGGACTCAGGAACCAGGGGCCACCATCAGGGCAGCCTGCGTATTCCTGCCCTCTGCCCACATACCTGCTGACACATGGATTCTCAGCACCAGCTGTCACAAACTATTTTTGGGATCCCAGCTCTATCATCCCAGATTTGTTGCATGATAAGCACACTGCTAAGCATTTTACATTTAATCCCACAGCAATTCTATGAGGTCCACATTATTAGCTCCACATTACTCATAGGGAAACTGAGGCTCAGAGAGGTTACGCAACCTGCCCAAGTTCCTACAGCGAGTCAACGGCAACACCAGGGCTCAGCTCAGGCTGCTCTTGCCCTGGCCTCATAAAGCCAGATGTTAACACATTCCTCGGGCCCCTGTGTCCATCCCTCCTCTGGTGGTCAGCACAGACGTGGTGACCATGGCCCTGAAGGCATGTCTCTATTACCAATATCACCAGACTGGGCAGAGCTCTCCCCTCCCTTGCCCTTATTAATTGCACCTGGAGACTCCTGAGAAAATGGGGCCTCCCTTCCTCCCTGTCGCTGCTCTCTGACTTAATTACTTCTCCTCCTGGCTGTAATGCATATTTCTGAGCCCCTGAGACTAAGCTTCATCAGAAGCAGCCACCTCCAGGACTCCAGCCTCGTCTCTCCAGCTCTATTCCTTTGGGCCCAGCCCATTGCCCCTGCTCTGGGACTTCAGCTACAAAAGGCATCTGGGCAGGGAAGACTCCCAGCCTCTCAGCCTCCCTGCTACTGATGAAATTCAGCCCAAAGATCAGACCTTGAGAAGGTGACCCATACTGGGGGTTCTGAATCCTCAGTCCCCCATCCAGCAATCTGTCTCCAGGCCTTGGAGCAGACAGTTCAGAATGACCACTCTTCCCAGCTTCCTACATGCCACACCCCTCTGGGGCTGGCACGAAGAGGCCATTTCTTCCCTTTGTTCATCCAGCCAACATTGACTGGGCCCCTCCTCTGTGCCAGTCCTTGCTCCAGGCACTGAGAAGAGGCCAGTGCCCATTGTTCTGAGCAAAACAGACAAGGCATGTGCCCTCTAAGAGCTTACAGTCCAGCAGGGAACACAGCCCAAAACGAACAGATGAACAGAGAACTGAAATTAGCAACAGGGAGGGAGGAAGGGGGGCAAGGACGGAGAGTGAGCGCTTCGGTAGCAGGGAGGGACAGAGAGCGGTGGGACATACACCTCCATCCATCCTGCCCAGTCCCCATGCCGCAAGTCCTCACAGCAGTCTGCTCTGCATCCCTCCTACTTCAGACCAACATGGTCTACTGGACCATCGCCTCCAATCACCCAGGGCCACAGCCACACACTCTCTCACTCATCCATCACTGAAACGACCACAGGGAGGGGGGAAGCCCCAGAGCCACCAAGTCAGGAAGAAGGGCAGCAGAATGAAGATGCTTCCTCCTGTTTCTGCCTCTTCATCCTTCCACCGGGGTCTCATCCCACTGCCAATCATCCAAATGATTTCCAGGTACATTAAAGAGTTAAATGTAAAAATAAATTGAACTGTGGAAAAACAGGAAGAAATGGAATCATCAGACCTCTTGCGGAAAGGGAGCTTTACGAGCGTAAAAGCTCTGGAAGAAATCACAAAGAGAAAGGTCAACAGCCTTGCCCGCACAAGCGTTAAACGGTGTGCATATCATAAAAGCGTAACTGAAATCACAGATCGGACCACCTCGCTTTGCCAGGCTAACTTTAATTTATCCTCAGTTCAGCTCCCCGGGGAAGCTTCCCTGACCACTCCACTGGCCCTGGGTTGACTGCCACCCCGAGCACTCCAGGGCACTCAATCTTCCCTCAGAGCAGAGTTGAAACCATGTTATGATGATTTCTTTATATTTCCATCCCCATGGACCATGGGCACCTTTTGACATTTTATTGTTTTGATCATCTCCACGGCCAGCACACAGAGATATTTAACACAAAGTAGAACTCAATAACATCTTTTTTCCTTTTTAGTGGATGTTATATTTTCTGGTTATCTAGCTTGTTGTTGTTTCTTTTTTCTTTTCTTTCTTTTTTTTTTTTTTTTTTGAGATGGGAGTCTCACTCTGTTACCCAAGCTGGAGTGCAATGGCACAATCTCGGCTCATTGCAACCTCCACCTCCTGGGTTCAAGCGATTCTCCCACCTCAGCCTTCGGAGTAGCTGGGATTACAGGCATGCACCACAACACCAGCTAATGTTTGTATTTTTAGTAGAGATGGGGTTTCGCCATGTTGGCCAGGCTGGTCTTGAACTCCTGACCTCAAGTGATCTGCCTGCCTTGGCCTCCCAAAGTGCTGGGGTTACAAGTCTCTGCTAATGATACAAAAAAATTAGCTGGGCGTTATGGCAGGCACCTGTAATCCCAGCTACTTGGGAAGCTGAGGCAAGAGAAACACTTGAACCCAGGAGGCAGAGGTTGCAGCGAGCTGAGATCTTGCCATTGCACTCCAGCCTGGGCAACAAGAGCGAAACTCTGTCTCAAATAAATAAATAAATAAGATCTCAGCTGAGAAAAAAATAAGGGTAGTAAGTCTTTATAAAACTATATAGTCAGGCTGGTGGATGCTGCCTCTGGCTGATGGGCTGTAACAAATGCTTTTCTTCTTCCTTTTGCTTCTCCATGCTTCCTCTCCCCACAACATACCTCTTCCTGAATGAGTAATGTCATTAAAATATTTTGTGCAGCCTGGGCAACATGGTGAAACTCCATCTCTGCAAAAAATTGGCTGGGCATGGTGGCCCATGCCTGCAGTCCCAGCTACCCAGGAGGCTGAGGCTGGAGGATCACTGAGCCTGGTGGTCGAGGCTGCAGCGAGCTGTGATTGTGCTACTGCACTCTAGCCTGGGTGACACAGTGAGGCCCTGTCTCAAAACAAAACAAAACCAGGTAAACCTTTACCAGATATACCCTCTTCTGAATATTTATCCTTCAAAAAAAAAAATGTTTCAACAATACAAGGGAACGCTTTATGCACAAAAGTGCTCATTACAGCATCATTTATAACCATATATAAATTAGATGATGGTCGGGCGCAGTGGCTCACGCCTGTAATCCCAGCACTTTGGGAGGCCGAGATGGGCGGATCACGAGGTCAGGAGATCAAGACCATCCTGGCTAACACGGTGAAACCCCGTCTCTACTAAAAAGAATACAAAAAACTAGCCGGGCGAGGTGGCGGGCGCCTGTGGTCCCAGCTACTCGGGAGGCTGAGGCAGGAGAATGGCGTAAACCTGGGAGACGGAGCTTGCAGTGAGCTGACATCTGGCCACTGCACTCCAGCCTGGGCGACAGAGCGAGACTCCGTCTCAAAAAATAAATAAATAAATAAATAAATTGGATGATAATCAAGTGCTCAATAATAGGGAACTGAGGCCAGGCACGGTGGCTCATGCCTGTAATCTCAGAACTTTGGGAGGCCGAGGCAGATGGATCACTTCAGTTCAGGAGCTCAAGACCAGCTTGGCCAACACGGTGAAAATTAGCCGGGCGTGGTGGCAGGCGCCTATAATCCCAGCTACTCCAGGGGCTGAGGCATGAGAATCACTTGATGGCCATGTGACCACAGAAGCAGACTGGAGTGATGTAGCCACAAACCAAGGGCTGTCTGCAACAACACAGGCTAGAATAGGGGGAGGATTGCCCCTGCAGGTTTCAAAGGAAGCATGTCTGCCTTCCGGCCTCCAGACAGTGAGAGGACACACTTCTGTTGTTTAAGCCACCCAATTTGTGGGGCTTTGTTTTGGTAGCCTTAGGAAATGAATACAGAAAGTAATATGAAAAATGCTGGGCCAGGCACCATGACGCACACCTGTAATCCCAGCACTGCAGGAGGCCAAGGAGGGTGGAATGCTTGAGCCCAGGAGTTTGAGACCAGCCTGATCGACATGACAAAACGCTATCTCTACAAAAAAATACAAAAAGTAGCCAGGCACAGGCCAGGTGCAGTGGCTCACGCCTGTAATCTCAGCACTTTGAGAGGCCCAGGTGGGCAGATCACGAGGTCAGGAGATGGAGACCAACCTGGCTAACATGGTGAAACCCCTTCTCTACTAAAAATACAAATTAGCCGGGTGTGGTGGCGGCACCTGTAGTCCCAGCTACTTGGGAAGCTGAGGCAGGAGAATGGTGTGAACCCAGAAGGCAGAGCTTGCAGTGAGCCAAGATTGTACCACTGCACTCCAGCCTGGGGGACAGAGCGAAACTTTGTCTCAAAAAAAAAAAAAAAAAAATTAGTCAGGCATGGTGGTGCACACCTGTCCTGCCAGCTACTCAGGAGGCTGAGGCGGAAGGATCATTTGAGCCTGGGAGGCAGAGGCTGCAATGAGCTGAGATCATGCCACTGCACTGCAGCCTGGGCGACAGAGTGAGGCTCTGTTAAAAAAAAAAAAAAATGCTGTGACATACTGATGAGTGAAAAATCAGAAAAATTAATTCTAGGTACACAATAATACAGCCATGTTTTTAAGTGTAAAAAGAGTTTGAAAAGAAATAGACCAAAAGCAAACTGCAGCTGTATTTGTGGGCCAGGTAGGTTTTGTTTATCCAATTTTCAACATTTTTGGTAACTTTTCTAAATTACTTTTATTTTTTGAAGTTATTTATTAATTATTATTATTATTTTGAGACAGGGTCCTGCTCTGTTGCCCAGGCTGGGGTGCAGTGGCATAATCTCTGGTCACTGCAGCCTCCACCACCTGGATTCAAGTGATCCTCCCACCTCAGCCTGCCCAGTAGCTGGGACTACAGGTGTGCGTCAGAGGCCTGGCTAATTTTTAAACTACTTGTAGAGATGAGGTCTCCCTACATTACCCAGGCTTGTCTCAGACTCCTGGGCTCAAGCAATCCTCCTGCCTCAGCCTCCCAAAGTGCATGAGCCACTACACCCAGCCTGGAAAAAAAAAATGTATAAAAAAAAAAAAGTATACTCTGCTGTAACCATCAGCCCCCTCTGTCTGTTCCTACTGTCAGGCCCCCCTCTCTCTGCCTGGGAGCTGTTCTTATCTCCCAACTGCTCAACTGAAATCAAGGCACTCCCTTCCTCAAAATCCTGCACCGGCTCCCCAGGTCTCCTTAACCTACACCCCACCCCTGGCCTCAAGCTACCGTCAGCTTTACCCTTCCCCTGCCCCACTCACAGTAACAGTCAAGTCAGCGAGCATTGCCACTTTCCTGGGTTTCTCTATTTGAGCCGCAGCCACCGTGTAAGGTAGGGAGAGAAGCTTTCTCTCTACTGAGAAGATGGAAGATCTCCAGAGTGGGAGTGCACAAAGTCAGGCCGAATCCAGTGACTGGGGCTGGGACTCGAACCTCGCGTTCTGATCTAGGGTGAGGCAAGGGCGCCCCATTAACGTGTCCCGCCCGGGGATGCCTGAGCCCCCTCCTCCATGGCTCAGCCTGAGGGGAGAACTCCCCACCTTCGTCCCAAATAAAACCTTCTGTTCCTCTCAACGCCTTTACCCCTGACTCCCCCGTTAGGCTGCACCCTCACTCCCCCACCCACGAGCTGCGTTTTCCCGGAAGATGGCTGGGGTCTCGGGATCCAAGACAGAGCCCTGCCTGGGCCCAACGAACGGGAGGGCGCTGGCTGGGGCCGGGGGTGGCCAGGGCCCCGGGGGAAAGGCGGTAAGCCTGAGCACGAGGGTACCAGGAGTCACCCCAGCCTAGCCACCCCGGGGAGGTTCCCACTAGCCCCGCGGGAGGATCCCTTCACTCCGCGGGTCCCCGCAGGGCAGGCGGACCCCATGCGGCCAGTCCGGGACTACCTGGGACTACCCGGGACTTCTCATCGCGTGGCCGGGCCGGCATCGCCCCTTGGTGGCAATTGTTTGTCATTACAACCTGGGGCGCAAAGTGGAATCCGAGTCCTCTATCCACTGAGGACCCCGGGGGTATTTTGGCGGATGGACCTGCGCACTAGATTCTGAGTCCAGGAGGCTCAATATTCATCCTTTGTACATTTTCCTGAACCCCGATACCCCACAATCTCCTATCCACACATTAACTTTACCTTGGGACAGGCAAATATTAAGTAAAACCCTATGAAATTTACATTAGTTAACCGTTTTTGTTGTTTTGTTTTGTTTATGTTTGAGACAGAGTCTCGCTCTGTCACCCAGGCTGGAGGCGATCTCGGCTCACTGCAACCTCCGCCTCCCGAGTTCAAGCGATTCTCCCGCCTCAGCCTCTCGAGTAGCTGGGACTACTGCCGTGCGCCACCACACCCAGCTAATTTTTTATATTTTTTTTTTGCAGAGACGGGGTTTTGCCATGTTGGCCAGGCTGGTCTCGAACTCCTGACCTCAAGTGATCCACCCGCTTCGGCCTCCCAAAGCCCTGGGATTACAGGCGTGAGCTACCGCGCCTGGACTGTTCTGTTTTTTGAGACAGGATCTCCCTCCCTAACCCAGGCTAGAGTGCAGTGGCCTCCTCATGGCTCATTGCAGCCTCCGTTTCCCAGGCTCAACCGATCCTCCCACTTCAGCCTTCTGAGAAGCTCAAGCCACAGGCGTGCATCACCAAGCCCAGGGAATTTTTTAATTTTTTGTAGAGATGAGGTCTCTCTATGTTACCCAGACTGGTCTCAAACTCTTGGACTCAAGCGATCCTCCCACCTCAGCCTCCCCAAATGCTGGGATTACAGGTGTAAGCCAACACACCCAGCCGAGTTGACCATTTTTAACACAAAAAAAAATACCAAAGACACACATGAACTCTACCCCACACCTCACTCACACATGCCTCTACACACTCCTCTCTCCTCCAGGGAACACACAGGCGGATACCCCTCCAGGAGACTTCAGTCATGGGACATGGAAACACCACCTGCCACTACATTACCATCACTGGGAGCTCCATACAACACCCCAGCCCTGCACAGCCATAAACCTCAATTCGAAGCTCCGCCCCGGGATTTTCAGTGCCCCGCCCCCGCCCCCACCCCTTGCTCCCTCTGCCTCCAGCTCACCAGGCGAGCATTTCCATATGGAAAGCCTTCCCCGTCTCTAGCAACCAGCGCCTTTCTCTGCCCCACAACTCCTCAGACTGTATCGCATATACCCTAGGGATCTCATTAAAATGTGGATTCTGATTCTGTAGGCTTAGTGTAGGCCCCAGATCCTGCGTTTCTAACCAGCTCCCACGTAATGCCATGGCCCACACTTTGCTTTCTTCTCCAGCCAGAATGTCTCCAGGAGTTCCCTGCTACGGTCTCATCCCAGGCCCCTTCCCTCCCTCTGCCATCTGGAACGCACACCCTACCTCCACCACCCCACCCAAATGGAGAAGTCACTGATGAGTGAAACTGATGGCCTTCTCTGTCTCTGAGACATTTATACGGGTGGGGGACGGGGGTTGCCCCACCCTTCTTGAACCACCTCCACTCATGGATTCTGAGTGTCTCCTGGTGGGACTCCTACCTCCTACTCCTACCTCTCCTCCATTGTGAACCTTTTTCTTTTAGACAGGGTCTCACTCCCATCACCCAGGCTGGAGTGCAGTGGCGTGATCTCGGCTCACTGCAACCTCTGCCTCCTAGGCTAAAGCAATCCTCCCACCTCAGCCTTCCGAGTAGCTGGGACACAGGTGCACACCACCACACCTGGCTAATTTTTTTGCATTTTTAGTAGTGAGGGGATTTCGCTGTGTTGGCCAGGCTAGAACTAACCCCCAGGGAGCCCAGAGAGAACGCGGCAGAGAATAGAAAGTCCCCTGCTGGGCAAGAAGCTCATGGACTACTTGGAACTGAAATTTTTTTTTTGGGGGGGGGAACAGGGTCTTGCTCTGTACCCCCAGGCACAAGTTCAGTGGTGCAATCATGGCTCACTGCAAACTTGACCTCTTAGGCTCAAGCGATCCTCTCACCTCAGCCTCCTGAGTAGCTGGGACTACAGGTGCACACCACTATGCCTACTATTTTTTTTTTTTTTTCCGGTAGAGACAGGGTCTCCTTTTGTTAAGCAGGCTGGTCTCCAACTTCTGGGCTCAAGCTGTCCTCCCGCCTCAGCCTCCCAGTGCTGGAATTACAGGCATGAGCCACTGCACCCAGCCCTCTGTTCTCTTTATTCATTCAATAAATATTTTTTTAGTGTCTCTTGTATGCCAGGCATTATTCTAGAAGTTTGAGATAGATCAATGAGCAGAACAATGATGTCTACCCTTGTGGAGTGCCGCCATATTCTAGTGGGGGCCAGGAGTAAGGAAGATGCACTATAAACAACTATTTTAAAAACAAAAAACCAGGCTGAGCACGGTGGCCCACACCTGTAATCCCAGCATTTTGGGAGGCCGAGACAGGTGGATTACCTGAGACCAGGAGTTCGAGACCAGCCTGGCCAACATGGTGAAACCCCGTCTCTACTAAAAATGCAAAAATTAGCTGGGTGTGGTGGCAGGCGCCTGTATTCCCAGCTACTTGGGAAGCTGAGGCAAGAGGATAGCTTGAACCCAGGAGGTGGAGGTTGCAGTGAGCTGAGATCCGGCCACTACAGTCCACCCTGGGTGACAGAGTGAGACTCCATCGCAATGAAAAAAAAAAAAAAAGAATGAAAAGAAAAGAAATGTAGGCTGCAATGGTGGCTCACGTCTGTAATCCCAGCATTTTGGGAGGCCAAGGCAGTTGTATCACTTGAGCTTAAGAGTTCAAGACCAGCCTGGGCAACACAGCAAGATCCTGTCTCTACAAAAAAAAGAAAGAAAAAGGTGTGTGTGTGTGTGTGTGTGTGTGTGTGTGTGTATGAAAGAAAAAATGTGTGTGTGTGTATATATATATATATTATATATATATGAAATGCAGCCCATGACCCCTTCCCTTGAGTCTGGTGGGCTCATGACACACTTATAACCAATAGGATGGGGCAGAAGTAACGCTACAGGACTGCTAAGGTTGGACTATAAAAGACAATGCAGCAGCCACCTTTTCTGCTGGACCACGTGGGCTTGAAGCCTCCAGCTGCCCTTTAAGCAGCCCAAGTGCCCTGAGGCTGCTCCAAATCAGCCTGCCCAGAGAGACCACTCTGAGACTACGTGGAGAGAGAGATGCTTGTCCAGCCCCCAGCTGCCCCAGGCTCCCCCTTTGCTGTCCTAGCTCCAGCCATCATCTGACTGCAACCACATGAGAAACTCTGAACTAGAACCACCAGGTAAGCCCTTCCTGAATTCCTCATGGACAGCATCCATGAGCAAATAAAATGGTTCTTTCAAGTCATGAGGTTTTAGGGTAATTTTTTTTCTTTTTTTGAGACAGGATCTCACTCTGTCACCCAGGCTGGAGTGCAGTGGTGTAATCTCAGCCTCCTGGGTTCAGGTGATCCTCCTACCTCAACCTCCCAAGCAGCTGGGACCACAAGTGTCTACCACCAGACCTGGCTAATTTTTTTATTTTTTATTTTTACTTTATGCTGGTTTTTTTTGTTTTTATTGGTTTGTTTGTCTATTTGTTTGTTTGTTTTGAGACAGGGTCTTGCTCTGTTGCCCAAGCTGGAGTGCAGAAAAGAAAAAAAAAAGAAACAGGGTTTCACTGTGTTGTCCAGGCTGCAGTACAGTGTGCATTCATAGCTAACTGCAGCCTCAACCTCCCTGGCTCAAGAGATCCTCCTACCTCAGCCTCCAGAGTAGCCAGGATTACAGGCATGAGTCACCACGCCCAGCTGATCAGATTTTTGGCTCTGAGAAAACAGGAAACTGAGTTGCCATCAACTGAGATGGGAAGATGTGAGTAAAGTAGATTTGGCCGCAGCATGGGGGAATAGCACTCTGATTTAGATGCCTGGAATGTGAGATGCCTACTACATGTCTATTATATTAGGTCCAAGGGGTCGAGTAAGTAGTTAGAGACACAGATATGCAGTTCAGAAGAATGGTCTGGGCTGAAATTAAAAACATGACAGTCATCAGCTTAGAGATGGTATTTAAGTCATAAAACTACACAGGATCCCAAGAGAAAGAAAGTAGAGAAAAGGACCAAGGCCTGAGCCCTGTGGTTCTCCATCAGGAAGAGAGGAGGAGAAAGAGGAGGACGAGGAAGGGAGTGTGGGGAGGAGCAGCCTGAAGCCAAGTGAAGGGGGTATGGAGGAGAAGGGAGGGAGGCAAAGGTGGCCAATAGGCTTAGGGGGAGGAGGGCTGAGAATTGACCCTTAGATTTAGCAATAAAGTGGTCACCAGTGACCTTGACAGTGACCCTGGTAGGGGTGGGGGAGATGGCCTAAGTAGATTGCACCTAAGGGAGAACAAGAGGGACGACCTGGAGACGGCAACTTTGTTCGCTTTTTCCAGGAATTTTGAAGGTAAAAGGAGCAAAGACCTGGGGCAACAGTTAGTTGATCCCAGAGTGGAGTTGAGGGGTGGCAGGGGAGGTGAAGTCAGAAGTTTTGTTAGGGGCAGGGCACAGTGGCTCATGCCTGTAATCCCAGCACTTTGGGAGGTTGAGGTGAGCAGATCACCTGAGGTCAGGAGTTCACGACCAGCCTGGCTAACATGGTGAAAACCCTGTTTCTACTAAAAATACAAAAAATTAGCCAGGCGTGGTGGCGCACACCTGTAATCCCAGCTACTCAGGCGGATGAGGCAGAAGAATTGCTCAAACCCAGGAGCGGAGGTTGCAGTGAGTTGAGATCGTGCCATTGCACTCCAGCTTGGGCAACAAGAGTGAAACTCCGTCTCAAAAAAAAAAGAAAAGAAGTTTTGTTAAGATGGAAAATAACTGTTTATATGCTGGTAGGAATTTTGATGATGGAGCAGCAGAGGGAAGACTTCCTGGAGCAATGCTCAGGAGGAAGGAAGGGATGGGGCCTGTGCACCAGGGCAGGAACTGGCTTTAGATGACACCTGGGCTGTCCATCTACACTAACAGGTGGAGAGCAGAGACATGGGCGCCTATGTTTTCCGAGAGCTTCCCTTTTCTTTTCTTCTTTTTTTTTTTGAGACACACACACAAAAACCAGCCAGGGCCTCACTCTGTTGCCCAGGCTGGAGTGTAGTGGCGTGGTCATAGCTTACTGCAGCCTCAACCTCCCAGGCTCAAGCAATCCTCCCACCTCCACCTCCTGTAGCTGGGACTACACGTGCAGCTTGTGGTTGCCAACTTAAATTGAGACCAGGCGTCGAGGTTGTACGTCTTTCTCTAGCCATCACACATGTTCAGCTGTGTGGTGCAGGCACAGGATAGGTGGAAGGCGGATTTGATCAAGGTTTCTGTCACATGAGTGTGACAAAGCCAGAGGACTGCCCTGCGTCTGCCTTTGGTTGGGCCGGGGTGTATCTGTGTGCCTTTGTAGATAAGGGCAGATGGGACTGTCAGGAGGTCTATGCTACCCTGGGTATGTCAGATTGTCTTGTATCTGCCAATGGCCACGGCTGGGTGTGTTTTTGTGTGTTCTTGTTGTCTTTCCACGTCTATGTCCATGTATCCCTATATGACACAGTCGCTGAGAATGCCTGAGAATGCCTCTCTAAGTGTGCACTTTTTTTTTTTTCTGAGACTGATTCTTGCTCTGTCACCCAGGCTGGAGTGCAGTGGCGCGATCTTGGCTCACTGCAACCTACCTCCCAGGTTTGGCCTCCCGAGTAGCTGGGATTACAGGTGCCAGCCACCATACCTGGCTAATTTTTGTATTTTTTTTTAGCAGAGATGGGACTTCGCTATGTTGGCCAGGCTGGTCTCAAACTCCTGACCTCAAGTGATCCTCCCGCCTCAGCCTCCCAAAGTGCTGGGATTACAGGCATGAGCCACCACACCCGGCCTATGTGAGTGAACAATTCTGTATCCAAACGTGTGAGTGGATCTGTGTACCTTGGTACACCTGTGTGGTATACAGAGGCATCTCTCTACATGTAGATGAGTATCCGTGTGACTGTGGCTGGTGTGGGTCTCCAAGTTTGTGTACTGTGTCTCTGTACACCCGTGTGTCTACACACTGTTTATCTGTTTGCATCTCAATGCTCTGGGGCTCTATATTTGTGTACTGTGCATATTTGTGTGTGTGCCTCCCCTCAGGAGCTGTGATATGCTACTGTCAAATGTCAACCCCAGCCCCTCACCATGACCGATTCCTGTCACATTCACGCCCTGCTGGGCTGAGTTGCGGCCAAGAAGGGCTGTATTGGGAAGGAAAGCCTTGGGCTTAAACCTTGCTCCTGTGCTCAGGGTCCAGGACCCTTCCAGGTAGAAGTTGTGTCTCTACTCTCAGGATCTCCAAGACCCAAGTCTGGTGAGAAGCTGGACCCCCAAACCTGGGCACAATGACAACAGGCTCTGCTCTAACAAAATAACACCCAGCTTTAGAGGAAGAAAAATGTGAGCTGGACCCATACATCAACAATGGTCCTGCAGGCCTTCAACTCAGAGGGGTGGGGCTGGGTAGGAGTGCTGACCCCAGATGCTTACACTCTTCTTCTCCAGAAAGGAGGGCCAGTTCCCCAACCAGAGGAGAGGTGGAGGGGACAGAGTGGCCCCAGGGTCAATGGGCCTGGAGTTAATCATCTACTCTGGTATCTCTGGGCCCCATTGGCCGCCTGGGGACACGGCCCTCTGGGATGAAGCCCAAAGGAGTCGGAAGCAGCTTCCCAGCCCGTGTCCACCTCATAGGCTCAGGGCAATGGAGCTGATTCAGTCAGCAGGGACTGAATTGGGTGGACCCCTAGGAAGCCCCTAGTCTGAGGGTGATACCAGTCCTGCCCTCAGGGAGCCCTAGTCTGAGTCAAAGAGGACAGAGACAAGAAGGAGGAATTCTGAGTGGAGAGGGGTCAGCAGGGGTGGCCTGCTGTGATGAAGAGCTGGCCTTGCAGCCTAGGGAAAGGGAAGCACATTTGGGTTGGAGGAGTTTGGAGAGGAAAGCTATTATGACCCTGGAGGCTAAGACCTCCTCCTCCGGTGGATTCTGAGAAGTGTGTGTGTGGCGGGGTCTGAGAGTAAAGACGAAAGAGAAAGAAGGCCCTGGAGGTGGCCCTACCAGGTAGGGGGTGCAGCCCCTCCATGCCATTGCTTCACGCTTTGCCTTGGAACCCAAGATTTCTAAGTGGGAAAACAAAGAACTCAATGAGGAGGTTCTATGTCAGCCCCTCCTTCCACTAGAGTCTCCCACCTGGAACAGTATGTGGGGGGGCGGAGCAGGGGATGGGGACTCAGGGAAGATCCCAGAAACAGATGAGCGCACCCGCTCAGCCTCCCCTGGAGAATCCTCAGGAGGGAAGCAGCCCAAGTCCTGCTCTCCAAAAGGCAGAGCCCCAGGTGTCAGGACTCCAGCATGGGGAGACAAAACCACGTGCAAGGAAGCGGGGAGGAGCAGGGCTGGGAACTGAGGGTGCTTAGGGTCTGGCCATGCCACTGACAAGCTGTGTGACCTTGGCCAGGTCACCTCCCCTCTACAACAACAGAGGGTCCTCTTTCGCCCTCTATAACAACAGAGGGTCCAACTGGATCAGAGTGTAACCAAGGGCAGGACGTGCGCAGCTGACGGTGCCCAGCACACAGACACAGTATGAAGTAACATTGAATCATATCCTGTGAATGTTTTCAAGCCTTTCAAGTCCTTTCCAAAATTTGCTTAAGAGCATGGATCTGGAGCAGAACTGCTTCCTGGACCAGCTCCAGGGCTTGTGAGCTGAGTGACCCTGACCCTCACATATTTCTGTACCTCCATTTTCTCATCTGTAAAATGGGAATAATGATAATAGCTATCCTGGAGTCATTGGGAGGATTAAATGAATGACTATTTGTGAAGTGCTTTGCATAGTGCCTGGTGTTTGACATGTGTTAGCTATTCGTCTACCACAAAGAAGGCTCTGCTTGGTGCTAGGGTATCTTTAACACATGGCACCTGCTAACCTTCCGTGTTACCAAGAAAGCAGGCAAGCTATGCAGCTGCAATATAATGGAATGTAATAACATTGTTTTCCTCTCACTTGATTCTTTTTCTTTCTTTCTTTTTTTTTTTTTTTTTGAGACAGGGTCTCACTCTGTCACCCAGACTGGAGTACAGTGGCACAATCTCAGTTCACCGCAATCTCCTCCTCCCAGGCTCAAATGATTCTCTGGCCTCAGCCTCCTGAGTAGCTGGGATTACAGGCACATGTCACTACTGCCTGGCTAATTTTTGTATTTTTAGTAGAGATGGGGTTTCACCATGTTGGCCAGGATGGTCTTGAACTTCTGAACTCATATGACCCACCCACCTCCTCACTTGATTCTTAAGGCATTCTGCTTATGGCAAGTGATACTGGCCTAGTTACAGACCTAATATGGATAAATTTTAAGTTTAAAAAAGTTAAAGAGGTTGAGTGAGGTGGCTCACACCTGTAATCCCAGCACCTTGGGAGGCAGAAGTGGGAGGACCGCTTGAGCTCAGGAGTTCGAGAACAGCCTGGGCAACAAGGTGAAAACCCATCTCTTCAAAAAAAAAGGTTTTTTTTAATTAGCTGGGCATGGTGGTGTGCATTTGTGGTCCCAGCTACTCAGGAGGCTGAGGCAGGAGGATCATTTGAACCTAGGAGGTGGAGGCTGCAGTAAGCTATGATTGTGCCACTGTACTCCAGCCTGGGCAACAGAGTGAGACCCTATCTCAAAAAACAAAATGAAAAATTCCATTTTATTTTATTTTTACCAGAGATGATATTTGATAAAGAAAAACTTTAACACTAAAAAAAATGTAACACTATTAAAATACTTTAACACTAAAGTATTTTAAGTTTTGAGGGGTGTTTTGAGGATATAACAGAATTCCTCAAGCTGGTACCCAGTGACTGGAGTTTGGCAAACCCTGGTAACCTCATCGTCATTCATGAGGATCTTCTTTAAGCTCAGGCAAACAGGACAGACACAGCACCACCTGCCCCCCGCCCTCCCACTGTCCCCCTTCTACTCTTTCCAGCTCCCTCCTTCCAGACCCCTGCCCAGCCCTGTGCTCAAAGCCACCTGCAGTCCCTTATTCTCGGGTCAGAATGCCAATCATCCAAGGCCCTGCAGACTCCCAAAGCCGCCCCTGGAACCTACCTTGGCAGCAGATTAAAGACAACCTGCCACATTTAGTCTCAGCCCCATGATCGATAGTGGGTTCAGTTCCTCCAGGGGCGGGGGAGCCTAGTGGCCCCGCCCCCTGACCCATGGCCTGACCCTCCTCAAACGCACCCAGAGGAGACTCCTAGTCCCCTGTCCGGACCCCGCCCTACCAGGTCCAGCCCCGCCCAACGGCAAGTTAAGAGCCCCCCAGTGCCAGACGCTCCAGACAGACTGCCACTCTTGGGCGGCCAAGAGTTGGTTGTCGTCATGGCGACGGCGCTGATGGCCGCGGTTCTGCGGGCAGCTGCTGTGGCCCCGAGGCTGAGCGGCCGGGGAGGCACTGGGGGATCCCGGAGGCTGAGCTGTGGCGCGCGGCGGCGGGCGGCTAGGGGCACCAGCCCGGGACGCCGGCTCAGCACCGCCTGGCCGCAGCCCCAGCCCCCGCCGGAGGAGTACGCGGGCGCGGAAGACGTCTCCCAGTCGCCTGTCGCCGAGGAGGAGCCGTCGTGGGTGCCGAGTCTCACACCCCTGGTGCCCCACGAGCCCCCTGAGCCTCCCTCGGGCCGCTCGCTGGTGCAGCGGGACATCCAGACCTTCCTGAACCAGTGCGGGGCCAGCCCCGGGGAGGCGCGCCACTGGCTCACGCAGTTCCAAACCTGCCACCACTCCGCGGACAAGCCCTTCGCCGTCATCGAGGTGAGCGGAGCCCGGCGTGGGCCGTGACACAGCGAGGGGAGGGGGTCGTGTGGCCACCTGTCTTCAGGCATGGTAGGATAGGCTGCGGGCTCTGCGCAGTGAAAGCGGGAAGGAGCCCGGCAGAGCCCAGACCAGCGCCGCCGGGAATGGGTGAGGCCATAAGCTCCTCCGGAAGCCTCGCGCCCAGCCCGAGTGAGGATCCTGGGGGGCCCCCACCCGCCAGGTGTGATGCTCTGAAGAAGGCCCCCAACACGGGCGCAGTTAGGGGTTCAGAAGGACCTGGACAGGAGCCGCCTGCATTGCCCCTCCCCCAAAAGTGTCCCGGAGTCCAAGGTCGCAGGGAGAAGGGCGGGAGGTACCCCAGCGTGAGACAAGGGAGTGGCAAGACCCAATGGGGCAAAGGGCGGAGCAGGTGAGCTCCAGTGGCAAGAAGTGGGTTCTGACAGCTTCTGGAAGCGTAGGGTCACCGAGCCGGCCCTGCAGGCCAGGCTGTGGGAGCCAGCGGCTCAGGGCCGTGTCACACTTCTTGAAAGCCCACTCCTCCGCAGGTGGACGAGGAGGTACTCAAGTACCAGCAGAGCGTATCCAGTCTGGCCTTCGCCCTGGCCTTCTTGCAGCGCATGGACATGAAGCCGCTGGTGGTCCTGGGGCTGCCCGCCCCCACGGCGCCCTCGGGCTGTCTTTCCTTCTGGGAGGCCAAGGCGCAGCTGGCTGAGAGCTGCAAGGTGCTGGTGGACGCGCTTCGACACAACGCCGCCACTGCTGTGCCTTTTTTTGGCGGCGGGTCGGTGCTAGGCGCTGCCGAGCCGGCTCCCCATGCCAGGTTAGTGCCCGCCCTGCCCGCCCAGGCGTCCTCAGAGCACGCTACTCCGCCCGCCCTGCCCCGTCCAGCAGGCCTGGAGGGGGCCCTCTCGAGCACCACGTCTGGCCCACAGCTACGGCGGCATCGTCTCGGTGGAGACAGACCTGCTGCAGTGGTGCCTGGAGTCGGGCAGTATCCCCATCCTGTGCCCCATCGGGGAGACGGCCGCGCGCCGCTCCGTGCTTCTCGACTCCCTGGAGGTGACCGCGTCGCTGGCCAAGGCGCTGCGGCCCACCAAAATCATTTTCCTCAATAATACAGGCGGCCTGCGCGACAGCAGTCAGAAGGTGCGGCCCTTTCTTTCCCCATCCCCCACCCCGGCGATCCGGGCCTTCTCTTGCACCCCTCGCACTTCTCCCCGACGGGCCGCAGACTCACTAGCAAGCCGGGTGGGTAGAAAAGCCTAAGGGAGTATAGGGGAGGAGTTCGGCCCCGGGTGCCTAGATCTGCGCCCTCCCCAGCCAAGGACTCCGAGCGGGAGTAAGGATAAAGGGGTAAGAGAAAAGAGAGGTCCGTGGGAGCAGGGGCGCAGTCCGTGCCGGCTGTGGGCCAGGCTCACCCGCTGGCTCCGGACACAGGTCCTGAGTAACGTGAACCTGCCCGCCGACCTGGACCTGGTGAGTAACGCCGAGTGGGTGAGCACAAAAGAACGGCAGCAGATGCGGCTCATCGTGGACGTGCTCAGCCGCCTGCCCCACCACTCCTCAGCCGTCATCACCGCCGCTAGCACTCTGCTCACTGAGCTCTTCAGCAACAAGGGTGAGGGCGGCGGGCGGGCAGGGGACTGGGTCCCGGGAGTGAGCACTGGCTGGGGCTGTGTGTCTGTAGGCAGGAGGAGCGGCTTCTCCTCCTGTGCAGGGGCCGTAGAGGGGGCGGGAGTTGTCACAGCATTGGCTCCTGCTGCTGCCGCAGCCCGGGGGAGGTGAGAGAGGAGGAGACCCAGCTTACTGGAAAAGAACTCCAAAGGAATTAAAGGAATGGGCGGGACTGGAGGGGTCGGGGGAAGGAAGCGTCCGGTGGGCGGGGCCAGGAGGGGCGGGACCACCAGGGAGGGGTTCCAACACCAGAGATGGGCGGGGCTTAGGTGGGTGGGCCGGGTCAGCGGCGGGAGACAGACTTCAACGAGAGAGGCAGGACTAAGGTAAGTGGATAGGGCTCCAGGCCACAGGAGGAGCTTAGGGCACAATCTCTGCCTGAGAAAAGCATCTCCTTTAATGAAAATCACAGACAAATCTATGGAGACCACTGAAATCATTTCACTGTGGAGGTCTCCCAAAGACAGAAATTCTCCCACCAGCCCGTCCTACCTGCGGCCCCCACCAGGCTGCGCAAACGGCTCTCCAGCCAGACGAGCCCCTCCCCATCCTCCTCCAGGGTCCGGGACCCTGTTCAAGAACGCCGAGCGAATGCTACGGGTGCGCAGGCTGGACAAGCTGGACCAGGGCCGTCTAGTGGACCTGGTCAACGCCAGCTTCGGCAAGAAGCTCAGGGACGACTACCTGGCCTCGCTGCGCCAGCGGCTGCACTCCATCTACGTCTCCGAGGGGTGAGCCTGTGGACCCCAGAGGGCAGGGTCTGGGAGGCAGTCGGGCAGCTTCGGACCAAGGAGAGGTCCCAGCCTGCCGCTCTCCCGCTGCGCCAGATACAACGCTGCCGCCATTCTGACTATGGAGCCCGTCCTGGGGGGCACCCCGTACCTGGACAAATTTGTGGTGAGCTCCAGCCGCCAGGGCCAAGGCTCCGGCCAGATGCTGTGGGAGTGCCTGCGGCGGGACCTGCAGACGCTTTTCTGGCGCTCCCGGGTCACCAACCCCATCAATCCCTGGTAGGTCCCGCCACTCCCAGCTCTGGGCTGGGCCCCTACTTCCCTCTCCTCTCCAGCCCTTGCGAACCATGCCAAGAAGGCTGGGCTTCCTCTTCTTCCACTGGTCTCCCTTTCACTACCTCCCAGGGGCAGACCTCACAGAAAGCCTGAGATTTCCCGAGTGAGAGCACGCTTAACACTCCTTTCCTGGAAGCATGTGACACCTCCTAACCCCCACGCAGCCCGCCTCTCACAGGGGCCTGAGGAATCCTAACCCTTCAGGGTCTATTGAGGCTTGCGGTGCCTCCAGTGGAACAACCCTCCTCTCTCCTTCAGTAACTACCCCGTCACCCCTACACCCTGCTCTGTGAGCACTGGGAAGTGAGCAAGAACCCTCCTCTTTGCCGAGCAGCCAAGGCAGTGTGGAGAGCAAGGCACCCGCTCCCTTCCTGTGTGTGCCTCGCAAGGTACCTGACTTCTCTGAGCCTTAGCTGCTTCTCTGTGAGCTGAACAATGCCAGGCTCAGGCCTCTGCTGTGAAGATAAAATGAGATAACACATAGCAGGACTTAGCTGGGTGCCCAGCATGCAGTAGGTCCTCAATCAATGTTCTTTGAAGACAGAACCAGTGAGTAATGAACACTGGCCTTGCCCTAAAAACTTTCTTGCATCACCTCCCCACACCCAGGTACTTCAAACACAGTGATGGCAGCTTCTCCAACAAGCAGTGGATCTTCTTCTGGTTCGGCCTGGCTGATATCCGGGACTCCTATGAGTTGGTCAACCATGCCAAGGGACTGCCAGACTCCTTTCGCAAGCCAGCTTCTGACCCAGGCAGCTGACCTTCACCATGGACCCTACAGGCCCTGGAATGGCCAGGGTGGACCAAAAGCCATGCCAGCTGGGGATGACCCCAGGCAGCCAGCCACAGGCTGGATGGGGCTTGTTGGCTGAGTGATCTGCAAAGGAGAAAGCTGCCCCAGCTCTGCCCAGAGGAGGCGCTGAAGTGGGACAAGCACAGGAAAGAGGGGGGCCAGTCTAGGACCCCAACTCAACTCGCTCCAAAGCCACAAGCAAATGGCCTTCGATTTTCAACCTGGGGATTAGGGGAGGGGAAGATGCCTTCCAGGGCTCTACTCAGGACTAACCCTAAGGGTGGCCTAGTTTCTGTGCCTCTGTGCTATGTTTTGAGGCTCCCTTACCCAAAATAACACCCCTGCCTGCATGATATTGTACCATTCATTTTAATTCTTTTGGGTCTTGCAGTTTTTCAGGAGGCCTTGATTAAAATGCAAATACTTGTCTGAGAGTCAGCTCACACTTGAAAGAAAATTAGAAGTGACCCCGTGGGAGGCAAGATTTTTTTTTTTTTTTTAAGACAGGGTCTTGCTCTTTTACTAAGACTGGAGTACAGTGGTGCAATCACAGCTCACTGCAGCCTCGACCTCCCAGGCTCAAGCAGTCCTCCCACGTCAGCCTCCTAAGTAAGCTGGTACCACAGGCACGCACTGTCACACCTGGCTTTTTTGTTGTTGTTGGAGATGAGGTCTCACTATGTTGCCAAGGCTGGTCTCAAACTCCTGGGCTCAAGCAGTCCTCCCTCCTTGGTCTCCCAAAGTGCTAGGATTACAGGCTGGGAGTAAGATCTTGAGGGCTGGGGAATCAGAGGACTCCTGGAGGGAGTAGAGGACTTCTGTGATGAATGCTGCCACCGTCTCCCTCCCAGAGGTTAGGAAGCATCTTCCCTTCCACAGATCAGGCCACACCAGCTCCCCTTCCCCGTGGGTGCCTCCACCCATAACTCCCTTTCTAGGCTGGGCTCACAGCCAGAACCAGACATCCGTGGCAGACCATTTACCTGCAAGAGCCCAGAGAAGTTAAGAGATGGCTTTGGTGGGCCGGGCGCAGTGGCTCACGCCTGTAATCCCAGCACTTTGGGAGGCGGAGGTAGGCGGATCACGAGGTCAGGAGATCAAGACCATCCTGGCTAATATGGTGAACCCCTGTCTCTACTAAAAATACAAAAAATTACCCGGGCATGGAGGCACGCACCTGTAGTCCCAGCTACTCAGGAGGCTGAGGCAGAAGAATTGCTTGAACCCAGGAGGCAGAGATTGCAGTGAGCTGAGATCGCGCCACTGCACTCCAGCCTGGTGCCAGAGAAAGACTCCATTCTCAAAAAAAAAAAACAGACTTTGGCTTAAAAGCTCAAACTTGGACTTTTTCCCCTATGCCCTACTAGCGGTTATGTCCAGTCTCTACAGGACTAGATGGGCAGATATCCAAAGCCCAGGGGTTTCACTGGACATTTTTTGAAGCTCCATGATGTACCAAGCACCATACTAGCTACTGCTGGGGTGACTTTCTGGCAGATGCACATAGACCAGAAGGGAGAAGGTCACCGGACCCAGTGGCTCACCCCTGTAATCCCAGCACTTTGGGAGGCCAGGGTGGGTGGATAACGAGGTCAGGAGTTTGAGACCAGCCTGGTCAATGTGGTGAAACCCTGTCTCTACTAAAAAATACAAAAATTCGCCAGGCATGGTGGCAGGCACCTATAATCCCAGCTACTCGGGATTATAGGTTCTCCTGAGGCAGGAGAATCACTTGAACCCGGGAGGCGGAGGTTGCAGTAAGCTGAGATCTTGCCACTGCACTCCAGCTTGGGTGACAGAGCGAGGCTCTATCTCAAAAAAAACAACTGTAGTCCCAGCTACTCCGGAGGCTGAGGCAGGAGAATGGCGTGAACCCAGGAGACAGAGCTCACAGTGAGCAGAGACCACGCCACTGCACTCCAGCCTGGGCGACAGAGCGAGACTCCGGCTCAAAAACAAACAACAACAACAACAAAAGAAACAAAGGGCGAAGGTCAACAGAGAGACCATCATGGCACAGTAGGGGCTGGAATAGAGTGGCCTCTGTCTCCCCTCAGGAGATGGGTCACACTGAGTACATATCTGGACCTGGCCATTAGATAGACCCGACCTGGAATCCAGCGCTGTGGGCTGGATTTGCTCTGTGGCTTGACCAAAACTGCTTACCCTCTCTGAGCCTCCGTTTCCTTCATGTGTAAAATGTAAAATATTCTACTTCACAGTGGACACTTCACAGTTCTCTCCCTCTAGCTGCTCTCACCAAAGATGTTTTCATAAGAACCAGCTCCAAATGGGGAGAAAAAGACAACCTACAACAAGAGGGATTGAGGTGAGGGATCGAAAGCATATAGTACAGTGACGATTTTGAGATTCTTGAAAAAGAGAGCCATTGGGCACAGTGGCTCATGCCTGTAGTCCCAGCACTTTGGGAGACTGAGGCTGAGGCTGAAGAATCGATTGAGCCAAGGAGTTTGAAACCAGCCTGGACAACAAAAATTGATTGAGCCAAGGAGTCTGAAACCAGCCTGGACACCAAAGTGAGACCTCGTCTCTAAAAAACAAAGAAGTGAAAAATTAAAAAAAAAAAAAAAAGAGAGCCAAAGAACTGTGGGAAATCTTGGAACAGGAGAAAGATCACAGGAGGCCCACAGTGGGGCTTAACCAGATCTGGTGTTTCAAGAAACCCAAGATCAATCCCAGCCAATGGCAAAGTGCCCTGTGGGGAGAAGAGAAAAGCAAAACCAAATGTCTATATAAAATGTTTATTTTTGGAGGACTGTGTGGTCTGGTGTTTGGCAGGGAACTCCACCCCCACCAGGCCAACCATGGAGCTAGAAACGGAGACAGCAGGAAGGGCAAAGCTGGTCACTGCTTGTTCCACCCCTGCACAGTCCAGAGCAGACCAGGGCCTGCTCCGCTCTCAAGGTGAGTGACAGAGAGCTGGTACTGTTTCTGCCCCTAACATGCCCTGAGGACCCATGTGACTTCTGTAGTGCTCAGCTCCTGTGCCCCTCCTGGGCCTGATCCACATGTATTAACACACACACTCACTCTCAGTCTCTGAACAGCACTGTAGAGCCTAACTGCATCTGCCAGGTTCAAAGAGGAATTTTTCACATTTGCTCACTTCCAATTTCCATCTTCCTTCCTCTGTCTCCCACTCTCAGTAGCCACATCCCAGCCCTGCCATACTCTCTTCTCAGGGACAGGAGATCTAGGAGGCAGCTGGCCTCAGCTCTCCTAACAGGAAAAAAACCTGTACGGCATTAGTGCCAGGGCTCCTGCCCTCCCAAGCGCTAAGCCCAGAAATTTGGACAAATGAGTTGCCTCTTAACTGCAAAAAAACAATTTTAAAAAAGCAAAAGATCAAACGGACCAAAAAGCATAAATAAACAGCAACTGGACCAGCGAGGAGGAAGGCAGGGTGACCCTCAGTGGCTCCCTGTGCCCATCTCAGCCTCTTGCCATAAAACTCAGCCATCAGTGGCCAGGATGACAGCAGTTCCGAAGATGCCCACACTCTCTCCAAGGAGCTTCATCTGGTTCCAGAACTCAACACGCCGTGTGTTGTGCCAATAAGCAACATTGCCATCAATGAGCAGCATGACCGGGGGCAGCAGTACAGCCAGGATCTGGGCAGCGAGGGTCACGTAGTAGCCTGACAGAAAGGCCAGGGCCAGGACGCCATACAGCACGAAGAACAGCTGGATCATCAGCTCCCCTCCTGGGAGATGGTTCAGATACGCCAGCCGGTCCTCCTTGCTGTGCTGCAGTGAGTAGGCCTGGAGACATACCATCCTCTAAGACTCTCCAACAGGCTCAGAAGCCTGTCGGGAAAACCACCCCTGAGATGGCACCTGCAAATGAGACCCTGCAAATGGGCTTCTGACTCCCCTCTTGGACTGGGGAACCTCTGAAAGTAGGACCTTTGTCTCCCTCTCAGACTATGGAGCCTCAGGAGGTTAGGGTCTATCTCTCCCCTCACCCTAGGGGCTATGAAGGAAGTGTATTTCCACAGTCAGACTGGAGCTCCCACCTCTGAATATGGGAGCTCACACAGAGAGCTGTACATGAGATATACTCAGTAATTAAGATGAGACCAAGTAGCTTGGGGCCTGTCCATGTCCCCATCCATCCTGGCCTCCTCTAGCACCAGGGAGAACCATAAGTGGCTACCCTAGAGCTCTCATCAGCTCTAGGAGGCAGAGTCCCAGCTGGGGCCTGACTCCCACCAAACCTCTCCTTTATCCCCTTCTAGTCCTTTGGGGGCTGGAGCCATGAGAGAATCACCCCATCTTGTTCTCCTGGCTCTCAGGGTTGGAATTTAATGGCCAGTCTACCTCATGGCAACACTGTTGGAGGAAGGGCCTCTCAACAGGCATTTGGAGGGCCCTGAGGCCTAGAAGCTGGCCGGGACAATTCTCAGGGAGCCAGGCCAACAGGAACTGCATACAAGGCCTCGTTCCGTGTCTACCTTCCTGGGGTTCTGCCGTGCCTGGACTCACAGTTCACTCCTAGCCAGGCACCTCCAACCAACAGTCCCCCAACATACCACACAGATGAGGTAGATACCCAGGAACACCTGGCCGGTGGACTGCAGGGAGCGGCTGCGAGGTTTCCGACGGTACAGCTCCCCAGCACCGCTGGCCAACACAAGAAAGCCGCCGATGATGGCAACTGTGCGCGAGTACATACGGACCTAGGCCGGGGCAAGGGGACTCCAGTCAAGAACTGCAGCGGCCACATCTCTCCTGGCTTCCCAGAGCATAGAACCACCCATCTCTACACATCCCATTCCATCTGATGAACCCTCCTACATTTCCAAGCTTGGTGGGCAGATGCAACAGAGACAGATCATTCTTTTTATATATATATAGAAGTAGAAACTGAGGCCCAGAGGGTCAAGAAAACTGTCAGGTCTGGCCAGGTGGCTGCCGCCTGTAATCCCAGCACTTTGGGAGGCCGAGGCAGGTGGATCACTCTGAGGTCAGGAGTTTGAGACCAGCCTGGCCAACATGAGGAAACCCTGTCTCTACTAAAAATACAAAAATTAGTTGGGTGTGGTGAAGGGCACCTGTAGTCCCAGCTACTTGGAAGACTGAGGCAGGAGAATCACTTGAACCTGCGAGGCGGAGGTTGCAGTGAGCCAAAATTGCGCCACTGCACTCCAGCCTGGGCTATGGAGCGAGACTCCGTCTCAAAAAACAACAACAAAAAAGAAAACTGGCAGGACCTACCTGCCAGTAAGTGGCAGAACCCAGACACAATGTGTTTCTCCCTTCCTCACTCTCAGATCTGTAGACTCTAAACTTGGTGTTCTTTATTCTACGGGCATGGGATCTATCCCACAAAAACACTGATCTTGCTGCCCTGTAGTTGTTCACACATCTGCCTCCCCTGAGGGTCTGACAGTCTCTTCCTCAAGGACAGTGCCTTTATCCAACCTTATCTCCAAGCCTGCAGGGCCTGGCACAGGTTCTGGCTTAAATTCTATACTAAGAGTAATTACATTTACATAAAATTATTTTATGAAAACTAGGTACTCTCCAAGGTCCTTTGTACCCCATGAGTCTGAAATTACTAAACAGTTTAAAAGATTCTGGGAACCAGGTGACTGGGGTTCTGGTCCCACCGGTATCCTAACTGTGGTGTGGCTTTGGGAAAGTCTGTTTCCCATCTCTGGACCTCAGTTTCCACACTTTGAAGAGGAAGTTTGTGTGGTCTCTAAGATCCACTTCTGCGCTCTGTAATCTCCATAAGCCTAGGGGTTCGAACCTCCCAGGCTTCACACCGTGCACCTGGCCAGCACCATTCATCGCCCACCAACAGCCCTGGGCATTGGCCTCTGATTCCCCGTCACCCAGAGGGACGCCCCTTTTGGGGCCGAGGCGCTCACCTTCAGCCATTCCCCGTAGTGGACGTAGCCCCCGATGTAGGCGGCGTAGGTGCTAATGGCCAATTGGAGTGCGGCCCCCAGCGCGAACCAGCGCCGCTTCACGCCAAAAGACATGAAACTAGCGCACAGCACGGCCGCCCCCATGTCGAAATACAGGTAAGGCACTGGGATGTCGGGCTTCCTGCGACCCGGAGTGGGGAAGCAACGAGGACAGAATGAAGGGGTGGGGGAAGAAATTTGAGACCCCTTGAGTTCCCACAGGCTCCACTGCTCCCCAAAACCAGACTCCCCTCCCATGGACAGGACTGCCCTACCAGATTTGGCCCGACAAGCAGACCAGAACCCCTCCCAGGGAGGTCCCAATTCCTCCCAGTCCAAGGGTCCCGACTTCTAGCCCCCAATTTATTTCCCACATCACCGCCCCCTGCCGCGTTTAGCGGCTGCGTAGGCCTGCTCACCGGCGTGCCTCAGCCCTCTCAGCGTAGAGCATGAGCTGGCTGAAGCAGCCCCAAAAGGGGCAGCGTGTGAGCAGCACCGAACCCAACTGCATGATCAGCTGCAACAGCCACCGTCTCGAACCTATCTTCGACGCCATCTTGGGAAAGGGCAGTCCGCTGCGGCCTCACCCCAGTCAGAGAGGCCGGCGCGGGGATGGGACACGCAGCTTCCGGGTTAAGCGCTTTTTCTTTTTTTTTCCTCCCGGAAACAACGATATCGCTCTGTAGTTCCGGAGCTAAGGTGATCTAGTTGCGAAGTCCAACATTTTCGTCTGCTCATGGAGCCTTCAGGGCCCATCTGTGTCCCTGCAAAATTGAAAACTAGGAACAGTGGGCTCAAGATAGCAGAAGTCTTGGACCGTAGTTTGATGTATTAAAGCAAACTGGTCTTTGAATGCAGCCCGATCAGGGCACTAATCCTAATTGCAACCCGGTGTGATTTTGGGCATATCACCTACACTTTATGAGATGCATCATGAAATGGGGATAATGACACCTACCTCAGAGTTGAACTTCTTCCTTTGTTTTGTTTTGTTTTGTTTTTGAGACGGAGTCTCACTCTGTCGCCTAGGCTGGAGTGCGATGGTGCGATCCCGGCTCACTGTAATCTCCGCATCCCGGGTTCAAGCGATTCTCCTGCCTCAGCCTCCCGGGTAGCTGGGACTACTCGGCGCGTGCCACCAGGCCCCGGCTAATTTTTTGTAGTTTTAGTAGCGATGGAGTTTCACCGTGTTAGCCAGGATGGTCTCGATTTCCTGACCTCGTGATCCGCCCCCCTCGGGGGCGGGGATTACAAAGTGCTGGGTTTACAGACGTGAGCCAGTGCGCCGCGCCAGAGTTGTGAACTTTAAATGTGACAAGGTCGGTCCTAGTACACGGTAGCGGTTCAATAAATGGTACACATAACGCACCAGAGGAAATCCCCGTTTCTGTTAAGTTCAAAGTAAGGGGTCCTCCTGGCTCAAAGTCACCTCTTTGGGTTTTGCCTTTTGCCTGTTGCCTGAGAGAAAAGGAAGATCTGAACATCTGGGACATCTCAAGGCAGTCCATTTCTCCAGCTGCCATGCTCCCACTGTAGCCCAAATTGTCATATTTTGTCAGTTTAATTGCAGCGGACATCCAGGTGGTCTCTGCATTCCCCTTCAGTGTGTCCTCAGCCCCTTCTCCCACCCCTCACCCGTTTATATGTTCTCATAACATCAGCTACCTTCCTTTGAATCACTTGGCACGGTGACAATTATACATATATATATGCTTTTTTCCATTTTTGAGACAGGGTCTCACTCTGTCACCCAGGCTGGAGTGCAGTGGTGCGATCTTGGCTCACTACAGCCTACACCTCCCAGGTTCAAGCGAATCCTGCCTCAGCCTCCCAAGTAGCTGGGATTACTGGCACCCGCCACCACACCTGGCTAATTTTTATTTTTAGTGGAGACAGGGTTTCACCATGTTGACCAGCCTGGTCTCGAACTCCTAACCTCAAGCGATCCATCCACCTCATCCTCCCAAAGTGCTGGGATTATAGGCATGAGCCACTGCACCCAGCCAATGTATTTGTGATTCTTTTATTGACAATCTTCCCCCACTAGATTGTGAGCTCCATAAGGACAAACACAGTGCCTGGGTTTCTGTTTACTGTTTACAGATGCTTCTTGACTTGTGATAGAGTTATATCCTGATAAACCCATCATAGGTTGAAAATACTGTAAGTTGAAAATGTGTGGCTGACTGGAAGCTGTGGCTCGCTGACGCTGCCCAGCATTGCAAGAGAAATACAGTTTCCACTGAATGCAGATCTGCTTTTGCACCAATGTAAAGTTGAAAACTCCAGTGCTGGGAACCATCTGTACATCCTCAGGGCCTAGTATACAGGATGCCTTCAGGAAATATGTGCTATACAGATCAATGAAAAGGTGTTGGGCTGGGCACGGTGGTTCACGCCTGTGATCCCAGCACTTTAGGAGGCCGAGGCAGGTGGATCACAAGGTGAGGAGTTCAAGACCAGCCTGGCCAAGATGGTGAAACCCTGTCTCTACTAAAAATACAAAAATTAGCCAGACGTGATGGCTGTAATCCCAGCTACTCCGGGCGCCTGTAGTCCCAGCTACTCAGGAGGCTGAGGCAGGAGAATGGTGTGAATCCGGGCGGCAGACTTGCAGTGAGCTGAGATAGTGCCACTGCACTCCAGCCTGGGCAACAGATCGAAACTCTGTCTCAAAAAAAAAAAATTCCCACCAGGCAGGGTGTGTTGGCTCATGCCTATTATCCAAGCACTTTAGGAGGCCTAGGGGAGGGTGGATCACCTGAGGTCAGGGGTTTGAGACCAGCGTGGCCAACACGGTGAAAACCCGTCTCTACTAAAGATACAAAAAAATTAGGCCAGGTGCGGTGGCTCACGCCTATAATCCCAGCACTTTGGGAGGCCGAAGCAGGTGGATCACCTGAGGTCAGGGGTTTGAGACCAGCGTGGCCAACACGGTGAAAACCCGTCTCTACTAAAGATACAAAAAAATTAGGCCAGGTGCGGTGGCTCACGCCTATAATCCCAGCACTTTGGGAGGCGAGGATCACAAGGTCAGGAGATCGAGACCATCCTGGCTAACACGGTGAAACCCCATCTGTACTAAAAATACAAAAAAATTAGCCGGGCTTGGTGGCAGGTGCCTGTAGTCCCAGCTACTTGGGAGGCTGAGGCAGGTGAATAGGCAGGGAGGCAGAACTTGCAGTGAGCCAAGATCGCGCCACTGCACTCCAGCCTGGGCGACAGAGCGAGACTCATCTAAAAAAAAAAGCCAGATGCAGTGGTGCATGCCTGTAATCCCAGCTACTCAGGAGGCTGAGGCAGGAGAATCGCTTGAACCCAGGAGGCAGAGGTTGCAGTGAGCCGAGATTGTGCTACTGCATTCCAGCCTGGGCAACAAGGTGAGACTCCATCTCAAAAAAAAACAAAAAACAAAAAAAAAACAGCCAGGCATTGTGGGAGGCACATGTAATCCCAGCTACTTGGGAGGCTGAGAGGCAGGAGAATTGATTGAATCCAGGAGGCGGAGGTTGGAGTGAGCCAAATTCGCGCCATTCCACTCCAGTCTGGGCGACAAGAGCGAAACTGTCTTAAAAAAAAAAAAAAAAAAAAAAAAAAATCCCCAACTAGCCAGTGAAAGGTGGACAATAAAACACCTTTTCACATTTCATTTTAAATCAGTCATTAGGGTCGGGCATGGTGGCTCACACCTATAATCCCAGAACTTTGGGAGGCAGAGGCACGGGTGGATCACTTGAGGCCAGGAGTTCGAGACAAGCCTGGCCAACATGGCAAAACCCCATCTCTACTAAAAATTAGCTGGGCGTGGTGGCGGGAGCCTGTGATCCCAGCTATTCAGGAGTCTGAGACAGGAGGATCGCTTGATCCCAGGAGAAGGTGGTTGCAGTGAGTTGAGTTCGCACCACTGCACTCCAGCCTGGATGACAGAGCAAGACTCTGTCTCATAAATAAACACAGTCACTAGGATAAGGTCTGGGTAAATCAGAAAGACCATGAGAAGCCAAGCATTGTGGCTCGCATCTGTAATCCAGCTACTCAGGAGGCTGAGGCAAGAGGATTCCTCGAGGAATTTGAGGCTGCAGTGAGCTATGAGTGCACTATTGCACTCCACCCTGGGTGACAAAGCAAGACCCCATCTCTAAAAAGTAAAAGAACACAAGAGACGAATACATAGATGCAAAGACCTAGGGAATGAAATTGTATACATGTATGTTGGAGGGTGGGGAGGTCTCTAGGCAAGGGGAGTGAGAAAAAGTCTGAGTTAAAGGTAATTTTTTGTCTGTCTCTGCCCACCAGTGACAACCACACAAAACAAATTTCCTTTACCACAATACAGGCACAGAGTACAGAATCAACGTTCTAATTGGTTTTATTTTTCCAGTCTCCTCACCTCTCCCTGTTTCAGATGGCCGAGGTGTACAGCCCTAAAGTGTTGAGGACGACCAGTTCAGGATTGTGTACAACATGTCCATAGAATAGTCCTAGGAGTCTGCCTGGGTTGTCCCTATAGGCACAACGCCCCACCCTCCCATGATAACCTTAGCAAGCAGTTTCCAATCAAGTCTCCAGCAGCAGTGGCCAGGGATTTGTGTGAGGGGGAGGGGAAGATTGGATTGAGGAAGCTTACCTTGTTACCCCTTCTCTGAGCTGAAGTCCCTCTCTGCCTTTTCCTGCTCTTTCCTCTTTCCAGAGGGATACTGAGAAGGGAAGGACCTGGGGCCAAATCCTCATTTCTAGGGTTGGGACAGATGCTGGCATCCTATCAGGCCAGAAGAGGGGGATGGGTGGGTGGCCCGGCCCCTGAGAAATGAACACAGCCATTTGTCCCTGTGGTCCCCCCACCCTCAGTTACTCCTACCCCTGCCTCGTGTTCTGTGTGGGAGACACACATGGGGAGAAGAAAAGGCATACATACGGCCGGGCGTGGTGGCTCAAGTCTGTAATCCCAGCACTTTGGGAGGCCAAGACGGGCGGATCACGAGGTCAGGAGATCGAGACCATCCTGGCTAACACGGTGAAACCCCGTCTCTACTAAAAAATACAAAAAACTAGCCGGACGAGGTGGCGGGCGCCTGTGGTCCCAGCTACTCGGGAGGCTGAGGCAGGAGAATGGTGTGAACCCGGGAGGCGGAGTTTGCAGTGAGCCGAGATCCGGCCACTGCACTCCAGCCTGGGCGACAGAGCGAGACTCCGCCTCAAAAAAAAAAAAGAAAAAAGAAGAGGCATACATACAATACCTTTAAGGGTAAAGAAGCTTTATCCCACATACATGTCAATGCACATATAATAAGCAAGTTGCAATGGGAAGGGGAGAAGGGAAAACAGATATATATATTTACACTCACCAGACTATGGAGGATTCGCTACCAGACTGGGAAGCAACAGCCTGGGCTCCAGTCGGCCACTCATCTGTGCACAGACGAGGAGAGGTCTCATGAAGCTTCGGCGCAGTCTAGGACCCTAGCTCTTTTGTAACGAGTTGTTTGGCATGAGGTCCAGGCACGAGGGCCCTTTGTGACCAGACTCAAGGAACATAAAAAGATCAACTTGTTTTTGTGATTGTTGTTTTTCAATAACTGACATATCGGAATAGATTGAAATAGAGATTTCTCCGAAACAGCGCTGGATGAATGCCTCGAGGGGCTCACACAACCCGTTCTGGGACTTGGTGACCATTGTTTGTGTCCATGTTCAACTGAGTTCAAATTTAATATTTAACTTTTCCTCCATATTCGGCCTCAATTTGATACTCAATTGTAGGAAAATACTCCTAGGGATACATAGGGAAGGCACAGTTGATATAGATTACAGATACAGGGTAAGCACAGGAGAGTGAAAAGCATAATTAGCCAGGCGCAGTGGCTTACGCCTGTAATCCCAGCACTTTTGGAGGCCGAGGTGGGCAGATCACAACGTCAGGAGATCAAGACCATCCTGGCTAACACGGCAAAACCCCGTCTCTACTAAAAGTACAAAAAATTAGCTGGGCATGGTGGTATGCGCCTGTAGTCCCAGCTACTTAGGAAGCTGAGGCAGGAGAATGGCGTGAATCTCGGAGACGGAGGTTGCAGTGAGCCAAGATCATGCCACTGCACTCCAGCCTGGGCGGCAGAGCGAGACCCCATCTCAAAAAAAAAAAGCATAATAAATAAAAACCACACCCCCCGTGGCTTTGCAAGGAGAGTCATATTTTGAGAATTTCAGGGATGTACACATAACATTCAGTATGCAGTAAGGGGCAAACTCTTCCTTGGGCTGCAGTAAGCAAACCTGATGCCATTTGACTTTGCAACACCACAGTACACAGCTGAGCACATTTATCTGATAACAACATAAGTTCCATGCTACTATCATTAAGAGCTTTTTCTACAGGTAAGCTGAATATTTTAATTTGTTGCTGAAGCAGGGTTGTACCGGCAGCAGGGGAGAATACTGTGATAGGGTACCGTCACCACAGAGTCCGGCGCATTCGTAACCAGCAATGTTTGTAAGCATCTAGATTACTGGGGAGGGGAATATTATCCCAGATGGTGAATGGAATTAATGACCACCCCCAAGTGTGTTTCCCCATCCAATGTGGAAGCAGGTATCACCACCCGTAGGATTCACATACCTAGAGGGCCCCCCGGGGAACAGAAAGAGTTCTACTATAATTGTATCGCTGTAATGTGTAATTTAAGTAACAAAGGTGCTGTGTTTTGTTTGGGCTTGGGCAAAAATGGACTGTTTGGTTAAAAGAAGTCCAGGTTGGATTACAAGTGTTATCCTGGGCCGGGCGCAGTGGCTCATGCCTACAATCCCAGCACTTTGGGAGGCTGAGGTGGGCGGATCACCTGAGTTCAGGAGTTTGACACCAGCCTGGGCAACACGGTGAAACCCCGTCTCTACTGAAAATACAAAAAATTAGCTGGGCGTGGCGGCGTGTGCCTATAGTCCCAGCTACTTGGGAGGCTGAGGCAAGAGAATCACTTGAACCCAGGAGGTGGAGGTTGCACTGAGCCAAGATCGTGCCACCTCACTGCAGCCTGGGTGGCAGAGAGAGGCTTCGGCTCAAAAAAGCAAAACAAAACAAAACGAAGTGTTACTCCACTCCCATTGGTATTGGCATATCCATTCAGAAATGTTAGCAGGGACAATTCTCCAAGGTAGCCCATTCCCAGCGGCCTCTGGCAACTCGACACATAGCCAGCACTGACTGCAGTTGGCTTCTATTGCGGCAGTGGCTACCCAGTTGATGAACTCATTCTCAGCCTCAGCCATGGTGACCCAGGTGCTGATTACTAGCAGACAGGTTATTCTCTGTAATAACAAAAATGGAGGGGAACATGATATTGTTTTTCATCTTTAGGAAATTGTACTATGCCTTCATATTCGGCTCCAATAGCTACAAGGTCACCAGTCTTAGGGGCAGGATCTGATGAACACTGTACCCATATTTTGGCTCCAGGATTTAAGTTGCCCACCCTGGTGGACCTGAAGTCTCCGTTCTATATGTTGTTTCTATTGGGGCAGAAATTTCCTCAGGGGTTAATTGTTGACAAGGTACCACTAACAATTGAGCAACCCGCATCTGCGGTTTTATAGCAAAAGAATCTGGAGTGGTATTGGATAAAATGACCTTTAACTCTCCCCAGTTAAATGTAACTATCAATTATACCACCATACATTATAATGCCTCTCACTGCAAGGCTTGACGGCGCTGTAATCCATTCATCCGCATTCAAGTTTGCAGTTATGGTGGAAATTTTGGCCTGTTGATCTGCCTGCTGATTAAATAGTCTGTCAAGAGAAAGCAGAGACACATGAGCACCAACATGGCAAACAGTGATAATGGTAGTGTGCTCCAGGATTTAGGTATCTTCACAGTATTGTTTTCCCCAAACCTCTTTATTCCCAATTAACCATTTGTTTTGTTGCCACTGGGGCATCCTAGTAGTGAGACCGTTTGCTACTGACCATGAGTTGGTATACAAGTGACAAATCCCTCTGGCCTCCTCCTGAAGAGCTTCGAGGACGGCTACCAATTCAGCCATCTGGCTGCTCCCACCACTTCCTTCATCAGAACCGGTGAGTTCTGGGAAAACTCATGACCCAAGTCATAATCATAAAGACATCATGGTTGAAGCAGAGGTGCTCCGTTTCCAGCAAAGCCTAACAGCAAGCTAACAATTGCCTCTTGAAAGGGGTATAAGCTTTGCTGGCCTCTGGCAGCTTCCGGGTCCAAAACTCCAAAGATACCATCTTCCCATCTTGTTTCTGCCTAAGGCTCCAATTAGCATGTTGATTTAGGACAGTTACTTGCAGTTCTACTGGGCCATCCCGTATAGGCCATAGATCTAGTGCCAATTTCACTGCTTGTTTAGCTTGTTCAAAAGCCATGGTCTCTTTCTCTCCCCAGTGAAAGTCATAGCGTTTTCTAATGACTGCATGCAGAGGTTGTAAAATGTTACCCAAATGGGGAATATGACGTTTCCAGAATCCAAACAAGTCAATTTCTGGGCTTCCTTTTTAGTAGTAGGGCTTGCAAATTCTAGTATTCTAGCCTTAGCCTTTGGTAAAATTGATTATTTGCCTTATTCCATAGGATGCCAAGGAATTTTACAGTTTGTGCAGGTCCTTGAATTTTACTAGGATTAATTTTCCATCCTTGAGATAGGAGCTGGGTTTTTACCTGCTCCAAACCCTGGCTGACTACTTCTTCAGTTTTACACTGACTGGGCCACTCAGACAGATGCTTTTTTCATCAATAGGCTGATAGCTTTGAGCCTGATCAGTCAAGACATAGGCCTGGCATTGGGCCAAGACCAGTCTGGAAGTCAGATTAGCATTTTCCTTTTCCAGCTTACATTTCTCCTGTAGCAGCTAGTCCCTATCTTGACACATTAACTTATAAGCAGTAAGCAAGCACCATCCATGCAGGGAAATTCCCTCAGCTTCCCCTTTACCAACTGGGATTCCCTGAAGCACTTCACGCACAAAGGTTCAAATTGCACTAATTTAGATTCCCAATTTTCACAAAGGCCAATTCCCTTGGACCACTCAATGGCCACGGGGAAGAACTGGGGGAGTTCCCATCCCTGGATATGGGAAGTCTCCGAGCTCCCAGCCCGGTCCTTACAGTTTCTTTCGGATTCTGTTCATGACACCAAAAATGTTCCATGTGATAGATGCACGAGGGGAGAAGAAAAGGCACACACACACAATACCTTTAAGGGTAAACTAGCTTTATCCGACGTAAATGGCAATGCAGATATAATCAGCGAATGATATAAGCAAATTAATATAATAAACAAATGATACAATAAGCAAATTGCAATGGGAAGGGGAGAAGGGAAAAGAGATATATACATTCACACTCACCAGACTACGGAGGATTCACTACCAGTCTGGGAAGCAACAGCCTGGGCTCCAGAGTCAGCCACTTGTCCATGCACAGACGAGGAGCGGTCTCATGAAGCTTCGGCGCAGTCTGGGACCCTAGCTCTTTTGTAACGAGTTGTTTGGCATGAGCTCTAGTCACGAGGCCCTTTGTGACCGGGCTCAAGGAACACAAAAAGGTCAACTTGTTTTTGCGAGTGTCTATTGTTTTTCAATAACTAACGTATAGGAATAGATTGAAATAGAGATTTCTCCGAAACAGCGCTGGATGAATGCCTCAAGGGGCTCACACAGCCCATTCTGGGACTTGGTGACCATTGTTTGTGTCCATGTTCAATGAGTTCAAATTTAATATTTAACTTTTCCTCAGACAACTGAGGAAAAGTGTTTCCTCAACTTTTCCGCAGACAATTGAGCTCCACAGACTTCTGAGGAACTTCCCTTTTCCTCTCTCACACCTTCCTCTGCTCTCCCTCCTCCAGCTGCCTCGACCTTGCTCGGCAGCAACCCTCACCTCTCCAGAAAGCTCCCCAGCTCCCTGGCTTCTTCCGGGCCCTGCCTGCGCTTGCGCTCAGCCATCAGCACAGCCACAGTCACCGTGAGCGGCACGGTGCCCATGATGCCCAGCACAGTGGCAGTCTCAGCCAGGCAAAGCTGGGCCTCCACACCACTCAGCACTGCTCCTGACAGCCTTTCAGGCCCAGCGCCAGGTCAGGTTGCCCAGGTCTACCACATGCAAGTGTCGCAGGTGACCCAGCTTTCCGATGGCTCGCTGCAGGTCACAGTCACATGTCCAGGGGTTATCGGGTAACAGCAGCCGCGTGCCTGCTGTCTGGATGCCTGCCACTGCCTTGAACTCCAGGTGCTGCAGTTGGTTCCCCATGAGGGAGAGAAGGCCCAGTGCCCCTAAGGTTGCAAACGCCTCGGCCTCCAGCTTGCTGATGTCATTCCCAGCTAGAGAGAGGACTTCCAAGCCTGGCATAACGGCCAGGGCAGCACCCTCCACCCGCTGCAGCTGGTTCCCAGCCAGCGAGAGCCAGTGTAGGCGGAAGAGGCCCCCAAAGACCCCTGCGGTCAGTTCAGCCACCTGGTTGTGGCTCAGGTCGAGCTGCTTCAGGCTCCCCAGGAGCCACAGGCTGCTGGGGTCCAGGAAAGTGAGTAGGTTGTGAGAGAGGTCCAGGCGGAGCAGAGAGCCCAGGGTAGCCGAGAAGTCTGGGAGCAGATGGGCCAGCTGGTTGTGGCTGAGGTCCAGCTGCTCCAGGAAACTCAGGCCCCCTAGGGCCCCACCAGACAGATCCCGCAGGATATTGTGAGAAAGCAGCAACACCCGCAGTCCCCAAAGGCCCTGGAAGGTGCCAACCGGCAGATGGCTGAGATTATTGTGGCTCAGCTCCAGGAGCCAGACTCCATCAGGCAGCCTGGAAGGGAGACGGAGCAGGTGGAGGCCCCCACAGTCCACCACGCTGCCTGAGATAGGGCAGGTGCATGGTATTGGGCATGCTGCCGCCAGACTCGTGAGAAACACTGATGCCACCACTATGACAATAGCCATTGTGAGGGAGGTGTGGCCACCCCCACCCCGTCCTTGCTCCATGAAGGGCTGGGATGAGGATGGCATCAAGCACTCATGGCTGCTGAGACCTTCAGGACTCACTCCTCTGCCTGGGACCCTGGCAAGCACAGTGATGCTAGGGGAGAAAAACACAAGTAGATACCATTCAGGGGTCTCACCATTTGCTGGGTGCCCAAACATCGTCTCAAAGACACCCTGTCTCCATCTCCCATGATTTTAAGTGTTACCTAAGCTTCTGGCAAGAGTCCTCTTGGCCTGCGACCCCAGCATTCAGATCGCTCTCCCTTAACCACCTCTCATTCCTTCTTCCTGCTGGATGAGGAGCAATCAGGGAAGATGGCCTGTAATTCTCTGCACCTCCTTCCTCCCATCCCACACTGTAGCTCACTGACTTTCACCCCCACTCAGGCTGTTCTCTCCCTCTTACTTTCCCAAAGGAAGAGGAGCAGGATCATCAGTGGCACACGGCAGCTGCAGCAAAGCCACAGCAACAGCCAGAGTCACGCTCAGGAGAGACTGCGCCTCCTCAGTTACTACTGCTGTGCATGTTTAGAGAAGCTTATCTCGTAACTACAGCAATGATCCCTGAGAGTACAGGCTTCTCACTGACTTTCTAGAGGGACCCAGGAGAAACTCTGCCTTCCCCGGCCCCCAAACATGCATTCAATTGCTCTTAAGAAGCCAACATTTCTGGAGCTCCCGTTCTGCCAGAGGTCAGAGCATCAACAAGATCCGGGCCCTGTCTGGGCACTGAGGATAGGGCCTCAGGCCGTGAAAGTCCAATGCACACACCTGTGTTCCTGGCAGCACCTACACCCGAGTGCACCTGAGTGCAGCCCCAGCCCAGAAATGGCAATGGAAAGAATCTGGGCTCTAGTTGCCCGCCTCTCTGGCCTCCTGCCAAAGTCCTGCCCTCACGAGCAGCAGCAGGACCAGCTCTCAGGGAAGCCGCAGTCCCAAGGGTGAGCATGTGGGACAGGCTTAGGAAATCCCCACCTTATGGCCTTGCATCCAGGGAAGCAGGGCTCGCCCCCAGACTCTTTCCTCACTTCCTTCTGGAGACCCACAACCTGCTCTGTATTGTGAGAATGGCAGCTTGAGGCCCAAGCGCCCTCCCTCAGTTCGGGTAGGAGTCAGGTGTCTCCTCCTTCATTCTATACTGCCTGCCTGAGAAATCGGCCATCATCTATAATTCACCCAGGTCTTGTCTAGGCACAAAGGAAGGGAATGCTTTTTCTTCTCACTAGGCCAAAGTTCAAAACACTTCATCCTGGCATTTGAGTTGTGCCCAGCATCTCCCAGAACACAGTATTTGTGCCTAGTACCTCTGCCTTGCTCTAGGAGCCCAAACCTCCTGTCCAGGTTTCCCAGTGTGTTCACTAGCCCTGCCCAGTGAACTCTTAAGAGAATAGTAATGGCCACACAGAAGGGCCAGGCATCTCATTAAAGGCTTCATTTAGGCCGGGCGCGGTGGCTCAAGCCTGTAATCCCAGCACCTTGGGAGGCCGAGACGGGCGGATCACGAGGTCAGGAGATCGAGACCATCCTGGCTAACA
>NW_012115010.1:732349-733473 GCF_000951035.1 Colobus angolensis palliatus
AGAGCGAGACTCCGCCTCAAAAAACAAACAAACAAACAAACAAACAAAAAGGCTTCATTTAATCCTCAACTGAGGAAAGGAACTTTTTTTTTTTTTTTTTTTTGGAGACATCTCACTCTGTCCCTAGGCTGAAGTGCAGTGGTGCAATCACAGGCCACCACAGCCTCAACCTCCCAGGCTCAGGTGATTCTCCCACCTCAGCCTCCTGAGTAGCTGGGACTACAGGTATGTGCCAGCAAGCCCAGCTAATTTTTGTATTTTTTGTAGAGATAGGGTTTTGCTGTGTTGCCCAGGCTGCTCTCGAATTCCTGGACTCAACTGATCCTCCCACCTCAGCCTCCCAAACTGCTAGGATTTACAGGCGTGAGCCACTGTGCCCAACCAGGGACTCCAATTTTACTGACGAGGAAACCAATGTTTGACAAAGCCAGTTAAGTTTCCAAGTCATACTGCTAGTTAGGGGTAGAAGTAAAATCTAACATAACTCAGGCCAGACAGAATCTAGTCATGCTTGGCAGAGCGTGGTGGCTCATGTCTATAATCCAAGCACCTTGGGAAGCCAAGGTGGGCAGACCACCTGAGGTCAGGAGTTCAAGACCAGCCTGGCTAACATGGTGAAACGCTGTCTCTAAAATACAAATTAGCCAGGTGTGGTGGTGTGCGCCTGTAGTCCCAGCTACTGGGGAGGCTGAGGCAGGAGAATCACCTCAACCCAGGAGGTGGAGGCTGCAGTGAGCTGAGATCATGTCACTGCACTCCAGCCTGGGTGACAGAGCAAGACTCTGTCTCAAAAAAATGATAATTTTTTTTGTAGAAACGAGGTCTCACTATGTTGCCCAGGTTGGTCGTGAATTCCTGAGCAACATGGTGAAACCCCCTCTCTACATAAAACACCAAAAATTTCCAGGCATGCTGGCTCACACCTGTAATCCCAGTAATCCCAGCACTTTGGGAGGCCGAGGCGAGCGGATCACAAGATCAGGAGTTCAAGACCAGCCTGACCAACATGGTGAAACCCTGTCTCTACTAAAAATACAAAAAATTAGCTGGGCGTGGCGGCGTGTGCCTATAGTCCCAGCTACTTGGGAGGCTGAGGCAAGAGAATCACTTGAACCCAGGAGGTG
>NW_012115010.1:733841-734112 GCF_000951035.1 Colobus angolensis palliatus
AGGCCAAAATTTCCAATTTTCAAGTCACATAACAGTTCACAAAACTCAAAACAGGCTCATTTAACATATTATGTCTGAGCAATTTCCTAAAATATGAGAACCACTAGGTGCCCACATGAGTTCACTAAAAATAAGTTTTACAGCCAGGAGCGGGAGCAGTGGCGCACGCCTGTAATTCTAGCACTTTGGGAGGCCGAGGCGGGCAGATTGCCTGAGTTCAGGAGTTCAAGACCAGCCTGGGCAACATGGTGAAACCCTGCCTCTACTAAAA
>NW_012115010.1:734738-748900 GCF_000951035.1 Colobus angolensis palliatus
TTTGGGAGGCCAAGGCGGGCGGATCACTTGAAGTCAGGAGTTTGAGACCAGCCTGGCCAACATGGCGAAACCCTGTCTTTACTGAAAAATACAAAAGTTAGACAGGTGTGATGGCGCATGCCTGTAATTCCAGCTACTCGGGAGGCTGAGCAGGAGAATTGCTTGAACCCAGGAGGCGGAGGTTGCAGTGAGCTAAGATCGCACCAGTGCACTCCAGCTTGGGTGACAGAGTGATACTCCATCTCAAAAAAAAAATTAACAGCAATAAATGTAAAATTCAGTATTTAGGAATCTAAAATCTACTTACACAAGCTGGAGAAGACTTGGCATAATAGCTACTTCTGTGAAGAAGTCTGGGCAGATTGTGCTGATCACATCAAACTGAATCAACAGTGTGATTATCTGCCAAAAGGAGCTAGTTGCTATAGTGTCCAACATCGCAGTAAATGGTTGCAGGAAAAGGTCCCAGTGTGCTAACAGACCATGTCCAGTGCTGGGACCACACTCAAGAACTAGGAAAGCTTCCTTCAAAAGCCATCTGACTGGAGAAGATAGTTCTGAGTCACATTTGCTGATTTAGCAATGCCCGTGCCCCTCACCCAGGGGCTGCCAGCAAAAGAAACACCCCTGAAAGAGGGACTACCATGCAGGACACCTGAGCATTAGCCTTAGTTCTAAAGGTGAGCCGCCACTGGAGGACAAGAAGGGCATGGACAGCTGCCACATGTTGCCTCCTTGAGTAATGAGTACCCCATCAATGGAAGTTCAAGTAGAGGCAGTCTGCTGAGGATGCTATAAAGGGGATATGTAAAGTGGGAGGCGGGACTATACTGTATAAACTCTTAAGATCTCTGGCATCATTAAGTGCTAGGAAATTTGTTCTAAACTTCCAATACCAGCCCCAGCATGGGAAGCATCCTGTGTTTGCACCGTCGACACACTGACTGCTGAGTTACATGGCTACATGTCCTGCCTGGAGCCAGTACGTAAGGGCAACAGCAGGACACTTTCAGAAAAGTCTCATCTGAACAAAACTGAAGTGTACATGATGACAGCACCCACTTACAAGAGTGAAGGCAGAGGTTGCCGTGAGCCATAATCATGCCACTGCACTGCAGCCTGGTGACAGAGTGAAGGGTCCCATATTATACTCACTCCCTTTCATAAATATCCTCAGCTCAACTCCCCTCTCCCTCCACAGTACAGACTGGACACATCTCTCGACCTGGCTGTACCCAACTATTCACCTTCTCTGTGTCTGCACTAAGGTCACTCGACATGATTAGCAGAGGCACACAATGGGTGCCTGTTTACCCCCAAAATTCATGAGGACGCATCTCTAAAAGGGCACTCAACAGTCTTACCCTATTCCCTCTTCAGGTTAACTGGGCCACCAGAAAAGAAGTTACTTACCCTTACCTCCCTAACAGATCTACAGACTTACCTCCTAGCACTGCTCTGTCAGGCAAGAAGGGCCCCTCCTATCTGAGGCAAATCTACCCACTGTGGCCAGAGATCCCAACCTCTTGTCTTCTCAGAGTTCACAGGTGACATGACAGTCATTGAATGTCTAACTCCATCCCACGCTTCTCTAAGCCCAGGCTTGTTATCCAGCTGCCCATTTGCCATCTGCTCTTCAATGTTTCCTGGGCAAGACAAAATGGCAATTCAAAAATTCCAGATTCTTCCACAAACAACTTCTTCTCCCATTGTTTGCCACCTACCTAGAAAGCATCCTTCATTCCTCTCTGTCCCTCACCACCTTGCCCTCACATTCAGTGCATCAAGTCCCATCAACTCTGAAACCAATTCTCTGCCACCAGTCTCCCACCCAGACTGCTGTGCCAACCCCTAACCCAGCAGCCTCCTTGCTTCCGCTGCCACAGTCTGATATCAGACCAAGTCCCGTGGCTGTCCATGGTGCCAAAGAACCCAGTCTCTAGGATAACTGTAAGGTCCTGTACCACCTGGCTCCACCTACTTCTCTATCATCCTGCTCAGCAGGCTTCAGCCACCTGTCTTCTGTCAGTTCCTGAACATCCCAAGCTCTTGTCAACCTGACTTTAGCACCTGCTGTTCCCTCTATCCAAACACTCTTGGCTAGCACCTTATTCTTCAGATTTCAGCTGAAATCACATCTCAGTGGCCATCTATAAATATTCTCTCTAGAGAGATACATGCCCTTCCCTCCAGTAAGCATAAGCAACAACTTTAAGCTAGGAGACAGACCAGAGTAAAAGGGGTCAGATTAGTAAAAAAAATCCACCACTTGCTGGTCCCTCCACGAAAAGACCTGTAAGAAGTTCTTGTCTAACACTGCAGGAGTCCGCAACAGAGCTGGAAATATGCCATAGCCTCACCTTACCCAGCAAATTAAGAAACTTAGCTCCAATTTAGACTTTTCAACAAAACTGGGAATTGTAGAAAAATGGGAGAGTCCAGATAGGAAGGGGGACTACAATCTGACCAGACTTGGTCCCAGCTGCCAGAGTCTGCTCTAGAGAAGCCTGAGGTAGATTCCTGCTGCTTTCCAGTCTGGAACCAGGTGCATCTCTTTCTTCCCCTGTATCCTTTATTGGTCCTTTGTCCTCTTTCCAAACTTGAACTCCAAGCTTTCCTCAAAACGTACTCCTGGATCACTTTTCATATTGACTAAGGCAACATATCCAGTTATTATACTGATGACTTTAAAAACTCTATTTTCCGCTCTGTCTCAACAACTGGGTGCTAGCAAATACACAAATGAGTGACTGAATAACTTTCTGTGTCTTGGAGCCTCGAGACACCCCAATAGACCACTAAAGACAAACCTAAACAAATACCCAAAAGGCAACTCATATATGCCACATGATATGAGCGACAGAAACAAATTATTGAAGGAATCAGTTTCCATTCCAGTTGTCAAGAATGGCTTCACAGGTGGCCCTGAAGCAGGGCATTGTAGAGCAAGATAGAGATCACTGAGGTTGGAAGTAATCTTAGAGATCATCTAGTCCCTTACCTTTTATATATATCAATTCTAAGATGCTAATAAATTGGAGTATACCACTGACTTAATTTTGTGGTCTGGAACCAGTTAGCAAGTTTCTTTTGACATCATGCACTGCACTTTCAGAAACACAAGGGGCAAGGAAAGGTGTCTAAAAATCTAGAAAATATCATTTGTATAGGAAAGAATGTGAAAGGATAAAAAAGATGTTAATAATGTTTTAGAGGGTGGTAGATGAAACTGTCTGCTTTGTCTTTTAGTTTTTCTGTAATGAGCCATGTAAGGTTGTTTTTTGTTTGTTTTTGAGACAGAGTTTTCTTGCTCTGTCACCAGGCTGAAGTGCAGTGGTGTGATCTCAGCTCACTACAACCTCCACTTCCTGGGTTCAAGCAATTCTCCTGCCTCAACCTCCCAAGTAGCTGGGACCACAGGTGCACACCACCACGCTCAGCTAATTTTTATATCTTTAGTAGAGATGGAGTTTCACCACATTGGCCAGACTGGTCTTGAACTCCAGACCTCAAGTGATCCCACCGTGCCTGGCTGTGTAAGGTTTTTATAACATAAAAGAACAAATTTGTTTTGAAACAGCCACACAGTGTATTACCAGTGGATGGCAGCTGAAGAGCATCTTTTTCAGATACTTCACACTGTTTATCTGATTATGTTAAACCCCTAAATTTTAGGCAGTATGTGCAGATGATTCCAAGTTTCTTTTCTTTTTTTTTTTTTTTTTTGAGGCGGAGTCTCGCTGTCACCCAGGCTGGAGTGCAATGGTGCGATCTCTGCTCACTGTAAGCCCACCTCCCGGGTTCACGCCATTCTCCTGCCTCAGCCTCCCAAGTAACTGGGACTACAGGCACCCGCCACCACGCCCAGCTAATATTTTTGTATTTTTAGTAGAGACGGGGTTTCACCATGTTAGCCAGGATGGTCTGGATCTCCTGACCTCGTGATCCACCCATCTCGGCCTCCCAAAGCGCTGGGATTACAGGCATGAGCCACCGCACCCAGCCGATTCCAAGTTTCTTAAAGAGGAATTCTCTGGCACTGACAGCCTCCAGCAGTGATAGGAAAGCAAACCTACCATGTAAATCTAACATCCTCCAACCAGGCAACCAGCTCTCTCCCACACTCCCACTTCTGCCACTTCCTTACCACTCATCCTGTACATTTCAGATTCCAGTACTACACATTCTCACCACAGTACCCTCCATGCTATAGCTGCCATACCAAGCAGGACAGCACACTTGATCTGTGTATGAATGAAATGCCTCTATTTCCTTTACCAGTATGTCTCACAGGAGAACAGATTATGAGACACAAATTCTTAGCCTTTACCCTCCTCAATCAGTAGTTCACAGGCTGCAGCCACTGAACTCATATTGAAGTGCTTGAGCAATTTTCAAATTTTCAAAGCACCAAACAGAAATCAGCAATGAGGTGCTCAGACTTGAATGGCACAGATTCAGTTATCAACTCACTGTGGTGAGGCTGTTTATACCACAATAATTGGATGCTCTAAATAGCAGTAACTCCAAAGGCGTGTGTGTGGTGGTGGCAGCGAGATTATCAGGTGCTGGGTGTAAAGGTAGGGGTGTGTGTGTGTGCGCGCGCATGTGTATTTGGGGATAAAGGAGAACACCCCAAAACAAAGCCAAGGAGACACTGCAAAACTGTCCATGCTGCATCATACATGTAAGTCTCTGTACCATGCTCTTCCGTGGTTCAATATCCTTTCAATCTAGGTGGCAATTTCTGATATTCTCACTAGTCTCCCGTGTTCCAGCCTCATTCTGGCAAACAAAATGAGCAGTACACATGCCATCAGTTTGGAAAGTCCCAGCATTAGGAACCCATGAGTGGATAAAGCCTCGGGCTTTCTTCCAGCTCTGCTACCACAGGCAGGTGGGGCACTCTAGACAAGTCACTTGGCCTCAGGGGAACTCATTCTCTATTCTGAGAAAGTTTTGAAAATTATAATCAAGGCCGGGTGTGGTGGCTCCTGCCTGTGATCCCAGCACTATGGGAGACCAAGAAGGGTGGATCACTTGAGATCGGGAGTTCGAGACCAGCCTGACCAACATGGAGAAACCCAGTCTCTACTAAAAATACAAAATTAGCCAGGCATGGTGGCACGTGCCTGTAATCCCAGCTACTTGTGAAGCTGAGGCAGGAGAATCAGCTGAACCCGGGAGGCGGAGGCTGCAGTGAGCTGAGATCGCGCCATTGCACTCCAGCCTGGGCAACAAGAGCAAAACTCCATCTCAAACAAAAAATTATAATCAAAAGCATTCCTTAGGCACTCCAAGGAAGGGTTAAGGGGTGAGTTCTGTGAGACCGAGGGCAGGGCTCTGAGACCCCTACCCCTGCCTGAACCAGATCTGCCCAAGTGCTTTACTTATTAGCCTCCCTTAAAATGCCATCTAAACACAGCTTTTTTTTTTTTTTTTTTTTAAAGAGACAGCATCTTGCTGTCACCAGGTTGGAGTGCATCCTGGAGCGCACTGGTACAATCACAGCTCACTGCAGCCTTAACCTCCCTGGCTCAAGTGATCCTCCCACCTCAGTCTCCCAAGTAGCATGTACCATCACATCTAATTTTTTTTAACTTATTTTTTGTAGAGACGGGGGTCTCACTATGCCACCCAGAATGGTCTTGAGATCCTGCCTCGGCCTCGTAAAGTGCTGGGACTACAGGCGTGAGCCACTGCACCTGGCCTAAACTTAGGCTCCTAAAGCAAACATGGCACTTCTGGAAATCATCTACTCCAATCTCACCTCCAGATTTAACTATCCAAGGATCAAGCTAACATTTATACTAACATTTACAGAGCACTTTCTAAGTATTAGGCTTTTAAGATATCTTATTAACCCTTCATACCAATCCTAGGAAATGGATATTATTTCCACATTTACAGTTGGGAAATTTAGGGCTAAGAAAGATGAAATTACTTAGCCAGGAACAACACGAGGAATGAAGTTATTAAAGCCCTTGTTCTTTTTTCCATAACCGACTGCCTGCCTTTCCGACGACACTAACTCCACCTCTTGAACTGCTTAAAGCTCCACACCATTTTAGCAACTAAAACTTAGGAGTCAAAAGTGCTTCCTACCAAACCCAGTTGATACTCACTTCCCCGCATTTACAGAATTAAGACTAGTAGTGGGGACAGGAAGATGTGGGACACATGATGAAGAGCTTCCTCCCAGGCTTGCTGTTTCCCACTGATCAATCACCTCCACTCCTTTCATAGTCTCTCTTAGGCTTTCTAGATCTTACAAGGTCTCTTCCCTTCTCCCTTTCTCACCTTCTCTAAGTCTACATTCCCATGTAGGCTAAATCAAAAGCTGCTTTTTTTTTTTTGAGACGGAGTCTTGTTTGTGAACGAAGCAGTGGGGACAGGCACAGGACTGGGATGCTGTGCCACCCAAGCGGCCCCGACTAGGGGCAGGAAACAAGATCCGAGGCCGTAGGCTTATTGTGGTGTTGGAAGGGGCCAGTCTGGAGACAGTCAAGGTAGGGAAGACATATGAGCTACTCAACTGTGACAAGCACAAGTCTATATTGTTGAAGAATGGACGGGACCCTGGGGAAGTGCGGCCAGACATTGCCCACCAGAGTTTGCTGATGCTGATGGAGGGGACTCCCTGAACCGAGCTGGCTTGCTACAGGTTTATATCCATACACAGAAGAATGTTCTGATTGAAGTGAATCCCCAGACCCGAATTCCCAGAACCTTTGACCGCTTTTGTGGCCTCATGGTTCAACTTTTACACAAGCTCAGTGTTCGAGCAGCTGATGGCCCCCAGAAGCTCTTGAAGGTAATTAAGAATCCAGTATCAGATCACTTTCCAGTTGGATGTATGAAAGTTGGCACTTCTTTTTCCATCCCGGTTGTCAGTGATGTGCGTGAGCTGGTGCCCGACAGTGATCCTATTGTTTTTGTGGTAGGGGCCTTTGCCCATGGCAAGTGTGGAGTATACAGAGAAGATGGTGTCCATCAGCAACTATCCCCTTTCTGCTGCCCTCACCTGTGCAAAACTTACCACAGCCTTTGAGGAAGTATGGGGGGTCATTTGACAGTAGTAGAACCTGTTCTGAAACCAGAAACTGTTGAGGTCACATCCTTTGACCCTGGTCTGAGCCGACTGCTGGAAGATGATCTTTCTGCACTGAGACTGTGGAGTTTGGGGAAGCCAAGGCTGTACATTTGCTATTTGTTTATCCTATGAATACTGTTCTTGCAAAAAAAAAAAAAAAAGAGACGGAGTCTTGCTGTGTCACCAAGGCTGGAGTGCAGTGGTGCTATCTCGCTCACTGCAAGCTCTGCCTCCCGGGTTCACGCCATTCTCCTGCCTCAGCCTCCCGAGTAGCCGGGACTACAGGCGCCCGCCACCACGTCCGGCTAATTTTTTGTATTTTTAGTAGAGACGGGGTTTCATCGTGCTAACCAGGATGGTCTCGATCTCCTGACCTTGAGATCTGCCCGCCTTGGCCTCCCAAAGTGCTGGGATTACAGGCGTGAGCCACCGCGCCTGGCCAAAGGCTCAGTTCTTTAAATCAAGTTCTCACCAGAGGCATGTGAATCTGAAAGTTTACTTCTCAGCTCGCCGACCATTTGTGCCTCCAAACAGTCCTGTAACAAACGGTTCTATGTATGTGACTATAGCCTTTTCCCCATACTCCACCTACACACCACTCCCAACCCTGGACCCCCTTCTTAAATTACACCCTGCACTATATTTCTGGATGAGTCCTTGGGGGTGAAAAGAGAGGATAAATAGTAGGAAGAAGAGATTCTAAAAGGAAAGGTCAAACCAGACAGACATACCGTCTTAGGGGTACCTTGGATCCTCTCCCCTGGGGCCTCTAAAGGACGCACAAACCTGAGACATGAGTGATGGTTAAAAAAATTTGGGTTTTATTGTTTTTGCTAAATAATACTAAAAAAAAAAAAATTCATTTTGAAGGCAGGGCTTGAATTATTTAATTTTGATCCATTTATTTAATTAAAAAAAAGGAAGGGGAAAGAGATCATGGCCAAAAAAATAGTAGTTAACCCCCACCCCACCCCCAAAGCTCTAGCCAGTCATGTGAGCTTTACCCACATTCCACTCAGTGCCTGATATTCGGATGGTGGCATGCTCTGCCCCATGAGACTGCCTGAAGGCACGGGGCAATGGGTGCCAATTTTAGCTCTCAGCAGGTTAGTCAACCAGACAAACTGGTGGGCTAAAGTCCAGAAATTATTTCCAGGTTTTCTGCTCATTGGCTGAGCACATACAAACTGTCATAAGCTTGTAAAATTTAAGGGGAGTTGGGGTGGGGCATAAGAGCAAGAGGACAGCAGGAGAAGAGAAATTACGGATCACCCAAGCTTTTTCCTGGGTTGTGGCTCTGGATATAGATTTAAAGAGAGGTCAGAGTAAATGGACTCCAGGTTTCTTATCAAAGAAAACTATCTGTCAAAGAGGAGCTGAGATGTGCCATGCAAAAGAATTCTTCCTGCAGAGGCACAGGAGAAAGGGCAGCTGACTCTCTCATGTGGTGAGAGTGACGAGGAAGTTCTTCTAGTACCATGAAGTAAGACAGGCAGAGGGAGAATCCTGAGGTTTGGGCCAAATGTGAGACTGGTACACACACAGTTAAAGACTAAAAAGCCATCAGGAACCCTCAAAGCCAAATTCTATCTGCACACTGGCTCTACAAACTTCACAGAGAGAATCTCTTGCACCAAGTCAAGTTAGAGGCCTGGCTATGGATGGTGGGGAGGGCAATACATTTTTATTTTCAGAGGGATGAGGTGGGAAGAATAGCCATGATCTAGTAAAAAGAGACCTGCAAGAAGCAGAAAATATTTAGAGAACATTTTAATATATATTTTCATATATATATTTAAAGTTAAGAAAAATAAAACTAATTCAAGCCATGCCCTGTGCAAAAAAAAAAAAAAAGAAAAAGAAAAAAAAAAGGAAAAGAAAACAAAGAAAAATTTAAAGTGAGACCTTTGCTGCTCTGGTCTCAACTTAAGAATCACAGTCAGCTTGTTACTTTTATTTTGGAAGAAAAGATGTAAAAGTTTCTTTCAATCATTCAGAAGGCAAGTGTAGCCACTTATAAAAACAGAATGGCAGGAACAGACTAGGAAAGGAAAGTCAGAAGTAAAAGGGCAGAGTGGGAAAAGAATTTTCAAAAATAAAATTAACAAGGTGACTGTTCCAGAAGAGGGCTGTGAAAAGGACATGGTGGACCGAAGTCTGTTAGTCAAGTAATGATTCAACTTTTAAATTATTCTCTTGTTCTTTTTTGTTGGGTGTTTTGTTTGTTCAAGTCTAAGATTTGGAAATGCTGACCCTTTGTTAAGAGCCAACAGGACATATAGGATCCCTTCCCTCCCCCGGCCTGCCTCCGCTGAAGCCACCACCAGCGCCTCCTTGGCTGGATGCTGGAAGAGTCCTCCATGTGTACGGACTCAGGATGACAGGGCAGCCTCCTTCTGTGGTTGCTGGGCTTGTGAACGTTGCAGTATCTTTTGGCTTTCCACGTCTCTAAAATGTTTTTCAACCTGAAAAAGACCAGGCAACACAGGTCAATAAAGGAGATGGCCAAGAAAGGTCTCCCAAACAATCCAACCCAGGTTTCCACAGCCCCATCCTGGCTGTCCAGCCCATGTACTATCCAGGCACCTTTGCCTTTGCTGTCTATTGGCCTTCCCAACCACAAGGTAGGCCAGGGCCTCCCGCTGCAGCTACATTTTTTTTTTTTGCAGTTTCCACTAAGACTGGCTAGAAGAAGGTGAATCTACAAACTAAACTATAAAATACAATGAGGGGAGATAATCATGACCTAAACTCCTACTCTCTTCTATACACAAGTACAAAATGAAAAGCTGGTGGGGGGATTACAGTCTTATCATACCTCCTACATCTACAATGTTGGTCTCTCAATGTTCCTCAGAGAACAAAAAAAAAGCAGGAGTGTTTTGTAAGTTTGTTTTAACAAATGCTAAGTCCAGTGATGTATGCAGGGCCAGAGACACCAACAGCAACTGATTTATACCAACCAGATCTTTCTAGAAGGGTATCTGCAGCTAAGAAAAACCCAGTATGGGGCCAGGCATGGTGGCTCATACCTGCAATCCCAGCACTTTGGGAGGCCGAGGTGGGTAGATCACTTCAGGTCAGGAGTTCGAGACCAGCCTGGCCAACATGGTGAAACCCCATCTCTAGCCAGGTGTGGTAGAATATGCCTGCAGTCCCAGGTACTCGGGAGGCTGAGGCAGGAGAATCGCTTGAACCCGGGAGGCGGAGCTTGCAGTGAGCTGAGATCGCGCCACTGCACTCCAGCGTGGGCGACAGAGCGCGACTCTGTCTCTAAAAAAGAAAAACTCAACATGGGATGAGAGAAACTGCTCAGGCCCAACACCACGGAACAGGCTTGCTAATTCCAAAAAGCCAGCAAAGGACATAGGGTCACCCACTCACTTCACTCCGTATCACCCAGTGGTTCCATTCCCACAGGAGTAGCCAAGCCACAGCTGCAGAGCCCCACAGTGCAAGGAGGCCAGAGAGTGATGCTACAGGAGGCAGAGACTGTAGCACAATGTCCTGCTCTGGTGCTAAAGACTGAAGGCCCGAGGAACCATCCTCTCTCCCCTAAACTTTCAAGGCTCCTTTACTTACTATTTTGCGTACATGGCTCAGTGCACTCCCCTCTTTGCCTTTACAGTTTTCCACTTGATATGGGGGTGTAATAACAACTTCTTCCATGACTACGATGTTTTTTTCTTGCCATTTACAGTCTTTAATGCTGGAAGGAGAAGACAGCAGGCGAAATGTAACCTCTTGGGGGCATCCCACATCTCCTGTCTGATGAATAAATAACTCCAGACGGCTGATCCCAAGTTCCCAGCTCACCATTCAGCCAACAACTAGACGCCAGCAGCCCATATAGTAGCCAAGAAACATTCCTTGGGTGCCACTGGCTAGAAAAGCAATGAAACTCATGCACATTTATTCTTAGGAGAGCCCAGAAATTGTTACTCTGAAGCATCAGAGACCTGGAGAGTCATAAAAATGTGATGGTAGCCTCAAGAATCCAAACTACGATAGTAGCCTAGGGCAGAGGCTGGCAAACTTTTTCTCTTAAGGGTCTCTTAACAAACATTTTAGGCTTTGCAGGCCATATCGTCTGTTACAACTAGCACTGAGTTCTGCCATAGTTGTGCAAAAGTAGCCATGGACAATAGGTAAAACAGATGAGCAGATCTGGTCTGCTGGCATAGTTTGCCAACCATTGGCCTAGGGAGAAACACCACCTGTAGAAAGACAGGAGAACAGGCTGGGCGCGGTGGCTCACACCTGTAATCTCAGCGCTTTGGGAGGCTGAGGTAGGCAGACTGCTTGAGTCCAGGAGTTGGAGACCAGCTTGGGCAACATGGCAAAAACTCGTCTCTACTAAAAATACATACAAAAAATTAGCCAGTAGTGGTGGCATCTGTCCGTAGTCCCAGTTACTCCAGAGGCTGAGGTGGGAGAATCACCTGAGCTGGGGAGATCGAGGCTACAGTAAGCTAAAATTGCACCACTGCACTCCAACCTAGGCGGTAAAAGTGAGACCCTGTATATAAAAAAAAAAAAAAAAAAAAAAAAAAAAAAATTAGCTGGGAGGCGGAGCTTGCCGTGAGCTGAGATCCAGCCACTGCACTTCAGCCCGGGCGGCAGAGCGAGACTCAAAAAAAAAAAAAAAAAAAAAAAGAGAAGTCAGGCTTGGTGGCTCACGCCTGTAATCCCAGCACTTTGGGAGGCCAAAGAGGGTGGACCATGAGGTCAGGAGATCGAGACCATCCTGGCCAACATTATGAAACGCTGTTTCTACTAAAAATACAAAAATTAGCTGGGCGTGGGGCTGCACGCCTGTAGTCCCAATTACTCGGGAGGGTGAAGCAGGAGAATCGCTTGAACCTGGGAAGCAGAGATTGTAGTGAGCCAAGATTGAACCATTGGACTCCAGCCTGGCAACAGAGTGAGACTCTGACTCAAAAAAAAAAAAAAAGAGAGAACAAACTCCCCATCTTCTCTGACCCTATCACCTATAATGGGAGCTGCTCTTCAGACTGGCTCTTCTCAATTATCAGACAGTTGGGCACTTGCCAGACTGGGAAAAGCCATTCCAGTTCACACTTGGGAAGCCCCAGGGCAGCTGATGTGACTGAGAGTTACTTCACATACCTGTAAATGTTCAGATACTCACACCACGGCCTCAAACAGCTCTGATGCCAGCTGCCATCTGTGCACCAGATCCAGGGTGGTTAAACAGAGTAACAGAAGGCAGTGTGGGGTGGGGAGTGGGGGTGGAGAGGGGTGTCAAATGTTCCAGTTTTTCAGCAGCTAGGGAAGCTAGTGGAGAGTCAAATGACTTCTGCTGTGAAAAAATGTCTTTTTTTTTTTTGAGACGGAGTTTTGCTCTTGTTGCCCAGGCTGGAGTGCAGTGGCATGATCTCGGCTCACCACAACCTCCACCTCCAGGGTTCAAGCGAATCTCCTGCCTCAGCCTGCTGAGTAGCTGGGATTACAGGCATGCACCACCACACCTGGCTAATTTTGTATTTTTAGTAGAGATGGGGGTTTCACCATGTTGGTCAGGCTGCTTCGGAACTCCCGACCTCAGGTGATTTACCGCCTGAGCCTCCCAAAGTGCTGGGATTACAGGCGTGAGCCACCGCACCTGACCAACAAAATGTCTTTTAAGAGGCGGTAAGAAGGTGACCTGCTCTAACTCTGTGTTCATCCCAATCTATATTGGGAAAAGTGATATAGATACAACTTTCCCTTAATAAAAACTGCATCAGCTTTTAGAGAAAGGCACAAAACAACAAAACCAAAGAGAAGAAATCACTAGTTCTAAGTTATGGACTACTAGGTCTAGAAGGGATCCTTAGGGATAATCTAATCCAAAACTAAGTTTTACAGACAAGGAACTGAAGACCAGAGAAGACAACTTGTCTGTGATTACACTATTCTTCTGTGTGGAAAGGGGGCTACAGCACCCGCACCTCTGGATGCCGGCGTTTTGCCAATACCCTACCAGCTTCCCCAGTAGACTTTTAGGAGACAACCACCCAAAAGCCTGCCACCAGACAGCACAACCAGGTCGCATTACCCCAGGACAAAAGACCTCTCCAATCCCCCAACTCACGTCTTGTGAATGGTCTGGAAGAGCTGCTGGCCCTCTAGAGAGACACCAGCACTGATTGCATAGGCCTGGCTCAGCTTCTCCTCCTTCTCTGTCCGTGCTTTGCTGGCAAGCTAGGGTGGAAGAGAGGAAAGAGACTCAGAATAGGATTCATCTTCATTCTTCCCAACAGTCAGGACCTAAGCTGAAGAAAGGAGGCCAGGAAAGACTGGTTTGGACAGATTTCTGTTTTCTCAGAATTGAAAAGTGAAACAAATTTTAAAAATCTACAACATACCTGAACATTTACCGGTATTCCAAGAAAATGTTCCTTCCTTCCTTCCTTCTAATACTTACTGCATACCTACCATGTGCCAGACATTCACTATGCTAGGCTAAATACAGCCTGAAGTGGGTTGGGGAGACAGACTATAAAAAAGTAACCGAAAACAAGGTAATTTCAGACAGTGATAAGCACTAGGAAGAAAATAAAGTACTTTTAAAATTATAGAGTGTGGCTGGGGGACTATGTGATGGCAAATGATGGTCAGAGATTTAAAAATATATACATTTCCGACCAGGGGTGGTGGCTCATGCTTGTAATCCCAGCACTTTGGGAGGCCGAGGCAGGTGGATCACATGGTCAGGAGGTCAAGACCAGCCTGGCCAAGATTTAAAAATATATACATTTCCGACCAGGTGTGATGGCTCATGCTTGTAATCCCAGCACTTTGGGAGGCCGAGGCAGGTGGATCACATGGTCAGGAGGTCAAGACCAGCCTGGCCAAGATGGTTGAAACCCTGTTTCTATTAAAAATACAAAAAAAAAAAATTAGCCAGACGTGGTGGGGGCCTCCTATAATTGCAGCTACTTGGAAGGCTGAGGCAGAGAATTGCTTGAACCCAGGAGGAGATGGTTGCAGGGAGTCAAGATCATGCCACTGCACTCTAGCCTGGGTGACAGAGCAAGACTCCGTCTCACAAAAAAAAAAAAAA
>NW_012115010.1:749420-754600 GCF_000951035.1 Colobus angolensis palliatus
ATATATATATATATATATACACGCACACACACAATTTCCACGTTAAGATGAAAATTAGGAACGTTTATGAGCTGTTGCGCTAGAGCCTCCAGTTTAAAAATTAATACATACTACACCTTCACAGACCACAATTTGAGCCTCTAAAAACTCTTACAGGACATTATCTGTGCTCACATAAGGAGCCAGGACTCAAGTAAATCTAACCATAAACGTTGTCCACCTTTGCTTCAGCTAAAGGCAACCCTGTCCCGTTTTTGAGAAAAAGGAAGTCTGAATTCTATGTCATCTCTGTTCCTTCACTGCCCTCTGGTGGAACAATCCACAAACTGATCAAAAGAAAATCTAGTAAAATCTGGTAGTCTACTACAATCTAGTAAATTCTACCCTGTCAATCCCTATCACCTCTCCAGCACATTTCTGATCCACACCCCACACTACTGGTTGCTAGAGATTCCGGAGGTACAAATTTGTCTGGAGTGTAAGACAAAACAAATGTGCTAGACAAGGTAGTTAAAACAAAGGCAAACAATGCATCTTAAAAGTCCAACAAATAATCTGGAGACTTTTCACACCCATGAACATAAACAGCTGAGTCTAACAATGCTGCAGCACATGTGCAAACACACATGAAAACACACAATTTGTCCCCAAACATCAGTTCCTTAAATAAGAAGAGGCACTGGCCGGGCACGGTAGCTTATGCCTGTAATCCCAGCACTCTGAGATGCCAAGGTGGACAGATCACCTGAGGTCAGGAGTTCGAGACCAACCTGGTCAACATGGTGAAACCCTGTGTCTACTAAAAATACAAAGATTAGATGGGTGTGGTGGTGCGCGCCTTTAATCCAAGCTACTCAGGAGGCTGAGACAGGAGAATCGCTTGAATCCGGAAGGAGGAGACTGCAGTGAGCCGAGATCACACCACTGCACTCCAGCCTGGGCGACAGAGCAAGACACCATCTCAAAAAAAAAAAGGGGGGGACCATACCTATAGCATGTTCCAAAAGTACCTTGATGCTTGGAATCTCCAAACATTTATATTCTGCTTTTACAGTGATCCATCAAACCATAAACCAAGCATAGCTTTTTTTTCTTGAGTTTTGCTCTTGTTGCCCAGGCTGGAGTGCAATGGCGTGATCTCAGCTCACTGCAACCTCCGCCTCCCAGGTTCAAGCGATTCTCCTGCCTCAGCCTCCCAAGTAGCTGGGATTACAGGCGCCCACCACCACCCCCAGCTTTTTTTTTTTTTAGACGGAGTCTTGCTCTGTCGCCCAGGCTGGAGTGCAGTGGCACAAGCTCTGCTCACTGCAAGCTCCGCCTCTGGGTTCACGTCATTCTCCTGCCTCAGCCTCCCGAGTAACTAGGACTACAGGTGCCTGCCACCATGCCCGGATACATTTTTTTGTATTTTTTTAGTAGACATGGGGTTTCACTGTGTTAGCCAGAATGGTCTCGATCTCCTAACCTCGTGATCCGTCCACTTTGGCCTCCCAAAGTGCTGGGATTACAGGCATGAGCCACCATGCCCGGCCATTTTCTTGTATTTTTAGTAGAGACAGGGTTTCACCATGTTGGCCAGGCTGGTCTCGAACTCCTGACCTCAGGTGATCCACCCGCCTCAGCCTCCCAAAGTGCTGGGATTACAGGCATGAGCCACCATGCCCGGCCATTTTCTTGTATTTTTAGTAGAGACAGGGTTTCACCATGTTGGCCAGGCTGGTCTCGAACTCCTGACCTCAGGTGATCCACCCGCCTCAGCCTCCCAAAGTGCTGGTATTACAGGCGTGAGCCACCGCGCCTGGCTCCAAGCATAGTTTTATAGTAGGGGAAGTAAACCAAGTGTCTAATTCTTTGTTTATAAAATTAAGCACTTTGTCAAGGCTTAGGTTTGACTATGAAAAAAAAGGAGGCCTTCTATTGCCATGTGGCACTGGGTATTCTTGTCCTTGCAAGTTTCAAAGACTGTCTTAGGAAGGAGGAGCGGGTGTGAGCACAGAAGGCCAGCTCATGCTGTCATTTCAGCCTCCCTGGGTAAGAGAGGGAAGATGGCAAAACTCTGCAGTGATCTGAAGCCAGAGCTCCTTTTTCACAGGATCTCTAGGACGTGGAGAGAAACAAATACAGCAGCAATATATATATAATCTTTCAAGACTGGCTGCCATTCTGGCCCCACCAGGCTATAACTTTACAGACAAATAAACACACAGGCTGACAGCATTCGAAGCAGTGGCAATCCCAACTGTAGCAAGAAAGCCTTGTAGCTTCTATGTAGTTTCTATGGAAAGAGAGCTGCTGATGATGTATTTTAAGCAGCAACAAGCAACGCTTACTCAAGCACCAAAAACACCCTGGTAACAATAAGTTTCCCTTTTTTTTTTTTTTGAGATGGAGTCTTGCTCTGTGGCCCGTGCTGGTACAGTGGTGCGATCTCAGCTCATTGCAACCTAAGAAGGAGTTTCCTAGAATTTTGCTTTCCAAACAATGCCTTAAGAAAATCTGAATTCGGCCAGCGCCATGGCTCACGCCTGTAATCCCAGAATTTTGGGAGGCTGAGGTGGGAGGATCACTTAAGCCCAGTAGTTACAGACCAGTCTGGGCGACATAGTGGGACCCTGCCTCTATTTAAAAAAAAAAAAAAAAAAATCTTCAAGGAACGAAGGAAAAACTGGAGGGTGGCAGAGCTCCTGGGAAGCATCTAGTGGTCAGGCAGGCATTTACCTTACAAGCAGACTGGAGGATCTCACTTTGAAACCTCAATCCCCTTTAAAAACATTTATTCCTGAAAATCAAAATCATCTCCAAATGCTGGGTCAGAGAAAGCTGCTTCTATAAAGCTTGTGTTGACTAGATAGTCTGAACGCTCAAAGAGTAAAATGTCTTTGTCACCTACATAGTAGCTTAAAAACATAACATCACCCCATTTAGTAAGAGACAAGAGTTGGCTCAGGAAACCAGGCATCTATGCAGAATGTTTAAGAATGGAACTGACAAATTAAGCTAGAGAAGGGGAGGAAAGAAAGCTGGAAGAAGAGCCACTTGAATTTTTGCCAGAGAGAAAATAAAATGGATACAAATCTCAGCCAGAAGTGATTCTTTAGACAGGCTGAGTAACAATGACACACTGGTTACAGAACAACGATTTCAAAATACACCCCCCACCCCCGCCAAAATACCAGTTGTGCAAGTAAGTGCAATCTCCCCTAAATGCTCCAAAAGCAAAGGAGAATGGATTAGACAATTCTCCATTTCAATTCTAATGCAAACAGATCCCAAATGCTAAATGATGTAAGGGGGCACTTGGAAAAGTCAGCAGAAATGACTGTAAGCTAACTACGTATTTTCAGTTTGCCCCCAATATCCCCAACCTACAGTAATGCTTTAAGGATCTGGACTGAGCTACAGGGATCTGCTTTTAACAGGAAGCTGTACAAATGTGATAAAATCTCCTAGAGAGGACCCCATCAATTAGGGGTCCCCATCAATGGGGGAGACCGCTGTCAATAAAAGAAGTTGGGGGTAGGGAGAGGAAGATTACCTTGTCCTTTTTTTAGTTATGAAAACTCATACAGAACATGAATATGCCTTCTTTTGTAAAGCAAACGATTATCACTCTACCCTCAATTTAGCTACCGTACAAATCTAAACTTTCCCACATATTTTTGCAAATGACTACATACCTATAAATGGCCCAATTATTCCAAGTTAGTAAGTTTATGGTTTTTGTCAAACCACTGGAGAAAACCAATAAAAGCTGCCCTCAGTAGAGAAAGTGTAGAATGTGCCTTTTAGGCTTGGGAGGGCCACCAAGATTACTTTTTAAAATCTTTCTTTTTTTTTGAGACGAAGTCTTGCTCTGTCACCCAGGCTAGAGGGCAGTGGCGCGATATCGGCTCACTGCAACCTCCGCCTCCCAGGTTCAAGCGATTCTCCTGCCTCAGCCTCCCGGTGCTCACCACCACGCCTGGCTAATTTTTGTATTTTTAGTAGAGACAAGGTTTCACCATGCTGGCCAGGCTGGTCTCCAACTCCTGACCTCGTGATCTGCCTGCCTCGGCCTCCCAAAGTGCTGGTATTACAAGAGTGAGCCACCACGCCTGGCCTTAAATCTATTTCTATAGTTTTTCCTTTACTAGATATTTCACATAAATGGAACCACACAGTAAGTTGATTTCTATAGTTTTTCCTTTACCAGATATTTCATATAAATGCAATCATACAATATGTTGACTTATGTCTCTGGCTTCTTTCACTTAGCATATTTCTGAGGTTCATCCATTTTGTTTCATGTACCAATAGTTTTTTAAATTGCTAGATAGCATTCCACTATGAGGATACAGTTCTTTTATATATTTATTCACTAGTTGATGGACAAGTGATCAAAATCTGAATTGTTCCCAGTTTTGTTTTTTGTGTTTTCTGAAACAGAGTCTCACTCTATCACCCAGGCCAGAACGCAACGACACAATCTCAGCTCACTGCAACCTCCACCCACTGGGCTCAAGCAATCCTCCCACCTCAGCTTCCCAAGTTAACTGGGACCACAGACGCACACTACCACGCCCGGCTAAGTTTTAGTATTTTTTTGTAGAGATGGAGTTTAACCATGTTGCCCACGATGGTCTTGAACTCCTGAGCTCAAACGATCCACCCACCTTGGCCTCCTAAGGTGCTGGGATTATAGATGTGAGCCACCCTAGCCGGCTGTTTCCAGTTTTTGGCAGCAATCACACACAAGTCTTTGTGCATGTAAAAGTAAAAACATTTTACTTTTTAAAAGTAAGAAGTCTCTGTGTGTGGACATGTTTTTACTTTTGTTGGGTAGATACCTAAGAGTAGAATTTCTGGGTCATACAGTAAATGTTTAACTTTTAAAGTAATTGTCTTCCTCAATTGAAGTTTCCTCAAAAACAAAACAAAAGGCGGGGACTCATGCCTGTAATCCCAGCACTTTGGGAGGCTGAGGCAAGTGGATCACAAGGTCAGGAGATCGAGACCATCCTGGTTAACACCGTGAAACCCCGTCTCTACTAAAAATGCAAAAAATCAGTCAGGTGTGGTGGCGGGCACCGGTAGTCCCAGCTACCGGGGAGGCTGAGGCAGGAGAATGGCGTGAACCCGGGAGGCGGAGCTTGCAGTGAGCCGAGATCCTGCCACTGCACTCCAGCCTGGGGGACAGAGCT
>NW_012115010.1:756090-759584 GCF_000951035.1 Colobus angolensis palliatus
AAGTGCTGGGATCACAGGCGTGAGCCACCGCGCCCGGTCTCTTTTCATTTTCTTTATGCAGGAAAACACAGAAAAATTTTTTCCAGGTCAAGGACAGTGGCTCATGCCTGTAATCCCAGCACTTTGGGAGGCCAAGACAGGCAGATCACTTGAGCCCAGGAGTTTGAGACCAACCTGGGTCAACATGGTGAAACCCCATCTCTACAAAAATTAAAAAAATCAGCCGGGCATGGTGACATGCGCCTATAGTCCCATCTACTTGGGAGGCTGAGGCAGAGGAATTGCTTGAATCCAGGAGGCAGAGGTTTCAGTTAGCCGAACTTGCGCCACTGCACTCTAGCCTGGGCGACAGAGAGAGACTCTGCCTCAAAAAAAAAAAAAAAAAAAAAAGTTTACCATAAAAATTCCACGACTATCACCCATACTACACTCATTTTCAATCCAAACACGATAGCTGCTGGCTTCACTATCAATCAGTTACAAGCACTAACTGGTCAGCATCTCAAAGAATAAAAAGTATCAAGTTTAAGAACACACTGGGTTCAGGCAAACCAAGAAGCACAAACTTACAAATATTTGTTATTAATGTGCATATGGCTTACTTGAAATCACTGCACATGACAACCTGTGCTTACCTGGCTCTCCTTTCATTCTGCATGATTCCCAGTGAAAACACAGTCCTTGTATACTAACCAGTGCTTCCTCCTGTGCCCGTTTTATATATAGCACCTTGATGTGGGCAAAGGAGAAAAGTATATGCATTCGATACCAAAGCACATCAATATTAAAAGGCTTCTAGGCTGGGCGCGATGGCTCATGCCTATAATCCCAGCACTTTGGGAGGCCAGGGCAGGAAGATCACTTGAGTTCAGACCAGCCTGGCCAACACTGTGAAACCCTGCCTCTACCGAAAATACAAAAATAAGCGCCTGGCGTGGTAGTGCACATCTGTAGTCCCAGCTACTTGGGAGGCTGAAGCAGGAGAATCGTTTGAACCCGGGAGATGGAAGCTGCAGTGAGTTGAGCTTGTGCCACTGCATTCCAGCCTGTGTGACAGACACTCTGTCTTAAAAAAAAAAAAGGCTTCAAATCATGCCTGATGCTGGGTAACCCTTATTTTTGTTTGTTTGTTTGTTTGTTTTTTGAGACGGAGTCTCGCTCTGTCACCCAGGCTGGAGTGCAGTGGCGCGATCACGGCTCACTGCAAGCTCCGCCTCCCGGGTTCACACCATTCTCCTGCCTTAGCCTCCCAAGTAGCTGGGACTACAGGCACCCACCACCGTGCCCGGCTAATTTTTTTGTATTTTTAGTAGAGATGGGGTTTCACCTTGTTAGCCAGGATGGTCTGGATCTTCTGACCTCGTGATCCGCCCGCCTCGGCCTCCCAAAGTGCTGGGATTACAGGCGTGAGCCACTGCGCCCGGCCTTGTTTCTTTGTTTTTAAGAGACAAGGTCTCACTCGAGCCCAGGCTTGAGTGCAGTGGCATGATCCTAGCGCAATGCAGCCACATACTCCTGGGCTCAAGCGATCTTCCCACCTCAGTCTACTGAGTAGCTGAGACTATAGGCATGCGCCACCACACCCAACTACTTTTTTTTTATTTTTGTAGAGACGAGGTCTTGCTATATTGCCCAGGCTGGTCTTGAACTTCTGGCCTCTAGCAATCCCCCCGCCTCAGCCTCCCAAAGTGCTGGGATTAAAGGCATGAGCCACTGCGTCCGGCAATTGAGTGATTTAATGAACACCAAGGACACACATCTTGTCTGCACGCAGTGACACAGAAGGAAAAGGGAGGAGCCAAAAGAACAAAATCCAAGCAACATGCACTTCATCTTGTTATTCAGTCACCAGCTGGGCCATCTTATTTCCACATGCCCAGACCAGGAAGGCACAGGTGCTGTGGGGAATCCAGAGGGATTCCTACTACAAGTATTTAACAGGCTGAGACAGCTGATACAACAAGGGAAGCAGAGAAGCCAGAGAGGAGCCTGCTGGGTGTGACCTACTGACTCCAATGAGCCACTCTCAGTTTGTGTTCTCTGTGTATTTGGGTCTTCCAACCAGCTGCCCTCACAGAGGGCTTAGGAAACACTGCAGCTGCTGCCCAGAACTGTCTGTGATGCCTGCAAGCCTGTCAAGGGATGGCAGACCAGAGTGGCTAAGAACAACTGTCATCATAAAGGCCCTTGCATGTTCCCTATGTTTCGAATATGGGGTAGGCTCTTGGAAAGTCTTTATTCTTTTTATTTTTTTGAGACGGAGTTTCTCTCTTGTTGCCCAGGCTGGAATCGCGTGATCTCAGCTCACGGCAACCTCTACCTCCCAGGTTCAAGCAATTCTCCTACCTCAGCCTCCCAAGTAGCTGTGATTCCAGACATGTGACACCATGCCCAGCTAATTTTGTATTTTTTTTTTTTTTTTAGTACAGACAGGGTTCTGCCCCCAGACGGGGGTTTACCAGGCTGGTCTCAAACTCTTGACCTCAGGTAATCCACCTGCCTCGGCCTCCCAAAGTGTTGGGGTTACAGGCGTGAACCACCACACCCCGCCAAAGCCTTCATTCTTAGCTAGCAACAAACAGGCTCTCAAAAATATATCTTCCAAATATCTTCAAATATCATCCCCAGGTCAACTGTTCCTAGCTGAAAGTTTGTGCCTGAACATTTCTTTTTTCTTTTTTCTATTTTTCTTGAGATAGAGTCTCACTCTGTTGCTCAGGCTGTAGTTCAGAGGCGTGATCTAGGTTCACTGTAACCTCCACCTCCTGGGTTCAAGTGATTCTCCTGCCTCAGCCTCCAGAGTAGCTAGAATTACAGGCACGTGCCACAACACCCAGCTAATTTTTGTATTTTGAGAAGAGATGGGGTTTCACCCTGTTGGCCAAGCTGGTCTCGAACTCCTGACCTTAAGTGATCCGCCCACCTCAGCCTCCCAAAATGTTGGAATTACAGGCGTGAGCCACTGCACCCAGTGTGCCTGAACATTTCTAATAAAATACTGTTTCTGGATAGGTGTGGTAGCTCACACCCGTAATTCCAGCACTTTGGGAGACAGGTGGGTGGATACTTTGAGACCAGCCTGGGAAACATGGCAAAACCCTGTCTGTACAAAAATTTTTTTAACAAATTAGCTGTGGGGCTGGGCATAGTGGCTCACACCTGAAATCCCAAAATTTGGGAGGCTGAGGCGGGCGGATCATGAGATCAAGAGATCGAGACCATTGTGACCAACATGGTGAAACCCCCCTCTCTACTAAAAATACAAAAATTGGCTAGGAGCAGTGGCTCATGCCTGTAATCCCAGCACTTTGGGAGACAGAGGAGGGCAGATCACAAGGTCAGGAGTTCAAGACCAGCCTGGCCAATATGGTGAAACCCCATCTCTACTAAAAATACAAAAAGTGGCTGGGCGCGGTGGCTCAAACCTGTAATCCCAGCACTTTGGGAGGCCGAGACGGGCGGATCACGAGGTCAGGAGATCGAGACCATCCTGG